>NC_086447.1:603259673-603594173 GCF_028390025.1 Pseudophryne corroboree
TCAAGGTTGAAAACGTGGAAGTGCTCCCACCACCCTAAAAACAGGTTGGCATACGTTGGGGCGCATGCTGCGCCCATGGCTGTTCCCCTTATTTGGAGAAAAAATTGGTCCTGGAACACGAAGTAGTTCTTAGACAGGACAAAATCCAATAGTATTAGAAGAAAATCCGAGAAGTCATTGGCTCCTCCTTGGTCTAGATAATACTTGACCGCTGTGATCCCCTGATGATGATTAATGCTGGAATAAAGTGATTCCACGTCCAATGTTACTAATAAGAGATTATCACTGCAGTGTACATTATGGATTTTGCGTAGTAGATCTGCTGTGTCCTGTAGATAAGAAGGTAAGGCAAGGACATAGTCACGAAGGTGAAGATCAAGGAACCGGCTCGGTTGTTCCAGAGGCCCCCATTTCCAGACATAATGGGTCTTCCAGGCGGTGTAGAGGCATCCTTGTGTATCTTCGGAAGTAAGTAGAAGGTTGGCGTTCTTGGATTCTGGGTAGTCAGATATTTCTGTTCAGATCTAGAGATTGTGCCATTTGTTATCGCCCGTTGTATTATTAGATTATAGGCAGTTGAAAATCTAGCGGTAGGATCGTTGAGGAGTTTTTTGTAGCAGGAGGTATTGAGGAGTTGACGATGAGCCTCAGCGATATACATATCTCGTGGCCAAATCACAATGTTTCCGCCTTTGTCAGATGGTTTGAAAATCACATCATGCCAGGTTTCCAATTCTTGTAATGCTTTGCGTTCTTTGAATTTAAGATTCTTAGGGAAGTGATAGAGGCCCTGTCGGCTTTTGGCATAGATGTTATTAAATTCCTTGGAGACTTGATTAAGAAAGACCCTAATTTCCGGGTTATTATTGTCAGGAGGAAAAAGGTAGATTTGGATCTACATTGAGGTCTAGGATGAGTCGGTGCATCGGCACTCGATTCTGCCTGTAATTCTTCCAGTTCTTGAATGGCATTTAGATCGTCAAAGGAAAGGCATGACTCACTATCGTCAGATAGTTGCCCCTCTTGACGTTTGGAGAAAAACTTCTTTAGTAGGAGCTTCCTACCAAATAATCTTAAGTCTTTCTCCCAGGAGAATCGATTAAAAGATCTGGATGGAGAGAAAGAGAGGCCTTTACTGAGTACTGCCATGTGATCAGGGGAAAGGGGCCGGGTAGATAAATTAATAACTTGCAATAAGCTCGATTGGTCCGAAGCTATCTCGTTGCCTTTCTCTGCCGGGCCGGATAACGTGATGTCCTGGATATATCCCAGTCCGAGTTTCGACCGTCGCGTCTTCTTTCCCCCTCTCCTTGTTTTCCTCGTGTTTTGACGCGGCCTCTTGATCTCTGGCCTTGATCTAAAAAATGGGGGTGGAAGTTATCAGTTTCCTCGAAAGTTTCACTTGCCGAATCTCCACTAGTCGAAGATTCAAATTCCGAGAAGGTGGGATCTTCTCTTGGTTTACGATTCCGATTTGGAGGTGTAGGATTCCACCTAAAAATGTCTCCCTTGGCAAAATCTTGTTTATCACGAATGAATTTGGTCCTTTTACGATCCACTATAGTTTGTTCATACAACTCAAATTCCTTCTTATGTTTTTCGAAGGCTGCCTGGAAGGGTAGATCTTTTTCCCATGATTCTAGTATTTTACCAGTTTCCTCTATTTCTTTCTCTACCTGGTCGAGTAACAACGTGTCATGTTTCACCAACAGGTGAAGTAGTTCATGTGAGCACTTAAGTAGGGCCGCTTCCCATTCACTTTTCAGGTTATCACTTGCAAGGGGAAAGGAGGGGAAAACCTTCGGTCTAAGGCCACGGGGCACGATCTTATGTTTAATGTAATTCTCTAATGTTGTAACATCCCATGAGAGCCGTGTCCTCTTCTGCAAGTTCCTCTGTAACTTGAGAAAAGGAGTACGCCAATCTACGTTGGGAGTGGTGTGTTCATAGGTGTCCGAGAAAGGGTCTACAATGTTGGTTTTTAGGCGTTTTGACAATTCATTTTTTAGTGAAAAAGTGGACATACTGGGTTGGCAGACTTCTTATGAATATGAGTATTAAGCCCCTTGTTATGAGATATAAGGGGGCTGGCTGGCAGTCACAAAGACTGAGGAGCAAAAGTGGCTGCTAAAAGAGATCAAGGGGATAAGAATATAGATATGATAAGAATATAAAGGATTAGTCAAACAAGAGAGACCGTGCCTTGGTCAGAGACTGTATTTATCCTACAGCATAGACATTTGGTAGCAAGAGAAAGAGGGACCTGGCACCGGTATAAATTTTAATGGAATGAAAAAGAGGCCAAAGTGGACAGATATTGAGAAAGAAATCGGCTTCTCAATTGTGGTCCTTATTGGCGGTGCGCCCAGAGCTAGAAAGTATCTGTACATACACACGGAGAGAAAGAAAGCTCTGGTGTGGGCGCACTCTTGAGAGAAAAATCAAAAAAATATATAATAATTTTTTTGAAAATGAATAGAAAAAATTTGTAAAAGCAATATTTATTGGCAAATTGATTAAAAGTTATTAGTTATCCCACTATGATCAGAAAGTGTCTAGGTGTTGGTTAATAAGAAATTAAATTATATTATTCTTTATTGGAAATAACCAACAGAGGTATAAGACAGCAGGAGACAAAAAGAAAAGAAAAGAAATGTTCTGGTCTCGTTAATCACACAAGATAGATTAGAAGGGTTGCAGACACTGGCTAGTCTAGCAACCGTTTCTCCTGACCAGCACAGAAATTCTGTGTTACTGACAACAGAGAGATCCAATAATATATCTTTGAAAGACCAATATGATGGTCAATGTCGGACAGATTACTGATCACCAGATATACCATCAATCACAAATTGAAATTAAGAGACATATCTGAAACATTTTTGGAGCACAATGTAGACATGGCCATGCTGGGTGGAAAAGAAGAGGAGAAAGAAAAGGAAAAGAAGAGAAAAAGGAAAAGAAAAACGGGTACAAATGGAGGGAAAAAGAAAAGACAGGAGAGGGGGTATGGAAGTGAGAAAGTGGTGATCCTGCTGTTGGTGTCCACCCTTCTGATGAAGGGGAATAGTGTCCTTCTCTACAACACCAGGTATTCCCAAAAAGTCTCCTTTGAGGTACTGACCCGGCCCAACGCTGCTTAGCTTCCAAGATCGGACGAGATCGGGCATTAACAGCGTGGTATGATAGTAGAGAGGCTATCTACCAATGAGAGTGCACCTATGTACGAGGAGTGAAAAAAAATGGGGAAAAGGGGGGAAGTGCAATAATGGTGTGGATCTGCTTTCCTCGTTAGGCGGGGGGACTCATCTGCCCGATGGCAAACGATACCCCTGGATCGAGGATGAGAGTCCACAGAAAAAAACTGGGTCAGTGAAAAAGGTCAGGGAGGAGTGGAAAAATCCGTGGAATGATAGAGTTGAAGGTCGCGGATAGATTGTCCAAGGGAGGAGGATGGCGTGCCTGTTAACTCTATAGGGAAAATTTAGCATGCCATGCACAAAACACAAAGATTGATGGACGGTTCCTGGGAAACTGGAACCAACTACGTCCTGTGCCTAAGCACTTAATAGTGCAGTGGTGTAAATTCACTGTTTTTGCACACGGTTGGCATGTTGTCTGAAGCATATACAGAAAAAAATTTTAAGTCATATGAACCGATGTCAGATAAGCTACAAACTATGCGATAGGTCTATTATCTCTATATAGGAAAAATTAGCATGCCATGCACAAAACACGAAGATTGATGGACGGTTCCTGGGAAGCTGGAACCAACTACGTCCTGAGCCTAAGCACTTAATAGTGCAGTGGTGTAAATTCACTGTTTTTGTACACGGTTGGCATGTTGTCTGAAGCATATACAGATAAATTTTTAAGTCATATGAACAGATGTCAGATAAGCTACAAACTATGCGGTAGGTGGAGAACCACCACGTTAGGGTTACTACGTCTCTATAACATAATTGTGATTAACATCTATGAGGTAAAAAATAAAATAAACAAGTTTGATACTCATAAGTGTAAATCCAATTCCAGGAAACTCTGGTAATCAGTGAATATCCCTGAAAGAATCTCCTGCTGGGATCCCGTGAAAACGCGTTTCACCCGCTGGGCTTGTTCACTTCCAGGATCTCAGGTTCTTTGTCTCGATGTGAGGTTTAAAAACCCTGTCAATTAAGGTAGCAGCCAATCACATTTTGCTCACCGCTAATGAACAGCTGTTCGAGCGCGTTCCCTGTATGTGCCGGGTGACGTCAGCGACACGTGATATGCTGACGTGGCTGACGTGAGCGGCACATGACCGGAGTGCGGTCACATGGGCAGGGAGAATGTGCACGTAGGGAAATACCTGACGTGATAACGTCTGCAACGAGTGTGGAGGGTATAGTAAAGGAAGGGATGATGCGCCGATGAATATGCGCAGGGGAAAGGGGGAGGAAAAACCTGGCTGACTTATTCATGCTGATGAGCTCAATGGCGCCATATTATGCAAGGATATGCCAGTATTAGACGAGGGAACTATGTGTTGCCATGGTAACCCGGGCACGCGAGGTAACAACTCGTGTTATGTAAATTGCAATCTGATAAATAATCTGTGGATAGGTGATGCTGCCATAGTAGGATGGAGAACAAAAATGATGACATGAGAAAAATATATGGATAAATGATGAAAGTGAAGATTGATGAGAAATAAAAGATAAAATAAAATAAAATGAACATGGTAAACCTTAGATTATTCTTAAAAATGATGGAAAATAAATAAATAATAATAAACATTAATAAAGAATTAATAAAATGAAAATAAAATTAAAATTAAAAAATAAAATTGATGAAAATTGTTATTAGAAATAGTTAAAAAGTTATATTGGGTTATTGTAGAGGATTTAAAGAGATTGTGGTGAATAGGTACCAGGGACGTGCTAAGTTGCAATGTGAAGTGATAAAAAGAGTGAAAAAGGATGAAAAATGATGAATAGGGTGAACTGTGTGTGAATGCTGCTGCCGAAGTAGGGATTGATGGTGTAGGAGATAGGGGGTAAAGCCCACCATTTTCTGGGGGGGATTATAAGTATGATGCACGTAAATAAAGATGATTAGGTGAGTGTGTGCAACATTGAGTTAAATGATATTAGGAGTGATAGTGAGGGTGGGGAAAGTGACAAGGATGGGGTGGAGGGGGGAATTGGTGATGGGAATTGAAAAATGTGAAGAGATTAGTGTGATAGTGAGAGATGAGTAGGGTGACTGGAAGGGAATGGATGAGTAGATAATTACTATTAAGGATGGTGGTGGGTGTTTTATAGAAAAGCACCAAAATTGATATTTTCATTGAGGCCAGCAGGTCTTAGGGTACCAAGGCGAAAAATCCATTCACTCTCTTTTTTATACAATTCTTTGGTCATGTCACCTCCTCGTATTCCCAAATGAATGCGGTCCAGGCCAAAGACTTTAAAGTCTTTTATCTGACCTTTATGTTGAACGTGAAAGTGTCTGGCAACCGTAGTGAGTTGTCTCATGCGTGCCAGATCTTTAGAAGCATTACGTATATTGCCCAGATGCTCAAGGATCCTCTCTTTCAGTTTTCGTGATGTCATGCCGACATATTTAATATTACAGCTGCAAGTGATACAGTAAATTACCGCCTGGGTATTACAATTGAAAAAATGTGGTATTGTGGTTGGTTGTCCGTACTTGTCTGTGACCCCATTGGTTCGGAATATGTGTGTACAGGCCTTACATTGGCCACACGGAAAGGAACCTATTATGGTCGGCTTCCTAGGTATTGAAGGTAATAGGTGACTTCGAACTAATCGGTCTTTGATGTTTTTGGATCTACGCCAACTCATTTGTATGGATGGGCCCACAGCGGATGATAGATCTGGATCCAAACGGAGTATGGGAATGTGTTTGGTTATGGCATCTTGAAGCATCTTCCACTCCGGACAGAAGGTTCCTATAAATCTTATAGGATCTGTATCTTCTGAAGTTGTCTGTTTGGCCCTAAAAATAAGTTGCTCTCTCTTGACAGCAATAGTGGACTGGTAGGCTCTTTTTAATGATCGTTTGCTGTAGCCTCGGGCCAAAAGGCGATTGGTAAGTTCCCAGCTCTTGATTTGGAAAATATGATCTTCAGAGCAATTGCGTCGGAGTCGGAGGTATTCTCCTTTAGGTATGTTCTCAATGGTAGGCGGAAAGTGAGAGCTAGTTTGAAAGAGGAGACTGTTGGTTGCAGTCTCCTTTCTGTATAGTTCTGTTTCTAGATACCCCGTATGTGACCTGTAGATGTTCAAATCAAGAAAGGGAACCTGCTTGGCGCTGATGGTATGAGTCAAATTGATGTTCAAATCATTGGAATTCAACAATGCAATAAAATCCATTAAGAGTTCCTTATCTCCATTCCAGATGATGAAAACATCATCTATGTACCTCAGCCACAAGTCCACGTGTGAGGTGTATTTCTCATTTGCAAGGTTGAAAACGTGGAAGTGCTCCCACCACCCTAAAAACAGGTTGGCATACGTTGGGGCGCATGCTGCGCCCATGGCTGTTCCCCTTATTTGGAGAAAAAATTGGTCCTGGAACACGAAGTAGTTCTTAGACAGGACAAAATCCAATAGTATTAGAAGAAAATCCGAGAAGTCATTGGCTCCTCCTTGGTCTAGATAATACTTGACCGCTGTGATCCCCTGATGATGATTAATGCTGGAATAAAGTGATTCCACGTCCAATGTTACTAATAAGAGATTATCACTGCAGTGTACATTATGGATTTTGCGTAGTAGATCTGCTGTGTCCTGTAGATAAGAAGGTAAGGCAAGGACATAGTCACGAAGGTGAAGATCAAGGAACCGGCTCGGTTGTTCCAGGAGGCCCCCATTTCCAGACATAATGGGTCTTCCAGGCGGTGTAGAGGCATCCTTGTGTATCTTCGGAAGTAAGTAGAAGGTTGGCGTTCTTGGATTCTGGGTAGTCAGATATTTCTGTTCAGATCTAGAGATTGTGCCATTTGTTATCGCCCGTTGTATTATTAGATTATAGGCAGTTGAAAATCTAGCGGTAGGATCGTTGAGGAGTTTTTTGTAGCAGGAGGTATTGAGGAGTTGACGATGAGCCTCAGCGATATACATATCTCGTGGCCAAATCACAATGTTTCCGCCTTTGTCAGATGGTTTGAAAATCACATCATGCCAGGTTTCCAATTCTTGTAATGCTTTGCGTTCTTTGAATTTAAGATTCTTAGGGAAGTGATAGAGGCCCTGTCGGCTTTTGGCATAGATGTTATTAAATTCCTTGGAGACTTGATTAAGAAAGACCCTAATTTCCGGGTTATTATTGTCAGGAGGAAAAAAGGTAGATTTGGATCTACATTGAGGTCTAGGATGAGTCGGTGCATCGGCACTCGATTCTGCCTGTAATTCTTCCAGTTCTTGAATGGCATTTAGATCGTCAAAGGAAAGGCATGACTCACTATCGTCAGATAGTTGCCCCTCTTGACGTTTGGAGAAAAACTTCTTTAGTAGGAGCTTCCTACCAAATAATCTTAAGTCTTTCTCCCAGGAGAATCGATTAAAAGATCTGGATGGAGAGAAAGAGAGGCCTTTACTGAGTACTGCCATGTGATCAGGGGAAAGGGGCCGGGTAGATAAATTAATAACTTGCAATAAGCTCGATTGGTCCGAAGCTATCTCGTTGCCTTTCTCTGCCGGGCCGGATAACGTGATGTCCTGGATATATCCCAGTCCGAGTTTCGACCGTCGCGTCTTCTTTCCCCCTCTCCTTGTTTTCCTCGTGTTTTGACGCGGCCTCTTGATCTCTGGCCTTGATCTAAAAAATGGGGGTGGAAGTTATCAGTTTCCTCGAAAGTTTCACTTGCCGAATCTCCACTAGTCGAAGATTCAAATTCCGAGAAGGTGGGATCTTCTCTTGGTTTACGATTCCGATTTGGAGGTGTAGGATTCCACCTAAAAATGTCTCCCTTGGCAAAATCTTGTTTATCACGAATGAATTTGGTCCTTTTACGATCCACTATAGTTTGTTCATACAACTCAAATTCCTTCTTATGTTTTTCGAAGGCTGCCTGGAAGGGTAGATCTTTTTCCCATGATTCTAGTATTTTACCAGTTTCCTCTATTTCTTTCTCTACCTGGTCGAGTAACAACGTGTCATGTTTCACCAACAGGTGAAGTAGTTCATGTGAGCACTTAAGTAGGGCCGCTTCCCATTCACTTTTCAGGTTATCACTTGCAAGGGGAAAGGAGGGGAAAACCTTCGGTCTAAGGCCACGGGGCACGATCTTATGTTTAATGTAATTCTCTAATGTTGTAACATCCCATGAGAGCCGTGTCCTCTTCTGCAAGTTCCTCTGTAACTTGAGAAAAGGAGTACGCCAATCTACGTTGGGAGTGGTGTGTTCATAGGTGTCCGAGAAAGGGTCTACAATGTTGGTTTTTAGGCGTTTTGACAATTCATTTTTTAGTGAAAAAGTGGACATACTGGGTTGGCAGACTTCTTATGAATATGAGTATTAAGCCCCTTGTTATGAGATATAAGGGGGCTGGCTGGCAGTCACAAAGACTGAGGAGCAAAAGTGGCTGCTAAAAGAGATCAAGGGGATAAGAATATAGATATGATAAGAATATAAAGGATTAGTCAAACAAGAGAGACCGTGCCTTGGTCAGAGACTGTATTTATCCTACAGCATAGACATTTGGTAGCAAGAGAAAGAGGGACCTGGCACCGGTATAAATTTTAATGGAATGAAAAAGAGGCCAAAGTGGACAGATATTGAGAAAGAAATCGGCTTCTCAATTGTGGTCCTTATTGGCGGTGCGCCCAGAGCTAGAAAGTATCTGTACATACACACGGAGAGAAAGAAAGCTCTGGTGTGGGCGCACTCTTGAGAGAAAAATCAAAAAAATATATAATAATTTTTTTGAAAATGAATAGAAAAAATTTGTAAAAGCAATATTTATTGGCAAATTGATTAAAAGTTATTAGTTATCCCACTATGATCAGAAAGTGTCTAGGTGTTGGTTAATAAGAAATTAAATTATATTATTCTTTATTGGAAATAACCAACAGAGGTATAAGACAGCAGGAGACAAAAAGAAAAGAAAAGAAATGTTCTGGTCTCGTTAATCACACAAGATAGATTAGAAGGGTTGCAGACACTGGCTAGTCTAGCAACCGTTTCTCCTGACCAGCACAGAAATTCTGTGTTACTGACAACAGAGAGATCCAATAATATATCTTTGAAAGACCAATATGATGGTCAATGTCGGACAGATTACTGATCACCAGATATACCATCAATCACAAATTGAAATTAAGAGACATATCTGAAACATTTTTGGAGCACAATGTAGACATGGCCATGCTGGGTGGAAAAGAAGAGGAGAAAGAAAAGGAAAAGAAGAGAAAAAGGAAAAGAAAAACGGGTACAAATGGAGGGAAAAAGAAAAGACAGGAGAGGGGGTATGGAAGTGAGAAAGTGGTGATCCTGCTGTTGGTGTCCACCCTTCTGATGAAGGGGAATAGTGTCCTTCTCTACAACACCAGGTATTCCCAAAAAGTCTCCTTTGAGGTACTGACCCGGCCCAACGCTGCTTAGCTTCCAAGATCGGACGAGATCGGGCATTAACAGCGTGGTATGATAGTAGAGAGGCTATCTACCAATGAGAGTGCACCTATGTACGAGGAGTGAAAAAAAATGGGGAAAAGGGGGGAAGTGCAATAATGGTGTGGATCTGCTTTCCTCATTAGGCGGGGGGACTCATCTGCCCGATGGCAAACGATACCCCTGGATCGAGGATGAGAGTCCACAGAAAAAAACTGGGTCAGTGAAAAAGGTCAGGGAGGAGTGGAAAAATCCGTGGAATGATAGAGTTGAAGGTCGCGGATAGATTGTCCAAGGGAGGAGGATGGCGTGCCTGTTAACTCTATAGGGAAAATTTAGCATGCCATGCACAAAACACAAAGATTGATGGACGGTTCCTGGGAAACTGGAACCAACTACGTCCTGTGCCTAAGCACTTAATAGTGCAGTGGTGTAAATTCACTGTTTTTGCACACGGTTGGCATGTTGTCTGAAGCATATACAGAAAAAAATTTTAAGTCATATGAACCGATGTCAGATAAGCTACAAACTATGCGATAGGTCTATTATCTCTATATAGGAAAAATTAGCATGCCATGCACAAAACACGAAGATTGATGGACGGTTCCTGGGAAGCTGGAACCAACTACGTCCTGAGCCTAAGCACTTAATAGTGCAGTGGTGTAAATTCACTGTTTTTGTACACGGTTGGCATGTTGTCTGAAGCATATACAGATAAATTTTTAAGTCATATGAACAGATGTCAGATAAGCTACAAACTATGCGGTAGGTGGAGAACCACCACGTTAGGGTTACTACGTCTCTATAACATAATTGTGATTAACATCTATGAGGTAAAAAATAAAATAAACAAGTTTGATACTCATGATAAGTGTAAATCCAATTCCAGGAAACTCTGGTAATCAGTGAATATCCCTGAAAGAAACTCCTGCTGGGATCCCGTGAAAACGCGTTTCACCCGCTGGGCTTGTTCACTTCCAGGATCTCAGGTTCTTTGTCTCGATGTGAGGTTTAAAAACCCTGTCAATTAAGGTAGCAGCCAATCACATTTTGCTCACCGCTAATGAACAGCTGTTCGAGCGCGTTCCCTGTATGTGCCGGGTGACGTCAGCGACACGTGATATGCTGACGTGGCTGACGTGAGCGGCACATGACCGGAGTGCGGTCACATGGGCAGGGAGAATGTGCACGTAGGGAAATACCTGACGTGATAACGTCTGCAACGAGTGTGGAGGGTATAGTAAAGGAAGGGATGATGCGCCGATGAATATGCGCAGGGGAAAGGGGGAGGAAAAACCTGGCTGACGTATTCATGCTGATGAGCTCAATGGCGCCATATTATGCAAGGATATGCCAGTATTAGACGAGGGAACTATGTGTTGCCATGGTAACCCGGGCACGCGAGGTAACAACTCGTGTTATGTAAATTGCAATCTGATAAATAATCTGTGGATAGGTGATGCTGCCATAGTAGGATGGAGAACAAAAATGATGACATGAGAAAAATATATGGATAAATGATGAAAGTGAAGATTGATGAGAAATAAAAGATAAAATAAAATAAAATGAACATGGTAAACCTTAGATTATTCTTAAAAATGATGGAAAATAAATAAATAATAATAAACATTAATAAAGAATTAATAAAATGAAAATAAAATTAAAATTAAAAAATAAAATTGATGAAAATTGTTATTAGAAATAGTTAAAAAGTTATATTGGGTTATTGTAGAGGATTTAAAGAGATTGTGGTGAATAGGTACCAGGGACGTGCTAAGTTGCAATGTGAAGTGATAAAAAGAGTGAAAAAGGATGAAAAATGATGAATAGGGTGAACTGTGTGTGAATGCTGCTGCCGAAGTAGGGATTGATGGTGTAGGAGATAGGGGGTAAAGCCCACCATTTTCTGGGGGGGATTATAAGTATGATGCACGTAAATAAAGATGATTAGGTGAGTGTGTGCAACATTGAGTTAAATGATATTAGGAGTGATAGTGAGGGTGGGGAAAGTGACAAGGATGGGGTGGAGGGGGGAATTGGTGATGGGAATTGAAAAATGTGAAGAGATTAGTGTGATAGTGAGAGATGAGTAGGGTGACTGGAAGGGAATGGATGAGTAGATAATTACTATTAAGGATGGTGGTGGGTGTTTTATAGAAAAGCACCAAAATTGATATTTTCATTGAGGCCAGCAGGTCTTAGGGTACCAAGGCGAAAAATCCATTCACTCTCTTTTTTATACAATTCTTTGGTCATGTCACCTCCTCGTATTCCCAAATGAATGCGGTCCAGGCCAAAGACTTTAAAGTCTTTTATCTGACCTTTATGTTGAACGTGAAAGTGTCTGGCAACCGTAGTGAGTTGTCTCATGCGTGCCAGATCTTTAGAAGCATTACGTATATTGCCCAGATGCTCAAGGATCCTCTCTTTCAGTTTTCGTGATGTCATGCCGACATATTTAATATTACAGCTGCAAGTGATACAGTAAATTACCGCCTGGGTATTACAATTGAAAAAATGTGGTATTGTGGTTGGTTGTCCGTACTTGTCTGTGACCCCATTGGTTCGGAATATGTGTGTACAGGCCTTACATTGGCCACACGGAAAGGAACCTATTATGGTCGGCTTCCTAGGTATTGAAGGTAATAGGTGACTTCGAACTAATCGGTCTTTGATGTTTTTGGATCTACGCCAACTCATTTGTATGGATGGGCCCACAGCGGATGATAGATCTGGATCCAAACGGAGTATGGGAATGTGTTTGGTTATGGCATCTTGAAGCATCTTCCACTCCGGACAGAAGGTTCCTATAAATCTTATAGGATCTGTATCTTCTGAAGTTGTCTGTTTGGCCCTAAAAATAAGTTGCTCTCTCTTGACAGCAATAGTGGACTGGTAGGCTCTTTTTAATGATCGTTTGCTGTAGCCTCGGGCCAAAAGGCGATTGGTAAGTTCCCAGCTCTTGATTTGGAAAGATTTATAGGAACCTTCTGTCCGGAGTGGAAGATGCTTCAAGATGCCATAACCAAACACATTCCCATACTCCGTTTGGATCCAGATCTATCATCCGCTGTGGGCCCATCCATACAAATGAGTTGGCGTAGATCCAAAAACATCAAAGACCGATTAGTTCGAAGTCACCTATTACCTTCAATACCTAGGAAGCCGACCATAATAGGTTCCTTTCCGTGTGGCCAATGTAAGGCCTGTACACACATATTCCGAACCAATGGGGTCACAGACAAGTACGGACAACCAACCACAATACCACATTTTTTCAATTGTAATACCCAGGCGGTAATTTACTGTATCACTTGCAGCTGTAATATTAAATATGTCGGCATGACATCACGAAAACTGAAAGAGAGGATCCTTGAGCATCTGGGCAATATACGTAATGCTTCTAAAGATCTGGCACGCATGAGACAACTCACTACGGTTGCCAGACACTTTCACGTTCAACATAAAGGTCAGATAAAAGACTTTAAAGTCTTTGGCCTGGACCGCATTCATTTGGGAATACGAGGAGGTGACATGACCAAAGAATTGTATAAAAAAGAGAGTGAATGGATTTTTCGCCTTGGTACCCTAAGACCTGCTGGCCTCAATGAAAATATCAATTTTGGTGCTTTTCTATAAAACACCCACCACCATCCTTAATAGTAATTATCTACTCATCCATTCCCTTCCAGTCACCCTACTCATCTCTCACTATCACACTAATCTCTTCACATTTTTCAATTCCCATCACCAATTCCCCCCTCCACCCCATCCTTGTCACTTTCCCCACCCTCACTATCACTCCTAATATCATTTAACTCAATGTTGCACACACTCACCTAATCATCTTTATTTACGTGCATCATACTTATAATCCCCCCCAGAAAATGGTGGGCTTTACCCCCTATCTCCTACACCATCAATCCCTACTTCGGCAGCAGCATTCACACACAGTTCACCCTATTCATCATTTTTCATCCTTTTTCACTCTTTTTATCACTTCACATTGCAACTTAGCACGTCCCTGGTACCTATTCACCACAATCTCTTTAAATCCTCTACAATAACCCAATATAACTTTTTAACTATTTCTAATAACAATTTTCATCAATTTTATTTTTTAATTTTAATTTTATTTTCATTTTATTAATTCTTTATTAATGTTTATTATTATTTATTTATTTTCCATCATTTTTAAGAATAATCTAAGGTTTACCATGTTCATTTTATTTTATTTTATCTTTTATTTCTCATCGATCTTCACTTTCATCATTTATCCATATATTTTTCTCATGTCATCATTTTTGTTCTCCATCCTACTATGGCAGCATCACCTATCCACAGATTATTTATCAGATTGCAATTTACATAACACGAGTTGTTACCTCGCGTGCCCGGGTTACCATGGCAACACATAGTTCCCTCGTCTAATACTGGCATATCCTTGCATAATATGGCGCCATTGAGCTCATCAGCATGAATACGTCAGCCAGGTTTTTCCTCCCCCTTTCCCCTGCGCATATTCATCGGCGCATCATCCCTTCCTTTACTATACCCTCCACACTCGTTGCAGACGTTATCACGTCAGGTATTTCCCTACGTGCACATTCTCCCTGCCCATGTGACCGCACTCCGGTCATGTGCCGCTCACGTCAGCCACGTCAGCATATCACGTGTCGCTGACGTCACCCGGCACATACAGGGAACGCGCTCGAACAGCTGTTCATTAGCGGTGAGCAAAATGTGATTGGCTGCTACCTTAATTGACAGGGTTTTTAAACCTCACATCGAGACAAAGAACCTGAGATCCTGGAAGTGAACAAGCCCAGCGGGTGAAACGCGTTTTCACGGGATCCCAGCAGGAGATTCTTTCAGGGATATTCACTGATTACCAGAGTTTCCTGGAATTGGATTTACACTTATCATGAGTATCAAACTTGTTTATTTTATTTTTTACCTCATAGATGTTAATCACAATTATGTTATAGAGACGTAGTAACCCTAACGTGGTGGTTCTCCACCTACCGCATAGTTTGTAGCTTATCTGACATCTGTTCATATGACTTAAAAATTTATCTGTATATGCTTCAGACAACATGCCAACCGTGTACAAAAACAGTGAATTTACACCACTGCACTATTAAGTGCTTAGGCTCAGGACGTAGTTGGTTCCAGCTTCCCAGGAACCGTCCATCAATCTTCGTGTTTTGTGCATGGCATGCTAATTTTTCCTATATAGAGATAATAGACCTATCGCATAGTTTGTAGCTTATCTGACATCGGTTCATATGACTTAAAAAATTTTTCTGTATATGCTTCAGACAACATGCCAACCGTGTGCAAAAACAGTGAATTTACACCACTGCACTATTAAGTGCTTAGGCACAGGACGTAGTTGGTTCCAGTTTCCCAGGAACCGTCCATCAATCTTTGTGTTTTGTGCATGGCATGCTAAATTTTCCCTATAGAGTTAACAGGCACGCCATCCTCCTCCCTTGGACAATCTATCCGCGACCTTCAACTCTATCATTCCACGGATTTTTCCACTCCTCCCTGACCTTTTTCACTGACCCAGTTTTTTTCTGTGGACTCTCATCCTCGATCCAGGGGTATCGTTTGCCATCGGGCAGATGAGTCCCCCCGCCTAACGAGGAAAGCAGATCCACACCATTATTGCACTTCCCCCCTTTTCCCCATTTTTTTTCACTCCTCGTACATAGGTGCACTCTCATTGGTAGATAGCCTCTCTACTATCATACCACGCTGTTAATGCCCGATCTCGTCCGATCTTGGAAGCTAAGCAGCGTTGGGCCGGGTCAGTACCTCAAAGGAGACTTTTTGGGAATACCTGGTGTTGTAGAGAAGGACACTATTCCCCTTCATCAGAAGGGTGGACACCAACAGCAGGATCACCACTTTCTCACTTCCATACCCCCTCTCCTGTCTTTTCTTTTTCCCTCCATTTGTACCCGTTTTTCTTTTCCTTTTTCTCTTCTTTTCCTTTTCTTTCTCCTCTTCTTTTCCACCCAGCATGGCCATGTCTACATTGTGCTCCAAAAATGTTTCAGATATGTCTCTTAATTTCAATTTGTGATTGATGGTATATCTGGTGATCAGTAATCTGTCCGACATTGACCATCATATTGGTCTTTCAAAGATATATTATTGGATCTCTCTGTTGTCAGTAACACAGAATTTCTGTGCTGGTCAGGAGAAACGGTTGCTAGACTAGCCAGTGTCTGCAACCCTTCTAATCTATCTTGTGTGATTAACGAGACCAGAACATTTCTTTTCTTTTCTTTTTGTCTCCTGCTGTCTTATACCTCTGTTGGTTATTTCCAATAAAGAATAATATAATTTAATTTCTTATTAACCAACACCTAGACACTTTCTGATCATAGTGGGATAACTAATAACTTTTAATCAATTTGCCAATAAATATTGCTTTTACAAATTTTTTCTATTCATTTTCAAAAAAATTATTATATATTTTTTTGATTTTTCTCTCAAGAGTGCGCCCCGGGAGCCCAGTGAAATGCTAACAGCAACTCAGGGCTGAGATCGCCTCTGCCTGATTGACAAGCAGAGGCAGTCGCTGGGTGGGAGGGGGCATGCCAAGGGCATTAGAACACTGCTGGCGGGGCGCGGTCCGGACAGCGGAGGCGTGTCTGGACTGTTGGGGGGGCGGGCTGCGGTAGCTGCATGACGTCATACGCAGCCGCTGCGATCCGGAATGCAGCGAGTAAAGGTCTGCCAGCGCGCAGGAGATGCGATGGCAGGGAGTTACTCGTCAGGTACAAAAGCATAGCCGCTGTGCAATGCTTTTGTACCTGTGCAGGGGGGTATGGCCTGACATGCGGGGCGGACTAGCCCTGTGCTTGGCGTCACCCCGCTTGTCAGAGAAACTGATCGTAGATGTGCTAAATTTAGCACATCTACGATCAGATCTGAATTAGGCCTTTTGACCCTGAACCAACATGACAATCCATGCCGTGATCTTAAGTGTAGCTCCCCACTCCCATGGGATGGGAAGAGGAGGACGGGCCTCCGATTGGCTCCATAAAGAATGTGGCAAGCTGTGTCAGCTCTGCAATAGGCTTGAACCAAAGACTGTGCCCTGAGAACCCCACAGACGAGCTTTGTCACTGGCCCTCTGCCTCACATGTTGTGTATAAGGCATCTGCTCAAGCTTGAGCAAAGGGCAATTAGGATTGGCATTTAGAGGCAAAAACTTTTACCATTCAACCTTGAATGCACTCCCCTTCACAGATACCGCAGGGATCAACAAGAGGACAGTAGCACTGTACAAAACAAACAGTACAAATACAAACAGTACAATACAAAACTGCAATATAGTAAAGCAGCAAAGTAGAGATGCTTTTTATGCATGGCACCACGGTTGTGTTTATGTTACCTTCGTGATCAGGACCTGGAAGTGACATAACGAGAGGACAGGAGAGAACTTCCGCCCTTACAGCACCTAAGTGTTTGATCCATTCTCCGTTCGTTTGAGGCTATTTTGTTTTATCTATGCACCACTGGACGCTCGCCACACTTCGGACTCAGTGTCTCGATTCACTTGCCACAGTTCGGGCTCAGTGTCTCGATTCGCTCCCCACAGGTTACTATTCCAAATAGTTTGTGACATGGACCCAGGGGCTTATGGGAAAGGTCCTCTCCACGAAGGGTAACTAAACACTACCATGGAACTACATCCTTCCTCCCTGCCAAGGGCTCGGCAGCAAGGAATGCCTGCCCTAAAGATGGCACCCTGACTCCTTTTGCCTAAGGTGGGACTACAGTATCATAACAGGCTACCTGACACTTGCGCTCCCTTCATTCCGGCAGCATGGCCACACTTATAAGAAACACCTCATGAGAAATATCTGCAGCAGCAGTGACGGAGACCCCTAGAGGTAATCACAAGTAAAAAGCAGGCATCTGGCAAGAGGTTATGACCATAGTAACCCCATTAGGCAGCTATAGGAAACCCTCAGTGAAAGTGGATATGTAGATTACAGTGAGAAGATGAGGGGGGGGGGGGGGGGGGGGGAATAGAAATAAAAATAATATAGTATCTGCCTAAAGCAACCGATAAAATCAATGTTCAGCCCTGATGGGCCCATTAAAAGAATAAAACTGAAAATTCGGAATCCTATGGAGTTTCAGAAGGGAAGAAGCTTGAATCTTTGGAGGAATATTAAAGGGCTGATAATTGCGATATGCCTTCAAAACAGTCATGTATAAAGTAAATAAATCAATAGTTATAACCAGCAAAATAAACAATTGGCTTGACTGATTATTAAACTGGATTGCTATCATAAGGTCATAAAGGAGTGCTCTTTCCTTCTGTCCGATACATTGTCAGGGGATTTATTATCTTCCCACTGGACAGCTAAACCTACAATTCATAAAAACAAATTTCCTAGAAAAATTAGTGCTTTTTTTTTTTAAACCTGCAATTTGAGCACAGACAGCACCAATTAATTGGATTGTACTTGATTTGTGTTCAGTTTATGTTAATAGTTAGATACTGTATATAACTTGTTGGGCAAGACCACCCATAAACCCAAGCTTACTACTAAAGTCTTCCTTCATCTCTATGACAAGCTCTATAACCTCCCAAATACCTAGCCTAGTGACGGGGAACCTTAGGCACTCCAGCTCTTGTTGAACTACACACCCAGCATACCCTGCTACAGTTTTGCTATTTGGCCATGCTAAAACTGTAGCAGGGCATGCTGGGATGTATAGTTCAACAACAGCTGGAGTGCCAAAAGGTTCCCCATCACTGTCCCAGCCTCTCGCTCTTCCCCACAAATAAGCAGATTTTGGGGACATTTTTAGAAAAAAAAATTTTTGACACTGTTAACTATATAAAATATTTTACTACACTTCTTACAGGACTTCACAGTCCTGCAAGAAAAGCAGCCAGCTGCAGGTGGCAAATCTGAAGTTACCCCAAGACTTCTGGCTGAGAGGGCAGGGGGAGGTGATGCTGCTGCAGAGTATCCCTGATACCCCTTAGCTGGGCTGCAGGAAGACTGTCTTCCAGCAGCCACAGATAGGCTGAGCTGAGGTTACCACACCAACTGAGAGAATAGCTGGGTGCGTCGAGATCAGCAGCTGCTGGAAGATTAACTATCAGTGACTGCCAGTAGGCCCCTCTGATATGGTCACATCTGATGCGACCATGTCAGGGAAAGCCCAGCCTGACGTGGTTGCATCAGATGTCAGGAGAATATAAGCAGTGACTTTTTCTTAAACTGTAATCCACAAAACAAAGGGGGAAAAAACACAAGCTTGTTAAGGCTTCATCAGGGACCTATGGTGATTTATTTTAATTTTGGTCAACTATATAAGAGACCTCATTCATAGTAAGTAATAATTTGTAACTACACAATATAATTTAAATATAAAAAGAAAAATGCCTACTTTCTTAGTGTTTTCACTACCGATACCGCTTTTGATATGCCTTGTCTTTTTACACCATGCAAAACCTGTCTATGAAGATTGCTCATTTCCACCACATCATAATCCAGCAGGCCCAAACGTCCTGAGAACAGAAAAATGGGGAAATAAATACATTTTATGATATAGATATATAAAAACACAAATAATTTTACACAACTGACTCCCAAAGTGAATTTCCAAACTCTGGAAACTATTGCAGATATGAATAAACAGCACTTAAAGGATAACAGCTTAGAACACTTAATCGTAGAAGGAGTTCAAAAAGTTTTTGTAGAATATACAGTATATTGATACATACTTTGGGTCAGGAAATTACTAAAGCTTCCAGGTTTACTAACAGCCTTAATCATGTTTGTATGCAATGCCGTTGTTCACGCAACAAACCAATTATAGTCAGACTGCACATGTGCAGCGATCGCACTGTGCATGCACCAAGGTGCTGTTGCGATCACACAGATTTTTACCGCAGAGTGATTGACAGGAAGGGACCGTTTGGGGATGTAACGGGGAGTTACAGCAAAAACACAGGTGCATTATGGCAGTTTCTGGGGTGTCTATATGACGTCAGCTTACAAAAACATAGCGCTACTGCTGTGCCATAAGGCTATCCTAGCAGTCCATGTTCCTCATTACAGTGTATAGTCTGCATACATGCACAACTTTGTGAATGCGTCTGCAATGGCTCGAGTGGAAGTCTATCTTCTTTTCTGGGCAGCAGCTTCATTTGTGATGACTAGAAATTCCGTAGCCTAAAAACTTGCAGCTGCGTAGGCAAGTGCGTGCAAACATGAATTAGACCCCAAATGCTACAACAATTGAGTGATGCCCTCCTTTCTGCTCTAAAGACAGTCTTGTTCCCGACAATGGTTCTTGGCAAAGGGTAAACAATATTCCAAACAAGCAGAAGTCAGAGACAAAGGCAAGTAGCTAAACTGTAGGAGAAACCAGAGACCCAAGCTTCGTACACCTAGGTATTTTTGCATACCTTACTGATTAACTGGAGTTTTTATTTAAGGGTTACACTTGTTTTTATACCAATGCAAAATAAATCACATGTGCACAAATTACTTAATGGAACATGCGTCCATCAATTAACATGAGTGGGAAAAACGGCATATTTCTTACTCTGATGATAGAGCCCACGGTTCCTCAAACCCACGTAATAATAAACAGGCCCTTTATAAGAAATACTCACCCAAACCCTCTTTCCATCATTACTGAACTCTTAATGTGGTGTTGTTGTTGTTGTTATTATTATTATACGATCTTGTAATCCCTAAATAATCTGGTAAATGGATTAAAGAACCTAGGTAATGACAGCAACTTGGTTTTAGAGGAGCCACAACACAAATTAATGAAAAAGAGCCTTTTTGCAATTATCAGTATGTCTTTCCGCTGATTGGCTGGAGCGCGAGAAAACTTCTCTGACTGGATAGATTTGTAAAGACCTCTTGTGGTTCCGAAATGAATTTCATTGTATCAATTATATTCTTTCCATCAATATAGCAATGAACTTTAATGAAACATTACAGTCCAATCATTCGTTTGCATTGTGACTCCGCTACCTGTATGTTTTTCTTCCATTTCCTCCATTCAGATTTTGATTACTTCAGGATAGAAGACATGCAAAAACTAAAGGATTTAGGAGAATAAAATTAAGCAACACCAAAAGGCAACAGACCTGTGTATCAAAGGCTTAGGAAAAGCACAAGGTAAAAGAAGCCAGTGTGGTTTGCGAAAGTAGCAAATATTGTAAAAGCAAAAAAGGAACTATATGCAGAAAGAATAAAGACGACAAAGAGGTGTATCTTGTTATACAGAAGGAGGCTAAAGGTGAGTACACACTAGGCGATATTGTGTATTATCCGGCTATCAGCCTGATCATATGCGATGTCATTCACATCATCTAGTGTGTACACACTATATCGTGTACGTTGCGTGATTCTGCGGGTCGTTTGCTGCATCGCCCATTGGACCTACATGCAGGTCTGACAAGCAATGTTGCTTACGAGGGCCATGCTGCCGAAAGCAGCATGGCTACCCCCCTAATCGGCAAGTGTGTATACACTTGTTGATGCCAGGTCCCGTGCGCACATCGTCTAGTATGTACATAACTTAAGAAGGTAATCAGATGTGCAAAGGAACAGGCTGACGAGAAAATGGGTAAAGAGTGCGAAACTTTTTTTAAGTCTATAAGTGAAAGGAGAAAAACAAAAGGAGGAATAATAAGACTAAAGATTAATAATTATTTTTTGCTCATTATTCACTACTGAGAGGGGAAAGGGGCCACAGTTGAGTTGCAAGTATATTCATAAAAATGAGGTAACTACAGGTACATTTACAGAGGAGAAGATTCTAACAAAACTCTCAAAACTGAGTTGATAAATCAATGGGGCCAGATGGGATACACCCAAGGATACTAAAACAGCCTGCTTAAAGAAGTGCTGGTAGTGATTACAAGAGTAATTCCAGAGGACTGGAAAAGAGCGAACGTAGTACCACTGCACAAAAGTAGAAGCAAGGAAGAGGTAAGCAACTACCAATCAGTAAGCCTTTTATCAGTAGTATGGAAATTGATGAAAACACTCTCAAAATAAAAAGAGTTGTAGAATATCTCAATTCCGGCAATTCACAGGATCCCTAACATCATGGATTTACTGGGGGGAGATCATGTTGAAAAACAACTTATTTTCTTTTTTGACATGGTGACTAGAGTATTAGATCAAAAGGGGTGGGGGGGTGGGAGGCATAGATGTAGCATATCTAGACTTTAGTAAGGTTTCTGACACAGTCTCACATCGCAGACTATTAAACTTGAAAACTTGAGACTGGATATTACGATGGTTGAATGGATAAGATCTTAATTGAAGGATAGAACACAGAGAGTGGTAGTAAATGGAGAGCATTCACAGAAGGGAAAGGTTACTAGTGGAGTACTTAAAACTGCGTTTTAAATATCTTTATTGAAGGGAAAGTATGCCTTTTTGCAGATGACAAAGATATGCAATAGGGTAGACACACCAGGAGAGGTTAAACAAATGATGACCTAGATCAGTGGTTCCCAAACTCAGTCCTCAAGAACCCCTAACACTTCACATATTCCAGGTCACTTAGCAGTTGCACTGTGCATGACCAACGGTCACATTTTAAAAATCCACAGGTGAACTGTAAAATATGAACTGTTAGGGGTCCTTGAGGACAGAGGCCCAAACGTATTAAGCCTTAAAGTGGAGACTGATAAAGAGTGATAAAACACAAGCGAACCAGCTCCTGTCATTTTTTTAAACACATCCTGTAACATGGCAGTTAGGAAGCTGATTGGCTGGTACTTTATCACTATTTATCAGTCTTCACTTTATCATTTTTTAAGGCTTAATACATTTGGGCCAGAGTTTGGGAACCATTGCTCTAGATAGACTTAAAGAATGGTCAAAAGCGTGGCAAATACAGTTTAATGGCAAAAAATGCACACACATGCACTTGGGTCTCAAAATCCAAAGGCTAAATATAGTATTAATGGCACTATGGGGGTCATTCCGAGTTGTTCGCTCGTTATTTTTTTCTCGCAACGGAGCGATCAGTCGCTAATGCGCATGCGCAATGTCCGCAGTGCGAGTGCGCCAAGTAAATTTGCTATGCAGTTAGGTATTTTACTCACGGCATTACGAGGTTTTTTCTTCGTTCTGGTGATCGTAATGTGATTGACAGGAAGTGGGTGTTTCTGGGCGGAAACTGGCCGTTTTATGGGAGTGTGTGAAAAAACGCTACCGTTTCTGGGAAAAACGCGGGAGTGGCTGGAGAAACGGAGGAGTGTCTGGGCGAACGCTGGGTGTGTTTGTGACGTCAAACCAGGAACGACAAGCACTGAACTGATCGCACTGGCAGAGTAAGTCTCGAGCTACTCAGAAACTGCACAGAGAAGTCTTTTCGCAATATTGCGAATCTTTCGTTCGCAATTTTGATAAGCTAAGATTCACTCCCAGTAGGCGGCGGCTTAGCGTGTGCAAAGCTGCTAAAAGCAGCTTGCGAGCGAACAACTCGGAATGACCCCCTATATTAGAAACTATTGAGGAGGAAAGGGATCTAGGTGTCACCATTTCAGATGACGTAAAAGCAGGTAAGAAATGTAACAAAGCAATGAGGAAAGCTAGTCAGATGCTTGGTTGCACAGGGAGAGGAATCAGTAGCAGAAAAAAAATAAGATTTTACTTACCGGTAAATCTATTTCTCGTAGTCCGTAGAGGATGCTGGGGACTCCGTAAGGACCATGGGGAATAGACGGGCTCCGCAGGAGATAGGGCACTTTAAGAAAGCTTTGGATTCTGGGTGTGCACTGGCTCCTCCCTCTATGTCCCTCCTCCAGACCTCAGTTAGAGAAACTGTGCCCAGAGGAGATGAACAGTACGAGGAAAGGATTTTTGTAAATCTAAGGGCAAGATTCATACCAGCCACACCAATCACACCGTATAACTTGTGATAAACTACCCAGTTAACAGTATGAACAATAACAGCCTTGGTTCAAACCCGATCAACTATAACATAACCCTCATGTAAGCAATAACTATATACAAGTCTTGCAGAAGAAGTCCGCACTTGGGACGGGCACCCAGCATCCTCTACGGACTACGAGAAATAGATTTACCGGTAAGTAAAATCTTATTTTCTCTAACGTCCTAGAGGATGCTGGGGACTCCGTAAGGACCATGGGGATTATACCAAAGCTCCCAAACGGGCGGGAGAGTGCGGATGACTCTGCAGCACCGATTGAGCAAGCAGGAGGTCCTCCTCAGCCAGGGTATCAAACTTATAGAACTTTGCAAAGATGTTTGACCCCGACCAAGTAGCAGCTCGGCACAGTTGTAGTGCCGAGACCCCTCGGGCAGCCGCCCAAGAAGAGCCCACCTTCCTAGTGGAATGGGCCTTAACCGATTTAGGCAATGGCAATCCTGCCGAAGAATGCGCCTGCTGAATCGTGTTACAGATCCAGCGAGCAATAGTCTGCTTTGAAGCAGGAGCGCCAACCTTGTTGGCCGCATACAGAACAAACAGAGCTTCGGTATTCCTGATCCTAGCTGTTCTGGTCACATAAATCTTCAAAGCCCTGACCACATCCAGGGACTCGGAATCCTCCAAGTCCCGTGTAGCCACAGGCACGACAATAGGTTGGTTCATATGAAAAGATGAGACCACCTTGGGCAGAAATTGAGGACGAGTCCCTAACCATGTGAAAAATCAGGTATGGGCTTTTATATGATAAAGCCGCCAATTCCGAAACCCGCCTTGCAGAAGCTAAGGCCAACAACATGACCACTTTCCAAGTGAGGTATTTCAACTCCACTGTTTTGAGTGGTTCAAACCAAGGTGACTTGAGGAAACTTAATACCACGTTAAGGTCCCAAGGCGCTACCGGAGGTACAAAGGGAGGCTGAATATGCAGCACGCCCTTCACAAAAGTCTGTACTTCAGGAAGAAAAGCCAATTCTCTTTGAAAGAAAATGGATAAGGCCGAAATTTGAACCTTTATGGACCCTAATTTTAGGCCCAAATTCACTCCCGTTTGAAGGAAGTGAAGCAGACGGCCCAACTGGAACTCCTCCGTAGGAGCAGCTCTGGCCTCACACCAAGAAACATATTTTCGCCATATACGGTGATAATGTTTCGACGTCACGTCCTTCCTAGCCTTGATCAGGGTAGGAATGACCTCCTCCGGAATCCCTTTTTCCGCTAGGATCCGGCGTTCAACCGCCATGCCGTCAAACGCAGCCGCGGTAAGTCTTGGAACAGACAGGGCCCCTGCTGCAGCAGGTCCTGCCTTAGAGGAAGAGGCCACGGATCTTCTGTGAGCAACTCTTGCAGATCCGGATACCAAGTCCTCCTTGGCCAATCTGGAACAATGAGGATTGTTCTTCTTATTCTTATTATCCTCAACACCTTGGGTATGAGAGGTAGAGGAGGAAACACATAGACCGATCTGAACACCCAAGGTGTCACCAGAGCGTCTACCGCAACCGTCTGAGGGTCTCTTGACCTGGCACAATACCTCTTTAGCTTTTTGTTGAGGCGGGACGCCATCATGTCTATCTGAGGCAGTCCCCACCGATCCGTGATCTGTGTGAAGACTTCTTGATGAAGTCCCCACTCTCCCGGATGCAGGTCGAGCCTGCTGAGGAAGTTCACCTCCCAGTTGTCCACCCCCGGGATGAACACTGCTGATAGTGCGCTTACATCGCCTTCCGCCCAGCGTAGAATCCTGGTCGCCTCTGCCATGGCCACTCTGCTCCTTGTGCCGCCTTGGCGGTTTACATGAGCCACTGTCGTGACATTGTCTGACTGAATCAGAACCGGTTTGTTCCGAAGCCATTCCTCCGCTTGGCGTAGGGCGTTGTATATGGCCCTCAACACCAGGACATTGATGTGGAGACCAGTCTCTAGGCTTGACCAGAAACCCTGGAAATTTCTTCCTAGTGCGACAGCTCCCCAACCTCGGAGGCTCGCGTCCGTGGTCACCAGGACCCAGTCCTGAATGCCGAACCTGCGACCCTCCAGGAGGTGAGCACTGTGCAGCCACCACAGGAGAGACACCCTGGCCCTGAGAGACAGGGTGATCCGATTTTGCATGTGTAGATAGGACCCGGACCATTTCAATAGGTCCCATTGAAAGGTCCTTGCATGGAACCTGCCAAAGGGGATGGCCTCGTATGCAGCCACCATCTTCCCCAGAACCCTCGTGCAATGATGCACTGAAACCTTTTTTGGCTTCAATAGGTTCCTGACCAGAGCTACGAGTTCCAGAGCCTTCTCCACTGGAAGAAAAACTCTTTTTTTGGTCTGTGTCTAGAATCAGGCCCAAAAAGGCCGGACGCGTTGCAGGGACTAGCTGGGATTTCGGTAAATTGAGAAGCCAGCCGTGCCTCTGCAACGTCTTCACGGACAGAGACACGCTGTCCAGCAACTTCTCCCGAGATCTCGCCTTTATGAGGAGATCGTCCAAGTACGGGATAATTGTGACGCCCTGCCTGCGCAGGAGCACCATAATTTCCGCCATTACCTTGGTGAAAATTCTCGGGGCTGTGGAAAGACCAAACGGCAACGTCTGAAATTGGTAGTGACAGTCCTGTACTGCAAATCTCAGAAACGCCTGGTGAGGAGGGAAAATCGGAACATGAAGGTACGCATCCTTTATGTCCAGGGACACCATACAATCCCGTCCCTCCAGGCTGGCGATGACCGCTCTGAGCTATTCCATTTTGAACTTGAACCTCTTCAAGTACAGGTTCAGGGATTTCAGATTTAAAATGGGTCTGACCGAACCGTCCGGTTTCGGTACCACAAACAGGGATGAATAATAACCCTCTCCTTGCTGGAGATGAGGGACTTCGACTATCACCTGTTGAATGTACAATTTGTGAATTGCAGCTAACACCAGCTCCCTCTCCGACGGGGAAGCCGGCAGAGCCGATTTGAAAAACCGGCGAGGAGGCATGTCTTCGAATTCCAGTCTGTATCCCTGGGAAACAATCTCTATTGCCCAGGGATCCACCTGTGAGAGAACCCAGACGTGGCTGAAAAGACGAAGACGTGCCCCCACTTGATCTGACCCCTCCCCCCCCCCCCCCCCCCCGGAAAGACCCAGCGTCATGCGGTGGACTTTGCGGAAGTAGGGGAGGACTTCTGCTCTTGGGAACTAGCCGAGTGCAGCTTTTTTCCCTTGCCTTTACCTCTGGCAACAAAGGACGATCCTCGTACCTTCTTGCTTTTATTGGAACGAAAGGACTGCATTTGATAATGCGGTACCATCTTAGCATGCTGCGGGGGAACATAAGGTAAAAAAAATTAGATTTACCGGCCGTAGCAGTAGAGACAAGGTCCGAGAGGCCTTCTCCAAACAACTCCTCCCCCTTGTAAGGCAATGACTCCATATGCCGCTTTGAGTCGGCGTCTCCCGTCCACTGTCGGGTCCACAAGAGTCGCCTAGCAGAAATAGACATAGCGTTTATACTGGAGCTTAGTAAACAAATGTCTCTCTGAGCATCCCTCATATACAAGGCAGCATCTCTGATATGTTCAATGGTCATTAGAATGGTATCCCTATCTAAGGTGTCAATCTCCGTAGATAAGGAGTCTGCCCATGCCACGACAGCACTACAAACCCAGGCCGATGCCATGGCCGGTCTAACGATAGTTCCTGAATGTGTGTAAATGTGCTTCATGGTAATTTCCTGCTTGCGGTCAGCAGGATCCTTGAGGGAAGCAGTATCCGGAGAAGGCAGTGCCACCTTCTTGGATAAGCGTGTCAGTGCCTTGTCTACTTTAGGCGAAGATTCCCATCGTATCCTATCCTTCTGTGGAAAAGGATACGCCATAAGAATCCTTTTGGGAACATGTAGTCTCCTATCCGAAGACTCCCAAGCCTTTTCGCACAATTCGCTTAGCTCAAATGAGGACGGAAACGTGACCTCAGGCTTTTTCCCTTTATACATGTGAACCTTCGTGTCAGGGACAGGGGGTTCCTCAGTGATATGCAAAACCTCTTTTATGGCAATAATCATGTATCGAATACCCTTTGCCACCTTGGGCTGTAATTTTGCATCCTCATAGTCGACACTAGAGTCAGTATCTGTGTCGGTATCTGTGTCAGCAACCTGGGATATGGGGCGCTTTTGAGACCCTGAAGGTCCTGGCGCCACATGGACAGGCACAGTCTGGCTACCTGACTGATCCCTAGCTTCAGCCTTGTCTAACCTTTTAATGCAATAGATTGACATTTGCATTTAAGACATTCAGCATATCCACCCAGTCCGGTGTCGGCGTTGCCGACGGCGAACTGACATTCAAACACTCCCCCACCACATTAAACGAGCCTTCCTCGTCAAACATGTCGACACACACGTACCGACACACTTCACACACACAGGGAAACTCTTTTCTGAAGACAGTATCCCCTTTAAGGCCCTTTGGAGAGACAGAGAGAGAGTATGCCAGCACACACCCCAGCGCAATGACCCTGGAGACCAACACAAAATGTTTTTTCCCCCAGCAGCGCTGTATAATATCTTATCCGCCAATTATGTGCCCGGCCCCTCTCTTTTAAACACCCCTTCGCCGTGTGTAAGCAGGGGAGAGGCCGGGGAGCTTCCTCTCAGCATTCTGTGGAGAGAAAAATGGCGCTGGTGAGTGCTGAGGGAGAAGCCCCGCCCCCTCGGCGGCGGGCTTCTGTCCCGCTTAAAGTTATTGAAAAATGGCGGGGGCTCTTTTATATACATGTACAGTGCCCACCTGTACATGTATATTGTCTTTTGCCATAAGAGGTGTTATATTGCTGCCCAGGGCGCCCTCCCTGCGCCCTGCACCCATACAGTGACCGGAGTATGTGAGGTGTATGGGAGCAATGACCACAGCTGCAGTGCTGTGCGTTACCTCAGTGAAGCTCTGAAGGCTTCTGCCGCCTGAGACGTCTTCTGACTTCGTTTCTTCTGGCTCTGTGAGGAGAACGGCGGCGCGGCTCTGGGGGTGGACGCCCAGTAAGAACCTGTGTTCACCCCCTCTGGAGCTAATAGTGTCCAGTAGCCGAGGAAGCAGAGCCTATCATTTAAGAAGGTCTGCCCCTCTCTCCTCAGTCCCTCGATGCAGGGAGCCTGTTGCCAGCAGTGCTCCCTGTAAAAATATAGAAAAATTCCAAACAAAAATGCTTTCTAGGCAGAGAACTCAGGGGAGCTCCCTGCAGTGCACCCATCTCGCTCTGGGCACAGTATAAAACGGAGGTCTGGAGGAGGGACATAGAGGGAGGAGCCAGTGCACACACAGAATCCAAAGCTTTCTTAAAGTGCCCTATCTCCTGCGGAGCCCGTCTATTCCCCATGGTCCTTACGGAGTCCCCAGCATCCTCTAGGACGTTAGAGAAAGAAGTAATAAGGTCACTGGTACGGCCTCATCTAGAATATGGTGTTCAGTTCTGGAGGGCATATCTCCTAAAGGATAGTAATACATCAGAGACACAAAGAAAGGCAACTAAAATGGTGCATGGCCTACAGCACAAAACATACCTGGAAAGACGAAAAGATCTTAATATGTATAGTTTGGAGCAGAGAAGGGAAAGGGGGGACATGATAGAAACTTTCAAATATATCAAGGGTTTTAACAAGGTCTAGGAGGGAAACATTCTTCAAAGGAAGAAAAGTACTAGAACATGCACTGAAACTAGGAGGTAGGTAGGTTCAGGGGAAACTTGAGGAAAAAGTACTTCAGAAAAGGGTAGTGAACAAGAAGAATAGTCTCCCATCAGAGGTGGTAGAAGCTAATACAGTAGAGCAATTTAAACATGCATGGGAAAGAAGTAAGGATATCCTCACAAAGTACTAATGATCTAATAAGGTTTGAGGTAACAATATGGTTAAAAAGGGGCAGAATAGATGGTCCAAGTGGTTCTTATCTGCTGTCCAATTGTATGTTTAAGGAGGGTTTAGGTTAGTATTAATTTCTACTAAAGTGTTTCTTTTGGGGTTTTATAACGTTATTTAGGACTGCTAGTTCCAAACACTTAAATTATGGTTTTCTAAATTTTACAAAGTTAACCTGAACCCAGCTGCTACAGGGGTGGGAAGAGTCTCAGCACAGAGCTGGCCATACCTGGGGAGGGGCGCCTCTGCAACTCCCTAAGGAATTAAGCCTTGCGCTGGCCAGTCTGGTGCTGGTACATAACAGCTGTAATGTTGACATTGTTAAAATGTCAACAGGCACAGTGTTGACATTCTCACAATGTTGACATTAGGGTTAGGCTGCAGGAGGGAGGTTTATGGTTAGGCACTAGATTGGGGGGTGGGGGGGGGGTAGGGATTGGGGATAGAGATAGGGGAAAAAGACTTGCTGGAGCAGCAGAGGTTTGACCGAAAATTATGGTCACATGACTGCTTGGATCCGGAAGACGCACTGGAACCGCTGCAGCAGTCATGAGCAGGTAAATGACTACTGGGCCACAAGGGACGATAAGTCGACATTCCATCATGTCTACATGAATGTCAACATTATAGCATCTCATACAAAACCCATTTTTACACAGGGATCACAGAATTCGGGTCTCCCTGTTAAATCATTAATAGATAAACCTGCCCTGTTGTTGACTGTGGTCTAATGATACTTGACGCACTTTGTATTTTTACTGAGAAAGCACTAAGATATGCTTAAAGTTTATTTTCATGTGCAGTATTCTGAGTGGCAAGTACATGTGCAACTAAGAACCAATAAAAAGGTTGAAAATGTAGATACACATCTGGGTTGCAGAACTGATTCCTACTCTACATAAGGCCCTTTAAGTGTAAAACATGTACTTGTTTGTTAAATAAAATCAGCATGATTGTTTCAAAATACAATTACAGTTTAGTATCAATAACGCTATAAACAACAGCTCCCAGCTTCAGTTTATAGCACAAGTAGTTCTCTTTGTTACACATGGGGGTATATGCAATTGCGGTCGAATTCCCGAAATTGTCGAATTTCGGGTCATTTTCGACCCAAAAAAAAAATCGCCTATGCAATTCAGTGCTTTCCGACCAAAAAACGGACTTTCAAAATTCGACTTTTTGAAATTCGAATTTTTGCAAATTCGACTTTTCTGCAATGATACAAGTGCTGCAATTCGACCAAAGCATATTCAATTCAAGTTTGGAAATTCGACAGCAGTGCTTTTAGACAGCAAATTCGTCATTTTCAATCCGCCACACTTTGGAGGGTGAAAACAAATAAAAAAAATTTAAACATGTTTTTTTTTGTGTTTTTTTGGGGGGGAATAGCAGATCTATTTATATTAGAAGGGATTAGGTACTTCTTTTTTTTTTTTTTGGAGGCACAAATATTATTTATATATTTTTTAAAATATTATTTTTTATTTTTTTTTTATGCTGGAACGGTGAAATCATAAAAAAAAATGGCGTGGGGTCCCCCCTCCAAAGCATAACCAGCCTCGGGCTCTTCGAGCTGGTCCTGGTTCTAAAAATGCGGGGGGGAAATTGACAGGGGATCCCCCGTATTTTTAAAACCAGCACCGGGCTCTGCGCCTGGTGCTGGTGCCAAAAATACGGGGGACAAAAAGAGTAGGGGTCCCCCGTATTTTTAACACCAGCATCGGGCTCCACTAGCTGGACAGATAATGCCACAGCCGGGGGTCACTTTTATGCCGTGCCCTGCGGCCGTGGCATTAAATATCCAACTAGTCACCCCTGGCCGGGGTACCCTGGGGGAGTGGGGACCCCTTCAATCAAGGGGTCCCCCCCCCCCAGCCACCCAAGGGCCAGGGGTGAAGCCCGAGGCTGTCCCCCCCCATCCAATGGGCTGCGGATGGGGGGGCTGATAGCCTTTTGTGATAATAAAAAGATATTGTTTTTTCCAGTAGTACTACAAGTCCCAGCAAGCCTCCCCCGCAAGCTGGTACTTGGAGAACCACAAGTACCAGCATGCGGGAGAAAAACGGGCCCGCTGGTACCTGTAGTACTACTGGGAAAAAAATACCCAAATAAAAACAGGACACACACACCGTCGACAGTAAAACTTTATTTCATACGTCGACACACACATACTTACCTATGTTCACACGCCGACATCGGTCCTCTTCTCCATGTAGAATCCACGGATACCTGAAAAGAAAAGATCAATATACTCACCTCAGCCATGGTCCAGAGATAAATCCACGTACTTGGCAAAAAAACAAACCGAACACCCGCTCCATGCCGGACTGAAAGGGGTCCCATGCTGACACATGGGACACCTTTCCACGAATGAGACCTGTCAGTGACAGCTGTCACAGAAAGGTCTCTAAGCCAATCAGGAAGCGCAACTTCGTTGCGCTCACCTGATTGGCTGTGCGCTGTCTGTACTGTGACAGCACATCGCAAAGCCGCTCCATTACTTTCAATGGTGGGAACTTAGCGGCTAGCGGTAAGGTCACCCGCCGGTCAGCGGCTGACCGGCGGGTGACCCCACCGCTACCCGCAAAGTTCCCACCATTGAAAGTAATGGAGCGGCTTTGCGATGTGCTGTCACAGTACAGACAGCGCACAGCCAATCAGGTGAGCGCCACGGAAGTAGCGCTTCCTGATTGGCTGAAGGGACTTCAGTGACAGGAGTCACGTGATGTCCCGGCATTCGGGAGAAAGGGGTCTGATGTGAAAGCATTGGACCCCTTTCTAGTCCGGTATGGAGCGGGTATTTGCGTTTTCTTTTTTTTTTACAAGTACGTGGATTTATCTCTCTGGACGTGGATTTATCTCTGGACGCTGGAAGGTGAGTATCATTTTTTCACAGGTACCCTCGGATCGTCGGAGACCGTGGCAGTCGGCGTGTCAACATAGGTAAGTATGTATGTGTCGGTAGTGTGTAATAAAGTTTTACTGTCACGGTGTGTGTGTCCTGTTTTATTTGGGGTATTTTTTTCCCAGTAGTACTACAGGTACCAGCGGGCCCGTTTTTCTCCCGCATGCTGGTACTTGTGGTTCTCCAAGTACCAGCTTGCGGGGGAGGCTTGCTGGGACTTGTAGTACTACTGGAAAAAACAATATCTTTTTATTATCACAAAAGGCTATCAGCCCCCCCATCCGCAGCCCATTGGATGGGGGGGACAGCCTCGGGCTTCACCCCTGGCCCTTGGGTGGCTGGGGGGGGGGGGACCCCTTGATTGAAGGGGTCCCCACTCCCCCAGGGTACCCCGGCCAGGGGTGACTAGTTGGACATTTAATGCCACGGCCGCAGGGCACGGCATAAAAGTGACCCCCGGCTGTGGCATTATCTGTCCAGCTAGTGGAGCCCGATGCGGTTGTTAAAAATACGGGGGACCCCTACTCTTTGTCCCCCGTATTTTTGGCACCAGCACCAGGCGCAGAGCCCGGTGCTGGTTTTAAAAATACGGGGGATCCCTGGCCAATTTTTCCCCGGATTTTTAGAACCAGGACCAGCTCGATGAGCCCGAGGCTGGTTATGCTTTGGAGGGGGGACCCCACGCCATTTTTTTTTCCGGGTTTTTCCCGTTTTTTACCGTTTTTTAAAATCGCGGCAAAATCCGCCAAATCGGACGATTTTCGCCCGCGACTCTGGCGAATCCGTTTTTCATTGAATATGGTGAATTCCGGAAGCCACCTTCCGGAATTCACCTGGCGAATTTAGTCGAATTAAAAAACGGCGAAAAATTGCCGCGATTCGCCGTGAATTGCATATACCCCTTCATCTATGCGCTCTGCAAGAAATTAACAGCACTTTAGGAACTTATTACGTATAGTTGATCCAGTGAACGAGGAAGCATGAATATTATCATTCAGTGGGTCACCGTGGAACAAAAAATCTGTTGCATGAGCTCTGCTCCATTTGTAATAAATGAACAGTCTGAATCAGTGATTTTTGCCCAGGAAACAAGTAGCAGTAAAAGTGGTAAAAATAAAAGCAGAGACAAAGCAAATAAAATAATATTACCTATTCCAGCTGCAGCCAAATATTGTGCTAATGGACATCCTAAGCCTCCGCATCCTATAACTAAGACAGATGCTTTTGATAGGTTTAGCTGGCCTGCAAATCAATACACACAAAAATAGACAAGTTAAAACAGTAAGAAGCTAATCCTATAAAATGAAAGGGTAAAAGAGTGAGCTGAACAGAATTACATAGGAAAAAGGCTTTCCCAACCAAATACATAAACGCTTAAAATAAGAATTTACTTACCGATAATTCTATTTCTCGTAGTCCGTAGTGGATGCTCGGAACTCCGTAAGGACTATGGGGAATAGCGGCTCCGCAGGAGACTGGGCACAAAAGTAAAGCTTTAGGACTACCTGGTGTGCACTGGCTCCTCCCCCTATGACCCTCCTCCAAGCCTCAGTTAGGATACTGTGCCCGGACGAGCGTACACAATAAGGAAGGATTTATGAATCCCGGGTAAGACTCATACCAGCCACACCAATCACACCGTACAACTTGTGATCTGAACCCAGTTAACAGTATGATAACAGAGGAGCCTCTGGATAGATGGCTCACAACAACAATAACCCGATTTAGTTAACAATAACTATGTACAAGTATTGCAGACAATCCGCACTTGGGATGGGCGCCCAGCATCCACTACGGACTACGAGAAATAGAATTATCGGTAAGTAAATTCTTATTTTCTCTGACGTCCTAGTGGATGCTGGGAACTCCGTAAGGACTATGGGGATTATACCAAAGCTCCCAAACGGGCGGGAGAGTGCGGATGACTCTGCAGCACCGAATGAGAGAACTCCAGGTCCTCCTCAGCCAGGGTATCAAATTTGTAGAATTTAGCAAACGTATTTGCCCCTGACCAAAAAGCTGCTCAGCAAAGTTGTAAAGCCGAGACCCCTTGGGCAGCCGCCCAAGATGAGCCCACCTTCCTTGTGGAATGGGCTTTTACAGATTTTGGCTGTGGCAGGCCTGCCACAGAATGTGCAAGCTGAATTGTATTACAAATCCAACGAGCAATATTCTGCTTAGAAGCAGGAGCACCCAGCTTGTTGGGTGCATACAGGATAAACAGCGAGTCAGATTTTCTGACTCCAGCCGTCCTGGAAACATATATTTTCAGGGCCCTGACTATGTCCAACAACTTGGAGTCCCCCAAGTCACTAGTAGCCGCAGGTACCACAATAGGTTGGTCCAGATGAAACGCTGAAACCACCTTAGGGAGAAAATGAGGACGAGTCCTCAATTCCGCCCTGTCTGAATGGAAGATCAGATAAGGGCTTTTACAGGATAAAGCCGCCAATTCTGACACGCGCCTGGCCTAGGCCAGGGCCAACAGCATGACCACTTTCCATGTGAGATATTTTAACTCCACAGATTCCAGTGGTTCAAACCATTGTGACTTTAGGAACCCCAAAACTACATTGAGATCCCAAGGTGCCACTGGAGGCACAAAAGGAGGCTGTATATGCAGTAACCCTTTTACAAACGTCTGAACTTCAGGAACTGAAGCTAGTTCTTTTTGGAAGAAAATTGACAGGGCTGAAATTTGAACCTTTATGGACCCCAATTTTAGGCCCATAGACACTCCTGTTTGCAGGAAATGCAGGAATCGACCTAGTTGAAATTCCTCCATCGGGGCCTTACTGGCCTCGCACCACGCAACATATTTTCACCTAATGCGGTGATAATGCTTTGCGGTTACATCCTTCCTGGCTTTGATCAGGGTAGGGATGACTTCATCCGGAATGCCTTTTTCCTTCAGGATCCGGCGTTCAACCGCCCTGCCGTCAAACGCAGCCGCGGTAAGTCTTGGAATAGATAGGGTCCTTGATGGAGCAGGTCCCTTCTTAGAGGTAGAGGCCACGGGTCCTCCGTGAGCATCTCTTGAAGTTCCGGGTACCAAGTCCTTCTTGGCCAATCCGGAGCCACGAGTATAGTTCTTACTCCCCTCCGTCTTATAATTCTCAATACTTTTGGTAAGAGAGGAAGAGGAGGGAACCCATACACTGACTGGTACACCCACGGTGTTACCAGAGCGTCCACAGCTATTGCCTGAGGGTCCCTTGACCTGGCGCAATACCTGTCCAATTTTTTGTTTAGGCGGGACGCCATCATGTCCACCTTTGGTTTTTCCCAACGGTTTACAATCATGTGGAAGACTTCTGCTGAGGAAGTCTGTTTCCCAGTTGTCCACTCCCGGAATGAACACTGCTGACAATGCTATCACATGATTTTCCGCCCAGCGAAAAATCCTTGCAGCTTCTCTACGTGGGCGACTGCCGTGATGTTGTCCGACTGGATCAGCACCGGCTGACCTTGAAGCAGAGGTCTTGCTTGGCTTAGGGCATTGTAAATGGCCCTTAGCTCCAAGATATTTATGTGAAGTGATGTCTCCAGGCTTGACCACAAGCCCTGGAAATTTCTTCCCTGTGTGACTGCTCCCCAGCCTCGCAGGCTGGCATCCGTGGTCACCAGGACCCAGTCCTGAATGCCGAATCTGCGCCCTCTAGAAGATGAGCACTCTGCAACCACCACAGGAGAGACACCCTTGTCTTTGGTGACAGGGTTATCCGCTGATGCATCTGAAGATGCGATCCGGACCACTTTTCCAGCAGGTCCCACTGGAAAGTTCTTGCGTGGAATCTGCCGAATGGAATTGCTTCGTAGGAAGCCACCATTTTTCCCAGGACCCTTGTGCACTGCTGCACTGACACTTGGCCTGGTTTTAGGAGGTTTCTGACTAGTTCGGATAACTCCCTGGCTTTCTCCTCCTGGAGAAACACCTTTTTCTGGACTGTGTCCAGGATCATCCTTAGGAATAGAAGACGTGTCGTCGGGATCAGCTGCGATTTTGGAATATTAAGAATCCAACCGTGCTGCCGCAACACTACTTGAGATAATGCTACCCCGACTACCAACCGTTCCCTGGATCTTGCCCTTATCCGGAGATCGTCCAAGTAAGGGATAATTAAAACTCCCTTCCTTCGAAGGAGTATCATCATTTCGGCCATTACTTTGGTAAAGACCCGGGGTGCCGTGGACAAACCAAACGGCAGCGTCTGAAACTGATAGTGACAGTTCTGTACCACAAACCTGAGGTACCCTTGGTGAGAAGGGTAAATTGGGACATGGAGATAAGCATCCTTGATGTCCAGAGACACCATATAATCCCCTTCTTCCAGGTTTTCCATCACCGCTCTGAGTGACTCCATCTTGAAATTGAACCTTTGTATGTAAGTGTTCAAGGATTTCAGATTTAAATTAGGTCTCACCGAGCCATCCGGCTTCGGTACCACAAACAGCGTGGAATAATACCCCTTTCCCTGTTGTAGGAGGGGTACCTTGATTATCACCTGCTGGGAATACAGCTTGTGAATGGCTTCCCATACCGCCTCCCTGTCGGAGGGAGACGTCGGTAAAGCAGACTTTAGGAAAACGGCGAAGGGGAGACGTCTCGAATTCCAATTTGTACCCCTGAGATACCACCTGAAGGATCCAGGGGTCCCCTGTGAGTGAGCCCACTGCACGCTGAAATTTTTGAGACGGGCCCCCACCGTGCCTGAGTCCGCTTGTAAAGCCCCAGCGTCATGCTGAGGACTTGGCAGAAAACGGGAGAGGGCTTCTGTTCCTGGGAACTGGCTGTTTGCTGCAGCCTTTTTCCTCTCCCTCTGCCACGGGGCAGAAATGAGGAGCCTTTTGCCCGCTTGCCCTTATGGGGCCCAAAGGACTGCGCCTGATAATACGGCGTCTTCTTATGTTGAGAGGCTACCTGGGGTAAAAATGTGGATTTTCCAGCCGTTGCCGTGGCCACCAGGTCTGTTAGACCTACCCCAAATAACTCCTCCCTTTTATAAGGCGATACTTCCATATGCCTTTTGGAATCAGCATCACCTGACCACTGTCTTGTCCATAACCCTCTTCTGGCAGAAATGGACAGCGCACTTACTCTTGATGCCAGTCGGCAAATATCCCTCTGTGCATCACGCATATATAGAAATGCATCTTTTAAATGCTCTATAGTCAGTAATATACTGTCCCTATCTAGGGTATCAATATTGTCAGTCAGGGAATCCGACCAAGCCACCCCAGCACTGCACATCCAGGCTGAGGCGATTGCTGGTCGCAGTATCACACCCGTGTGAGTGTATATACATTTTAGGATATTTTACTGCTTTCTGTCAGCAGGTTCCTTAAGGGCGGCCGTATCCGGGGACGGTAGTGCCACCTGTTTAGACAAGCGTGTGAGCGCTTTATTCACCCTAGGGGGTGTTTCCCAACGTGCCCTATCCTCTGGCGGGAAGGGGTATGATGCTAATAACTTTTTAGGAATTAACAGTTTTTATCGGGGGAAACCCACGCATCATCACACACTTCATTTAATTCCTCAGATGCAGGAAAAACTACAGGCAGTTTTTTATCACCCAACATAATACCCTTTTTAGTGGTACTGGTATTATCAGAAATGTGTAAAAACATTTTCCATAGCCTCAATCATGTAACGTGTGGCCCTACTGGAAGTCACATTCGTCTCTTAATCGTCGACACTGGAGTCAGTATCCGTGTCGGCGTCTGTATCTGCCATCTGCGGTAACGGGCGTTTTAGAGCCCCTGATGGCTTTAGAGACACCTGGACAGGCACAGGCTGAGTCGCCGGCTGTCTCATGTCATCAATCTTTTGTAAAGAGCTGACTCACATAATTCCTTCCATAAGCTCATCCACTCAGATGTCGACTCCCTAGGGGGTGACATCTCTGTTACAGGCAATTGCTCCGCCTCCACCTCATTTTCCTCCTCATACATGTCGACACAACGTACCGACACACAGCACACACACAGGGAATGCTCTGATAGAGGACAGGACCCCACTAGCCCTTTGGGGAGACAGAGGGAGAGTATGCCAGCACACACCAGAGCGCTATATATATATATATACTAGAGATGAGCGGGTTCGGTTTCTCTGAATCCGAACCCGCACGAACTTCATGTTTTTTTTCACGGGTCCGAGCGACTCGGATCTTCCCGCCTTGCTCGGTTAACCCGAGCGCGCCCGAACGTCATCATGACGCTGTCGGATTCTCGCGAGACTCGGATTCTATATAAGGAGCCGCGCGTCGCCGCCATTTTCACACGTGCATTGAGATTGATAGGGAGAGGACGTGGCTGGCGTCCTCTCCATTTAGATTATAAGAGAGAGAGATTTACTGGAGCTTAGGACTAGGAGGAGTACTGTAGAAGTGTAGAGAGTGCAGAGAGTTTACTAGTGAGTGACCACCAGACAGTGCAGTTTATTTAATATATCCGTTCTCTGCCTGAAAAAAGCGATACACACAGTGACTCAGTCACATACCATATCTGTGTGCACTGCTCAGGCTCAGCCCAGTGTGCTGCATCATCTATATATATTATATATCTGTCTGACTGCTCAGCTCACACAGCTTATAATTGTGGGGGAGACTGGGGAGCACTGCAGTGCCAGTTATAGGTTATAGCAGGAGCCAGGAGTACATAATATTATATAGTGAGTGACCACCAGACAGTGCAGTTTATTTAATATATCCATTCTCTGCCTGAAAAAAGCGATACACACAGTGACTCAGTCACATACCATATCTGTGTGCACTGCTCAGGCTCAGCCCAGTGTGCTGCATCATCTATATATATTATATATCTGTCTGACTGCTCAGCTCACACAGCTTATAATTGTGGGGGAGACTGGGGAGCACTGCAGTGCCAGTTATAGGTTATAGCAGGAGCCAGGAGTACATAATATTATATTAAAATTAAACAGTGCACACTTTTGCTGCAGGAGTGCCACTGCCAGTGTGACTGACCAGTGACCTGACCACACTGACCACCAGTATAGTTAGTAGTATACTTATATTGTGATTGCCTGAAAAAGTTAAACACTCGTCGTGTGACTTCACTTGTGTGTTGTTTTTTTTTTTATTCTATAAAAATAAAACTCATTCTGCTGACAGACAGTGTCCAGCAGGTCCGTCATTATATAATATATAATATATACCTGTCCGGCTGCAGTAGTGATATATATATATTTTTTATATCATTTATCATCCAGTCGCAGCAGACACAGTACGGTAGTTCACGGCTGTGGCTACCTCTGTGTCTGCACTCGGCAGGCAGTCCGTCCATAATTGTATACCACCTAACCGTGGTTTTTTTTTCTTCTTTATACATACATACATACTACTACGACATCTCTTTATCAACCAGTCTATATTAGCAGCAGACACAGTACAGTACGGTAGTTCACGGCTGTGGCTACCTCTGTGTCTGCACTCGGCAGGCAGTCCGTCCATAATTGTATACCACCTAACCGTGGTTTTTTTTTCTTTCTTCTTTATACATACATAGTTACATAGACATCTCTTTATCAACCAGTCTATATTAGCAGCAGACACAGTACAGTACGGTAGTTCACGGCTGTGGCTACCTCTGTGTCTGCACTCGGCAGGCAGTCCGTCCATAATTGTATACCACCTAACCGTGGTTTTTTTTTCTTTCTTCTTTATACATACATAGTTACATAGACATCTCTTTATCAACCAGTCTATATTAGCAGCAGACACAGTACAGTACGGTAGTTCACGGCTGTGGCTACCTCTGTGTCTGCACTCGGCAGGCAGTCCGTCCATAATTGTATACCATCTAACCGTGGTTTTTTTTTCTTTCTTCTTTATACATACATAGTTACATAGACATCTCTTTATCAACCAGTCTATATTAGCAGCAGACACAGTACAGTACGGTAGTTCACGGCTGTGGCTACCTCTGTGTCTGCACTCGGCAGGCAGTCCGTCCATAATTGTATACCACCTAACCGTGGTTTTTTTTTCTTTCTTCTTTATACATACATAGTTACATAGACATCTCTTTATCAACCAGTCTATATTAGCAGCAGACACAGTACAGTACGGTAGTTCACGGCTGTGGCTACCTCTGTGTCTGCACTCGGCAGGCAGTCCGTCCATAATTGTATACCACCTAACCGTGGTTTTTTTTTCTTTCTTCTTTATACATACATAGTTACATAGACATCTCTTTATCAACCAGTCTATATTAGCAGCAGACACAGTACAGTACGGTAGTTCACGGCTGTGGCTACCTCTGTGTCTGCACTCGGCAGGCAGTCCATAATTGTATACTAGTATCCATCTCCATTGTTTACCTGAGGTGCCTTTTAGTTGTGCCTATTAAAATATGGAGAACAAAAATGTTGAGGTTCCAAAATTAGGGAAAGATCAAGATCCACTTCCACCTCGTGCTGAAGCTGCTGCCACTAGTCATGGCCGAGACGATGAAATGCCAGCAACGTCGTCTGCCAAGGCCGATGCCCAATGTCATAGTACAGAGCATGTCAAATCCAAAACACCAAATATCAGAAAAAAAAGGACTCCAAAACCTAAAATAAAATTGTCGGAGGAGAAGCGTAAACTTGCCAATATGCCATTTACGACACGGAGTGGCAAGGAACGGCTGAGGCCCTGGCCTATGTTCATGGCTAGTGGTTCAGCTTCACATGAGGATGGAAGCACTCAGCCTCTCGCTAGAAAAATGAAAAGACTCAAGCTGGCAAAAGCAGCACAGCAAAGAACTGTGCATTCTTCGAAATCCCAAATCCACAAGGAGAGTCCAATTGTGTCGGTTGCGATGCCTGACCTTCCCAACACTGGACGTGAAGAGCATGCGCCTTCCACCATTTGCACGCCCCCTGCAAGTGCTGGAAGGAGCACCCGCAGTCCAGTTCCTGATAGTCAGATTGAAGATGTCAGTGTTGAAGTACACCAGGATGAGGAGGATATGGGTGTTGCTGGCGCTGGGGAGGAAATTGACCAGGAGGATTCTGATGGTGAGGTGGTTTGTTTAAGTCAGGCACCCGGGGAGACACCTGTTGTCCGTGGGAGGAATATGGCCGTTGACATGCCTGGTGAAAATACCAAAAAAATCAGCTCTTCGGTGTGGAGGTATTTCACCAGAAATGCGGACAACAGGTGTCAAGCCGTGTGTTCCCTTTGTCAAGCTGTAATAAGTAGGGGTAAGGACGTTAACCACCTCGGAACATCCTCCCTTATACGTCACCTGCAGCGCATTCATAATAAGTCAGTGACAAGTTCAAAAACTTTGGGTGACAGCGGAAGCAGCCCACTGACCAGTAAATCCCTTCCTCTTGTAACCAAGCTCACGCAAACCACCCCACCAACTCCCTCAGTGTCAATTTCCTCCTTCCCCAGGAAAGCCAATAGTCCTGCAGGCCATGTCACTGGCAATTCTGACGAGTCCTCTCCTGCCTGGGATTCCTCCGATGCATCCTTGCGTGTAACGCCTACTGCTGCTGGCGCTGCTGTTGTTGCCGCTGGGAGTCGATGGTCATCCCAGAGGGGAAGTCGTAAGCCCACTTGTACTACTTCCAGTAAGCAATTGACTGTTCAACAGTCCTTTGCGAGGAAGATGAAATATCACAGCGGTCATCCTACTGCAAAGCGGATAACTGAGGCCTTGGCATCCTGGGTGGTGAGAAACGTGGTTCCGGTATCCATCATTACTGCAGAGCCAACTAGAGACTTGTTGGAGGTACTGTGTCCCCGGTACCAAATACCATCTAGGTTCCATTTCTCTAGGCAGGCGATACCGAAAATGTACACAGACCTCAGAAAAAGAGTCACCAGTGTCCTAAAAAATGCAGCTGTACCCAATGTCCACTTAACCACGGACATGTGGACAAGTGGAGCAGGGCAGGGTCAGGACTATATGACTGTGACAGCCCACTGGGTAGATGTATGGACTCCCGCCGCAAGAACAGCAGCGGCGGCACCAGTAGCAGCATCTCGCAAACGCCAACTCTTTCCTAGGCAGGCTACGCTTTGTATCACCGGTTTCCAGAATACGCACACAGCTGAAAACCTCTTACGGCAACTGAGGAAGATCATCGCGGAATGGCTTACCCCAATTGGACTCTCCTGTGGATTTGTGGCATCGGACAACGCCAGCAATATTGTGTGTGCATTAAATATGGGCAAATTCCAGCACGTCCCATGTTTTGCACATACCTTGAATTTGGTGGTGCAGAATTTTTTAAAAAACGACAGGGGCGTGCAAGAGATGCTGTCGGTGGCCAGAAGAATTGCGGGACACTTTCGGCGTACAGGCACCACGTACAGAAGACTGGAGCACCACCAAAAACTACTGAACCTGCCCTGCCATCATCTGAAGCAAGAAGTGGTAACGAGGTGGAATTCAACCCTCTATATGCTTCAGAGGTTGGAGGAGCAGCAAAAGGCCATTCAAGCCTATACAATTGAGCACGATATAGTAGGTGGAATGCACCTGTCTCAAGCGCAGTGGAGAATGATTTCAACGTTGTGCAAGGTTCTGATGCCCTTTGAACTTGCCACACGTGAAGTCAGTTCAGACACTGCCAGCCTGAGTCAGGTCATTCCCCTCATCAGGCTTTTGCAGAAGAAGCTGGAGACATTGAAGGAGGAGCTAACACGGAGCCATTCCGCTAGGCATGTGGGACTTGTGGATGGAGCCCTTAATTCGCTTAACAAGGATTCACGGGTGGTCAATCTGTTGAAATCAGAGCACTACATTTTGGCCACCGTGCTCGATCCTAGATTTAAAGCCTACCTTGGATCTCTCTTTCCGGCAGACACAAGTCTGCTGGGGTTGAAAGACCTGCTGGTGACAAAATTGTCAAGTCAAGCGGAACGCGACCTGTCAACATCTCCTCCTTCACATTCTCCCGCAACTGGGGGTGCGAGGAAAAGGCTCAGAATTCCGAGCCCACCCGCTGGCGGTGATGCAGGGCAGTCTGGAGCGACTGCTGATGCTGACATCTGGTCCGGACTGAAGGACCTGACAACGATTACGGACATGTCGTCTACTGTCACTGCATATGATTCTCTCAACATTGATAGAATGGTGGAGGATTATATGAGTGACCGCATCCAAGTAGGCACGTCACACAGTCCGTACTTATACTGGCAGGAAAAAGAGGCAATTTGGAGGCCCTTGCACAAACTGGCTTTATTCTACCTAAGTTGCCCTCCCACAAGTGTGTACTCCGAAAGAGTGTTTAGTGCCGCCGCTCACCTTGTCAGCAATCGGCGTACGAGGTTACATCCAGAAAATGTGGAGAAGATGATGTTCATTAAAATGAATTATAATCAATTCCTCCGCGGAGACATTGACCAGCAGCAATTGCCTCCACAAAGTACACAGGGAGCTGAGATGGTGGATTCCAGTGGGGACGAATTGATAATCTGTGAGGAGGGGGATGTACACGGTGATATATCGGAGGGTGAAGAGGAGGTGGACATCTTGCCTCTGTAGAGCCAGTTTGTGCAAGGAGAGATTAATTGCTTCTTTTTTGGGGGGGGTCCAAACCAACCCGTCATATCAGTCACAGTCGTGTGGCAGACCCTGTCACTGAAATGATGGGTTGGTTAAAGTGTGCATGTCCTGTTTTGTTTATACAACATAAGGGTGGGTGGGAGGGCCCAAGGACAATTCCATCTTGCACCTCTTTTTTCTTTTCTTTTTCTTTGCATCATGTGCTGATTGGGGAGGGTTTTTTGGAAGGGACATCCTGCGTGACACTGCAGTGCCACTCCTAAATGGGCCCGGTGTTTGTGTCGGCCACTAGGGTCGCTAATCTTACTCACACAGTCAGCTACCTCATTGCGCCTCTTTTTTTCTTTGCGTCATGTGCTGTTTGGGGAGGGTTTTTTGGAAGGGACATCCTGCGTGACACTGCAGTGCCACTCCTAGATGGGCCCGGTGTTTGTGTCGGCCACTAGGGTCGCTAATCTTACTCACACAGCTACCTCATTGCGCCTCTTTTTTTCTTTGCGTCATGTGCTGTTTGGGGAGGGTTTTTTGGAAGGGACATGCTGCGTGACACTGCAGTGCCACTCCTAGATGGGCCCGGTGTTTGTGTCGGCCACTAGGGTCGCTAATCTTACTCACACAGCTACCTCATTGCGCCTCTTTTTTTCTTTGCGTCATGTGCTGTTTGGGGAGGGTTTTTTGGAAGGGCCATCCTGCGTGACACTGCAGTGCCACTCCTAGATGGGCCCGGTGTTTGTGTCGGCCACTAGGGTCGCTAATCTTACTCACACAGCTACCTCATTGCGCCTCTTTTTTTCTTTGCGTCATGTGCTGTTTGGGGAGGGTTTTTTGGAAGGGACATCCTGCGTGACACTGCAGTGCCACTCCTAGATGGGCCCGGTGTTTGTGTCGGCCACTAGGGTCGCTTATCTTACTCACACAGCGACCTCGGTGCAAATTTTAGGACTAAAAATAATATTGTGAGGTGTGAGGTATTCAGAATAGACTGAAAATGAGTGTAAATTATGGTTTTTGAGGTTAATAATACTTTGGGATCAAAATGACCCCCAAATTCTATGATTTAAGCTGTTTTTTAGTGTTTTTTGAAAAAAACACCCGAATCCAAAACACACCCGAATCCGACAAAAAAAATTCGGTGAGGTTTTGCCAAAACGCGTTCGAACCCAAAACACGGCCGCGGAACCGAACCCAAAACCAAAACCCGAAAAATTTCAGGCGCTCATCTCTAATATATACAGGGATAACCTTATATAAGTGTTTTTCCCCTTATAGCTGCTGTATTGTTATACTGCGCCTAATTAGTGCCCCCCTCTCTTTTTTAACCCCTTTCTGTAGTGTAGTAACTGCAGGGGAGAGCCAGGGAGCTTCCCTCCAACGGAGCTGTGAGAGAAAATGGCGCCAGTGTGCCCTTCTCGGCGGCCTTTTCTCCCGTTTTTCTGTGGAATCTGGCAGGGGTTAAAATTCATCCATATAGCCCTGGGGGCTATATGTGATGTATTTTCGCCAGCCAAGGTGTTTTTATTGCTGCTCAGGGCGCCCCCCCCTAGCGCCCTGCACCCTCAGTGACCGAAGTGTGAAGTGTGCTGAGGAGCAATGGCGCACAGCTGCAGTGCTGTGCGCTACCTTGGTGAAGACAGGATGTCTTCTGCCGCCGATTTTCCGGACCTCTTCTTGCTTCTGGCTCTGTAAGGGGGCCGGCGGCGCGGCTCTGGGACCGAGCTCCGAGGCTGGGCCTGTGTTCGGTCCCTCTGGAGCTAATGGTGTCCAGTAGCCTAAGAAGCCCAATCCACTCTGCACGCAGGTGAGTTCGCTTCTTCTCCCCTTAGTCCCTCGATGCAGTGAGCCTGTTGCCAGCAGGTCTCACTGAAAATAAAAAACCTAAAACTAAACTTTCACTAAGAAGCTCAGGAGAGCCCCTAGTGTGCACCCTTCTCGGCCGGGCACAAAAATCTAACTGAGGCTTGGAGGAGGGTCATAGGGGGAGGAGCCAGTGCACACCAGGTAGTCCTAAATCTTTACTTTTGTGCCCAGTCTCCTGCGGAGCCGCTATTCCCATAGTCCTTACGGAGTTCCCAGCATCCACTAGGACGTCAGAGAAAATATATTGTGGCATTTATACAGATGTGTCCTCCTTTATCTATCCTTTCAGAATGTTTTCACTTCAATAAAGTGGTGATGATTAATAAAAGCTTTGTCAGACACACTGGTGCAGACCTAAACATGCACTTTGTATGTGTGCATTCTCTATGGCACCATAAGTATGAACACTTCTGCATAAAATTCTTTCCACATCTCATTACTCCGCTAACATAAGTAGACATTTCAAGATGGCCATAACTTTAGAAAAATGATGGACATTTTCACTTACATTTATGTCAATGTCACAGCAGTTTCAAGCTATATAAACAGTCGTTCTCCGTGGTTCAGTCTGTGGTTGTGGCCATACATGAACACTTTTTATAATAATCTGTAATATTTTCCTTAAGCAAAGACTGAATTTGCGTATATTTGGTTGACAAAGGCAAATACAGTAATTATTTGTATGCCTATAAAAGAGACTATTGTAGTATCAGAAACATGTACTGTAGAATAAACCATGCGATTGTCTAAAAATGAAGTGTGTCTTATTAAATTTGTGTTTTTAAAGCTCTATTATCTAATGTATAAAAGTGAATGAAGCAAGTGTGAGAAGGTGCATCAATGGGCAGCATGGATGGTGTAATGCAGTGTTTTTCAACCACTGTGCCGTGGCACACTAGTGTGCCGCCATAGAAGCACAGCCAGGCCCATCAGTGTTTTGCCGCTACTGAGGCCCTGGTACGATCAATACTGGTAGGTTTAGTGGTTGCAGAGCCAGTTCTAATTTTGGGCCCGGCCAGTGTTGGGCTCTTTTGGCTTTCTCAGATGTGGCTCAGGCGTTACCCATGGACATGACATCCTAGGACACGCAACTGTACCAAGCATCACCATTATATTTGAGTGTGCTTTGGCTATATTTAAATCTTGTTCAGTGTGCCGCCAGTTGTAAAAGGTTGAAAATCTCTGGTGTAATGGTTAGCATTACTGCCTTACAGCACTGAGGTCGTTTGTTAGAGTCCCACCATGGGTCTAAAGGCCCATACACACTGGGCAATTTTGAGCTTAAAGTAGCTCACTTTTGGCATCTTGAGCTCAAACTCGTTCTGTGTGTATGGGCTAGCGGTGAGCACTGATGCGCGCTCCCGCATTATTGCTAGCCGCCGCCGTTCGTTGGGCTGTTTGTACAGCCGAGTGAAGCACTTTCTACAGTCTCCTACTGTGGAAAGTACTTCACCCCCCCCCCCCCCATGAACATCGCTGGCACAGGGAAATTAGTTCAGTGTTTATGCTCCTTTACTGTGTGGAGTTTGTATATTCTCCAGGTACTTCCGTGTGTTTCCTCCGGGTACTCCTCTTTCCTCCCACAATCCAATCTATACTGATAGGTTAATTGGCTCCCAACAAAAATTAGCGTAAAAGTGTGTGCGTGCACATGTGGTAGGGAATATAGGGGCAGATGTATTAAGCCTGGAGAAGTGATAAAGCAGTGATAAGTGGAAGGTGATAACGCACCAGCCAATCAGTTCCTAACTGTCATTTTTCAAACGCTTAATGATTGGCTGGTGCGCTATCACCTTCCACTTATAACTTCTCCAGGCTGAAAACATCTGCCCCATAAACTGTAAGCTCCACTGGGCAGGGACTGATGTGAACGACCAAATATTCTCTGTAAAGTGCTGTGGAATGTGTGCGCTATATAAATAATTGGTAATAGATAAATAAATGGTGATTGACTAAAAACAGACTGACAATCTGAACACCGTGGTGGGGAAAAAAATATTCTCCACCATGAAACCTACAGCCCATTCAGTATCAACACTTCCATGACAAACCCTTAAACAAATCCCTTAGAATGTAAGCGCTCACAAGTAGGGCGCTCTTCCCTCATGTGCTTATCCTTTTCTTACTTTAATAATCCTCAACTGCCCAAATCCCACAGTTTTGTGGCCACCTTGGAACTTATCTCTGTCGTTTACTAGTGTAGTTATGCTTAGTTACCCTGTACTTGTCCTATATTGTCTTCAACTGTAAGTCACTGTCTTCCTGTTTTGATTATATGCATATGTACTCTGTAATTGGGCGCTGCGGAACCCTTGTGGCGCCATATAAATAAAGGATAATAATAATAATAACATCATACTATATACTCTGTGCAATGATAATGCAATACTTTACCTTTAACACCAAACTCTGGTAAAACAAGCTGCCTACTGTATCTAAGAATGTCTGGATTTGAGAGAGAGGCTTTGGTAAGTTCATCCAGTTTGTCATCTGCAGTGTGCAACTTAACCAGTGAAGAGCAGCCTTTTCCCTATAACAAAAAAAAAATAATAATAGGATTTTAATTACCTACCGGTAAATGCTTTTCTCATAGTCCGTAGAGGATGCTGGGGTCCATATTAGTACCATTGGGTACAGACGGGTCCACCAGGAGACATTGGCACTTTAAGAGTTTAATAGTGTGGGCTGGCTCCTCCCTCTATGCCCCTCCTACCAGACTCAGTCTAGAAACTGTGCCCGAGGAGATGACATACTTCGAGAGAAGGAATTACACAGATAGTGGCGAGATTCATACCAGCTCAAATAACATGCAAATCCGGCTAACATGCCGGAACAACTCAGCAACAGCTGAAACAGTAAATAACGCCGAACTTACCTAGGAACCAGGCAGTACTGAACTATAAAATTAATGCAGGAAAACGCAGCGCTGGGCGGGCGCTCAGCAACCTCTACGGACTACGAGAAAAGGATTTACCGGTAGGTAATTAAAATCCTATTTTCTCTTACGTCCTAGAGGATGCTGGGGTCCATATTAGTACCAGGGGGATGTACCAAAAGCTCCCAGTACGGGAGGGAGAGCGCAGAGGCTCCTGCAACACTGCTTGACCAAACTTGAGGTCATCAGAGGCCAAAGTATCGAACTTGTAAAACCTGGCAAACGTGTTCGATCCAGACCAAGTAGCAGCTCGGCAAAGTTGTACAGCCGAGACACCCCGGGCAGCCGCCCAGGAAGAGCCCACTTTACGAGTAGAGTGGGCCTTTACAGATTTTGGACACGGCAATCCTGCCGTAGAATATGCATGCTGGATGGTGAACCTGATCCAGCGTGAAATCGACTGCTTAGAAGCAGGACACCCAATTTTCTTGGGATCATAGAGAACAAACATGGAGTCAGTCTTTCGATGACGAGCTGTCCTCTTCACATAAATCTTCAAATCCCTCACAACATCCAAGGCCTTTGAAGCAATTGAGGAGTCAGTAGCCACTGGCACCATAATAGGCTGGTTGATATGGAAAGCCGAAACAACCTTAGGCAGGAACTGTGGACTAGTCCTAAGTTCCACCTATCTTCATGGAAGATCAGATAGGGACTCTTACAGGATAAAGCCCCCAGTTCCGACACACGTCGAGCAGAAGCTAAGGCCAACAAAGTGACCGCCTTCCACGTGAGAAACCTGATGTCAGCCTCCAGCAGAGGCTCAAACCAAGCAGATTGCAGGAACTGCAGCACCACGTCCAGATCCCAGGGTGCGGTCGGCGCCACAAAGAGAGGCTGGATGTGCAGAACCCCTTTCAAAAAGGTCTGAACCTCAGGGAGGACAGCCAATTGTTTTTGGAAGAAGATGGACAAAGCAGAGATTTGGACCTTGATGGAGCCCAATCTCAGGCCCATATCCACACCTGCTTGCAGGAAAAGGAGAAAACGTCCAAGTTGAAACTCCACCGCAGGAAATTTCTTGGATTCACACCAAGAAACATATTTTTTCCAAATATGATGGTAATGTTTAGACGTTACCCCCTTCCTATCCTGTATCAGGGTAGGAATAACCTCACTCGGGATACCTTTCCGAGCTAAGAACTGGCGTTCAACCACCATGCCGTCAAACGTAGCCGTGGTTGATAAGCGAACGGCCACTGCAGTAGCAGATCCTCCCGAAAGGTAAGGGCCTTGGATCCTCTAACAGAAGATCGACCAGATCCGCGTACCAAGCGCTCCTTGGCCAGTCCGGAGCAATGATGATTGCCAGAACCTTTGTTCTTCTTACCAGCTGAAAAACCTTTGGTATCAGAGGAAGTGGAGGGAACACATACACTGACTTGAACACCCACGGTGTTACCAGTGCGTCCACCGCCACTGCCTGCGGGTCTCTTGACCTGGAACAGTACCTCCCCAGCTTCTTGTTGAGGTGGGAGGCCATCATGTCTATGTGAGGAACCCCCCACCAATCGGTTACCTCCTTGAACACCTCCGGGTGGAGGCCTCACTCTCCCAGATGGAGATAGTGGCGGCTGAGGAAGTCTGCTTCCCAGTTGTCTACTCCTGGAATGAAGATTGCTGACATCGCCACCGCGTGTCTTTCTGCCCAGAGAAGGATTATCGTCACTTCTGACATGGCAGCCCTGCTCTTCGTTCCGCCTTGTCGGTTTATGTAGGCCACCGTGGTCACGTTGTCCGACTGCACCTGAACAGCCCAATCCTGTAGAAGGTGTGCTGCTTGCAGAAGACCGTTGTACACGGCTCTTAGCTCCAGGATGTTTATTGGGAGAAGGGATTCTTGATTCGACCACCTTCCTTGGAAGGTTTCCCCCTGAGCGACTGCTCCCCAACCTCTTAGACTTGCATCTGTGGTCAGAAGGACTAGTGTTCACTCTAAGCTTTTCGCAGGGCGCTGCGCCCTGCCCCTTTTTTGAGTGACAGAATGCGCCCTGCCCGTTTGCGCCCGCCCTGCTGCCCTGCTAAGGGCTGTCTTCTCCCCCCGCCGCGCTGTCACTTCTCCCCCCGTGTGATCACAAAATACGCGCTATATCCAATCGCCGCCAGCAGCACCTCCTCATCCAATCACCGCCAGTGCCTCCTCATCCAATCACCGCCGGCAGCGCCGCCTCATCCAATCGCCGCCAGCGGCTTATCATCCAATCGTGCCGGCAGCGTCTCCCCATCCAGTTGCAGTGTCTCGCTATCGAAGCCCGCCTGAGACGTCCCTCCCTCCTCCCTGCCCGCCAGCATGCTGCTCCAGGGACTGACTACACTACTTGTTGCTGGTGGGAGGTCGCTTGGAAAATAGCGCAGACGCTGGAACGGGTTAGGTTCTCTGCTTCCGCCCTCCGGAACCTACTGACAGCGGGTAACATTGTTGTAACTAAAGGTACGGCAGGGCTGGGAGACTGTTCTGGTAGATACTGTATGTCACTTGTGAGCAACGCGCCCCCTCACCCAATGCATGTATTGCAGAGCTTCACCATCTTGTAGGCATGTCTCTGGCTACATGCGGCTGTACTCCATGGGGACAAAGTTAAACTTGTAAGCAACTAACGGAGGGGGGGGGGGTGGCGTAATTCGGCTAATGATAGAAATGGTCGGGGCTGGGGCAGTACCCATTATTTACTTCACCCATGCCACCACACTGCCCAACATAAACACACCCAATACCCCCACAGTGGACAACATACACCCACACGGTGCCCAGCATATGCACACCACCACAGTGCCCAGCATACACACCCCACAGTGCCCATAACACCCTCCATACCCACCCAGTGCTCATTATACACCCACAGTGCCCAGCATATGTACACCCCCACGGTACCCATCATACCCATACTGTGCTTATTCTACACCCTTCATGCCCACACAGTGCCCAGCATATGTACACTCCCACATTGCCAGCATACACACCCCACAGTGCCCATAACACCCTCCATACCCACATAATGCTCATTATACACCCCCCCTCTCCCATACACAGTGCCAAGCATACATACAATCCTATGTCCACACATAGTGCCCAGCATACACACATCTCAGAGAGGAGCTGATCTTAAAAGGTAATTGGGGAGTGGGTATCCTGGGTACTAATGCCTCCATACCCCTAACACTGCCTACAGTACTACCTGCTCCTAATCCCCTTGCCCCCCAGCACTGTCCCAACTGCTATCTCTCCCTTGTGCAGTGTGCCTCAGTGCTCTCTCCAATATGCGCAATATGTATAACGTGCTCTACCTGGCGCAGTGTGTATAGGAGGTTCTACCGGATGCAATGTGTATAAGCGGCACTATTGTGTGGTATAATGTTATTTAGTACTATTATGTGGTCACGCCCCTTCCCCACGAAACAACGCCCCTAAAAAAAATTCCGGCGCACAGTGTCCATGCTTTCACCTATAGGAATGGGAGCACCAAGCGTTATAGTATGTACCTATTTTTGCCCTTCTAACTTAAAAATGTGCCCTCACGAATAAAAAATGTGCCCTCACGAATGAAAAATGTGCCCTCCCCGTGATCAGCACCCTGCCCTAAAAAAATCCTAGAGTGAACACTAAGGACCCAGACTTGAACTCCGAACCTTCGGCCTTCTAGAAGGTGTGGTAGTTGTAGCCACCAGAGGAGTGAAATCCTGGCTTTTGGTGACAGACATATCCTCTGATGCATGTGTAGGTGGGATCCCGACCACTGGTCCAAGAGATTCAATTGAAAGGTTCGAGCATGAAACCTTCCGTACTGCAGAGCCTCGTAGGAGGCAACCATCTTCCCCAGAAGGCGGATACACTGATGAAAAGATACCCGGGAAGGCTTCAAGACATCCCGGACCATTGTTTGAATCCCCAATGCTTTCTCCACCGGTAGAAAACCCTTCTGCACCTCCGTGTCGAGGATCATGCCCAGGAAAGACAGCCTCCTTGTTGGCTCCAGATGAGACTTTGGAAGATTCAGGATCCAACCGTGCTCTCTGAGCAGTTGTGTCATGAGAGCAATGGATCTTAACAACTTCTCCCTGGACGACGCCTTGATCAGGAGATCGTCCAGATATGGAAATATGTTCACCCCTTGCTTGCGGAGGAGAACCATCATCTCCGCCATCACGGTGCCGTGGAGAGGCCAAACGGCAGCGCCTGAAACTGGTAGTGATCGTCTAACAGTGCAAACCTGAGATATGCCTGATGCGGCGACCAGATGGAGGTATGCATCCTTGATGTCTAGGGACACCAGGAACTCCCACTCCGTCAGTCCTGAGATGACAGCTCTCAGAGACTCCATCTTGAATTTTAACTCCTTGGAGATAAGGGTTCAAAGATTTTAAGTTCAGAATTGGCCGTACCGAACCATCCAGCTTCGGTACCACAAAAAGGTTCAAATAGTAACCCTTGTTCCACTGATGAGGTGGAACTGGAACAATAACCTTGGATACCACCAATTTTTGGATAGCCTCCAGAAGAATTGTTCTGTCTGCCGGCAGAGCTGGCAGGCATGATTTGAAGAAACGGTGAGGTGGGAGATCTTGAAACTCCAGCCTGTACCCCCTGGACATTATATCCAGTACCCAAGGGTCCAGGCCAGACGACACCCAGACGTGGCTGAAATGCCGGAGTCTTGCCCCCACCTGTCCTTCCTCCAGGCCTATCTGTCCACCGTCATGCGGAGGACTTTGGGGTATCAGAAGCTGGCTTCTGGGTTCGGGAGCCCGCGGGAGCAGACTTCTTTCCTTTAGCATGACCACCTCTGAAGAAGGTGTTCGAAGGCTTGTTCTTTCTAGACCTCATGGTCCGAAAGGGCTGTGATGTGGCCGGCGTAAAAGGCTTCTTCGTAGCTGGTGCAGCTGAGGGGAGAAAAAGAGACTTACCCGCGGTAGCCGTGGCAATCCACGCATCCAGCGCCTCCCCGAAGAGAGCCTGACCTGTATAGGGTAGGCCCTCCACGCTCCTCCTGGATTCCGCTTCTGCAGACCATTGGCGCAGCCAGAGACCCCTGTGAGCCGAGACGGACATGGAGGAAATCCCCGCAGCCATGGAACCCAGGTCCTTCATGGAATCTACCAGGAATCCTGCAGAATCCTGAATATGGCGTAAAAATAAATCAACGTCACCTTTATCCATCGTAGTCGATTCCTCCTGCAGAGTGATTGACCACCTGGCAATAGCTTTTGCAATCCAAGCACAGGCTATAGTAGGCCGCAGTATAGCCCCTGAAGCCGTGTAAATGGATTTTAGCGTAGCATCCACCTTGCAATCTGCCAGTTCTTTCAACGCGGTAGATCCAGGAACTGGTAAAACCACCTGTTTGGACAGCCTGGAGACAGAGGCGTTAACTATTGGCGGAGACTCCCACTTTTTCCTATCTTCTTTTGGGAAAGGAAAAGCAACTAAGACCCTCTTAGTGATCTGGAATTTCTTTTCCGGATTTTCCCAAGCTTTTTCAAAGACAGCATTCAATTCTTTGGACGCCGGGAAAGTGAGGGGGGGCTTTTTGCTGTCAGTGAAAAAGGCCTTCTCCACCTGCTCAGGAGCTGTGTCAGTAATGTGTAACACATCCCGTACAGCTTCAATCATCAACTGCACCCCCTTAGCAAGTGATGCCGTCCCCCTCGACACATCCCTGTCACCGTCTGCAGTGTCAGAATTGGTGTCCGTATCAGCCTGCATAAGCATTGCAAGTGCACGTTTGTGAGAATGTACCGCAGGGTACCCCAAGGAAGCAGTTTCAGAGGATTGTAAGACCTGAGTGGCATGCTCAGTCCTAGCAACCCTATCAGAAATCTGAGAAATAGTCCCCCTCAGAAAGGCTAACCATTCTGGCTCTCTAGCTGGGATCTGCTCTACAGCAGTGCAATCCTGAATACATGGTATGGAGTCTTCCTGGGAAGATAAATCCTCTGTAGCATATGAAACAGTGTCCCTAGACATGCTGTCACACACACACTCAAACACCCCACAAACACACAGGGTATTGGGTAGACAGAGTTTCCCCCCAAGAATGGCAGAGAGACACAGAGATTGGAGCCAACCCACACACAGCGCTTTTAGAGGTATAGGGAGACCCTAACCCGCGCTGACTGAGTTCCTTAATAGGAGATCTAGCCTGTATACAGGCTCCCCTCCCTTCTACAACCCCCTGGTACCGTACAGATAGCTGGTGTTGCTCTGGAGGGACCTGGACATCCACTGGCAGTGATTGCAGGCAGGAAAAATGGTGCTGAACGCTGGGTCCGCTCTGAGGAGAAGCTCCACCCCTTCAATGGCGCTGTCTTCCCGCTCTTGAAGATTATACTGGCCTGAGGAATTTTTAGCTGGTTGAGATCCACGGACCCGACAGGCTTGATGTGGTCAGTGTAGGGTTTTGTGCAGGCTCAGGGAGCCCCTCACAGCGCCGCACCGCAGTACCATCCCAGAGCGCGGGTAAAACTGCGCTCCCACGCTTAAGCCGCCCTTTTCACACTGACCCCCCGCTTGTAAGGGGGGACAGTGACTAACTCGCCACACTTCGGCTCTGTGAGGGGGTGGCGGCTGGCTGCCGGGGTGAGCGGGGCGCGATCTGTCCCCTCTGGAGCTCAATGTCCAGTCAGCGGAGTCAGTGGCTCAAGACCACGCAGGGCGGACACTGCTCCCCCCCTCAGTCCCTCGATGCAGGCAGGCTGTTGCCGGCAGTCTCCTGTAAAATAACAAACTCTAAATAAAACTTTTCTAAAGAAGCTCAGGAGAGCTCCCCTAGCTGTGACCGGCTCCCCCGGGCACATTTTCTAAACGGAGTCTGGTAGGAGGGGCATTGAGGGAGGAGCCAGCCCACACTATTAAACTCTTAAAGTGCCAATGGCTCCTGGTGGACCCGTCTATACCCCATGGTACTAATATGGACCCCAGCATCCTCTAGGACGTAAGAGAAATATATATATAAAATGTACATCGATAAACTAGGTAAATTAAACAGCAACACTAAGTGCCTGATTCTGATCCTCCGTTTGTGCGTATTTTGCTGGTCTTGCATATGCAACTTTATGCCAATATCGCTACAAGCCCTTCTTGGTGTAGAGTCGTGCTTCTGAATGTAGAAAGACTGAGACGCCCACTTTGAGCATCTTTAGGCAATAAAATACCGCTTGGCGAGTCTTTAAACGCAACCATTGGCGGCTTCAGAGGTGGGGCGGCAGCACAGTTCAAAAATCAAATAGTCGAGCTATACCAACTACATACCACCAATACAGGAACCAGCTTCGCCATGCTAAATGGTTGAAGTAGGTCCTGACAGATCTCGTCAGAATGGTCAGTGATAATACATCTACCCATAAGTCACTACAGTCCTACAGTGCATGCGTCCCACAGTGTGTACGCCCAGTGTGTACAGTTGAGACGGGCGTGATGCAGAAATAGTTGCAAACTCAGATGCTTAATCGTTCACATTGGAAGATATACTTTGTTTGAGAATCTGAACCTAGCAAGGAGCTAGTGCAAGTTACGATGTTGCAGCCAACGGCTGTGTGAGGCAACATCATAACTTGCACCAGCTCTATGCTAAATTCAGATTCTCCAACAGAGTATTGCTTCAAATGTGAATGATTAAGCATCTTCGTTCGCAACCACTTCAGTGACACAAACGCAGTTGAAAACATAGACCATTTACGTGTAGATCTCCATTGCATACGACGCTAAATCAGACCCATGTGTAAATATAAGATGGTATCGGGATCCCGGCAATTGAATTACCGGCAGCCAGAATACGGACTGTGGCATCCCGACACCTACTAGGTAAATATACTAAGCCTGACCTCCTACATCCCTAAACCCCCACCCCCCAGCCTAAACCTAACTCTAACCAGTGGTGCCTAACCCTAACCCTCCCTTCCCGCACCACTTGGGTTGCTGGCAGTCAGGATTGCGGCACCAGCATTGCGATCGATAGGGATCCCGGCATTGGTTTTCTGAGCAGTGCCGGGATTCCAGCATCGGTATTCCGACTGCCGGCATCCCAAATGCAGGATCCTAACCAGATCCCGAACATATATAAGATGATTTCATATAGATGGCATAAAAAGCATGTTATGTAAATAGCATAGTAAAAGGGAAAAGTCTGTATTATATATTATGTTCTCACTCTTTCCGAAGATTTGGTCACGTACTGCATACGCACAAAGTCCCAGAAAGTGCGGTGCACGTCACTCAACACATGCACAGATAGGACTCCGGATCCTATCATTGCAAAGGACAGCTCTTAACGCAAGAGCTATCCTTTGGGATTTTCTTTATGGATACGGCATCAGTAAACGCCGATATGCATGGGGTGAGGGGTGTGATGCATCACAAGCAAAATGCAATGCTTGCTGCATTCCGCTCTCTTTCTGTACAGTTACCGACATATTTTTCACACATTTCCTCACAAAGGGGCAGATGTATTAAGCCTGGAGAAGGCATAAAGAAGTGATAAAGCAGTGATAAGTAGAAGGTGATAAAGCACCAGCCAATCCGCTCCTAAAGTAACTTTTAATTCTACAGAAAATGTTACACAATGAACATATATCAGTTCAACATGGATGATAGAGTATCTGTGTGTAGGTGGATGAACTTCCATTACTGATCTATAAAATGTACAACTACCTTCCTCACGTATGTGTGTATCCTCGATTCCCTTACATCTTGCCTTGCCCCTAAATTCTACATCGGTCATGTACTACTGTAGAAGTGCAGCAGTGGATTGGGGAGATAAACAAGTATGTACAGAAAAAAAGTGTTGAGTTCTTACAGATTTCTCTAAGACACAGCCACAACATTAGGTACAGACAACACCTCATTGGGGTGTTCTGGGGTGAAGATGGTTAGAATGCTACAGGCGTTTATAAGACTAGAAATTAGGAAAATCGGACACAACAATATTCTGTTTCTACCTTCACTCCCACCCCCCATCTGAGCTGATAATTTAAATATTCTGCAGTCTCTTAAACATAGTCTCCCCCTGAAGTGCAGCACCCTCCCTATTTCGACACAGTACAGTACATACTTGTTTGACAACTGTCCCAGTTCCCCAAAAATGTCATTGTTCCATACCAACTTCTCAGCCACTTGTTAACCTACCTAAACTCTTGTTTTCTTGTGTAGTCAGAGAGAAAACGAGTGGTGTACAAATAACTGGTCTACATTAACATGGTCTACAGTCGGAAAGCCGACACCAAATGGTCGAAAGGGCCATTAGGTCGACAGTGAAAAGTTCTGGTGCCCATACACTTGTGAGATAATCAGTGCTAACCTTCGATTTCGACCGCATCTGTGAGAGAAATTGAAGGATTGTATGCACATTTTAGGTAGTTTGCGATGCAATGCGCGGGCACGCCGGTCGAATCTCGCGTCTCAAGATATTATGTGCTGCACTTAATATTTATTGAATCGTAGTGCGATCGCATGTGTTTTAAAAACACATGCGGTATATCGCACTGCGATGAGCGATGGGCACCCGCCAGGAGTGGTCGGAGGCTGCTCCCACTCGGCGGTGACGTGTCCATCACGTGATTGCCATGCGATCTATCGCATGGTAATCACTTTGGCAGTTCAGGTGCAATTTCATTGTATGGCAGCCGTAAGTTCCATGGAATTGCCAGTGCATCCACGAACGCTGCTTGAGGATCCCTTATCCTTGCTCCGAAGACCGAAACCTTATGATTGTGGCGCGACACCATCAGGTGGTAGGCCCCACTTGTCCACTAGGAGTTAAAAAGACTTCAGGATGAAGACTCCACTCTCCTGCGTGCACGTCCTGATGACTGAGTAAGTCCACTTCCCAGTTGAGGACTCCCGGAAGGAACACTGCCGATATGGCTGGCAGATGGCGTTCTGTCCATTGTAGGATTTTTGACACTTCCATCATTGCCATGCGGCTTCAAGTGCCGCCATGATTATTTATGTATGCCACCGTGGTGGCGTTGTCCGACTGTACTTGAACAGGCCTGTTCTGTACCAGAGGCAGGGCCAGTGTCAAAGCATTGAACACTGCCCGCAATTCCAGAATGTTTATCGGAGAGATTCCTCACTGGTCCACCGACCCTGGAGAAAGTGTTGCTCCAACAGTGCGCCCCAACATCGCAGACTGGCGTCCGTTGTCAGGAAGACCCAGCTGGAGATCCAGAAGGGACGTCCACTACTCAACTGTTGGTCCCGTAGCAACCAGCTCACGAACCACCGGAGTCAAGGAAATCATTTGCGACCTGATCCGATGAGGCAGGCCGTCCCATTTGTAAAGGATTAACCTCTGCAGAGGGCGGGAATGAAAATAGGATTTTGGTACTTACCAGGTAAATCCTTTTCTTTGAATCCATAGGGGGCACTGGAGTACTCTTGGGATATGGACGGCTTTAGCAGGAACAGGGCACTGAATATTTAAATTTAGAACTCTCCTCCCCTCCATATCCCAGAATACCTCAGTGTTTTTTACTGAGCCGAACAGGAGCGATAGAGAGGTTGACAATGGAGAATTACATATAACATAACGGACACCAATAAAGTTGACACATAACGTTACTGACAACTAAACAGTTGACACCATAACCGATAAAACTTGAAACTTTGAACCAGTCGGTGAGAATGTGTTACCATAAGATCCCCTGAACTTACCACAAACCAGGTAAAACTGCTCTGGGTGGGCATCCAGTGCCCCCTATGGATTCAAAGAAAAGGATTTACCTGGTAAGTACCAAAATCCTATTTTCTTTTTCATCCTCTAGGGGTCACTGGAGTACTCTTGGGACGTCCCAAAGCTTCCCCCGTGGGCGGGAGAGCTGTTTGGCACCTGTAACACTAGGCGGACAAAGCTAGAAGCTGATGCCGATAACGTATCAAACTTGTAAAAGCGTACAAACGTGTGCACTGATGACCATGTAGCCGCACGGCAAAGCTGCGTCGTAGAAGCCCCACGACCAGCTGCCCATGAAGTTCCCACAGAACGTGTGGAATGAGCGGTTACTGATGTAGGCGGCTGTAACCTAGCATGAAGGTAAGCCTGATGTATGGTCAGTTTAATCTATCTGGAGGTCTGCTTAGAAGCTGGCCAGCCCATCTTGGCAGCATCATAGAGAACAAACAACGTATCCGTCTTACGAACTGTAGACGTTCGGGATACATAAACGCGTAATGCGCGTACCACATCCAAAGCTCCACAAGTTCCTGTTAACATAGGAACTACTATTGGTTGATTGATGTGAAAAGATGACACTACCTTTGGTAAGAAAGCGGGATTTGTCCGAAGTTCCGCTCTGTCATCATGAAACACCAAATACGGTGGCTTGCATGACAAGGCACCCAAATCTGAAACACGCCCTGCCGAAGCTAAGGCTAGTAGAAAAATAGTTTTCCAAGTGAGAAACTTAATATCCACTTGTTGTAAGGGTTCAAAACAAGAAGACTGTAAGAAATCTAAAACCAGATTCAAGTCCCATGGCGCTGTAGGTGGAATGAATGGAGGCTGTACTCTGAGGACACCTTGCAGAAAGGTGTGTACAGACGGCAATAGAGCCAATCGTCTTTGAAAGTAAACGGACAAAGCAGATACCTGCACCTTTAGTGTAGATAAACGCAGTCCTCCATCTAACCCCGTCTGTAGAAATAACAAAAGACGGGATAACTTGAAAGATGATGTCGGAAACTTCCGAGCTTCACACCAACCTATATAGGCACGCCAAATTCTGTAATAATGAGCTGCCGTAACTGGCTTCCTAGCACGTAACATGGTTGGTATAACCGATTCTGGAATGCCCTCTCTTCTTAAGAGGGCGGTCTCAACAGCCACCCCGTCAAACGCAGCCGCGGTAAATCGGGGTAAAGGAACGGACCCTGTTGTAACAGGTCCGGACGTAGTGGGAGCGGTCAATGATCGTCTGCGAGTAGACCGCGGAGATCCGAGAACCAAGCTCTCCGAGGCGAATGAGGCGCCACTAGTATGACTGTGGCGGACTCTCTTTTGATCCGTTTTAGCAACAGAGGGAGAAGCGGAAACGGTGGAAACAGACGGCCACGCTATTGTGAGAGCATCCACCGCCACTGCCTTTGGATCTCTCGTTCTGGACACATACTGGGGCGTTTGGTGATTGTGGCGAGATGCCATCAGGTCCACTTGAGGGTAACCCCACCTTAGGACCAACATGTGAAACACTTCTGGATTTAATGCCCATTCTCCTGGATGAAAATCCCGACGGCTGAGATAATCCGCCTCCCAGTTGTCCACTCCCGGAATGAACACTGCCGACAATATCACTTGCTGATGCTCGGCCCAATTGAGGATTCGAGCTACTTCCCGCATGGCCATGCGGCTTCTCGTTCCTCCTTGTTTGTTGATGTACGCGACCGCCGTCGCATTGTCTGACTGCACCTGGACAGTCTGAGACCGAAGCATGTGCACTGCTTGTTGTAGCGCATTGTAAATTTCCCGGAGTTCCAGGACATTTATAGACAGCAATCTTTCGTTATCCGCCCAGGAACCCTGGAGCTGACAATTTTGAACTACAGCTCCCCAACCTCTGAGACTCGCGTCCGTCTTAGAATTATCCAATTCCAGGCGCCGAACCATTTTCCTGCGGTTAAATTGTGTACTTTGAGCCACCAGAGTAGAGATACTCTGGCCCGTGGCGACAACCTCACCCTGTGGTGAATCTGCAGATGCAAGCCCGACCACTGTGCAAGCACATCCAGTTGAAAAGGGCGTGAGTGAAATCTTCCGAACTGAAGCGCTTCGAAAGCCGCCACCATTGTGCCTAAAAGGCGAATGCACAAATGTACCTTTTTCTGTGCGTGGCTTGAGCACTAATTGTACCAGATGACGAATAATCTGTACTTTCTGTTCTGGTAGGTAAATTCTTTGATTTACCGTATCGAGAATCATACCTAGGAATTGAAGTCGTTGAGACGGAATTAGATGTGATTTCTTTTTTTTTTTTCTTCTTTCTTTTTTTAACGACAATAATTTTTATTCAGGTTTTTTTGTTATGCAAAACAGGGGTACAGAAAGAAGAAAAGGGAGGGAGGGGAGTGGAAGCAGTAAATACATATATGAGACAACATGTATACTTATACATACAATTCAAAATCGGTCAAACATGTGTATCAGAAGAACTACAATGGACGTAATGTAGTAAGGGGTACATAATGAAAAAAACACTGAGTCCACAATAATGCAAATTGCAACCATGAGCACAGAGCGATCGCAGACTCAGGAAGAGGAGGTGTCTCCATCTAGGGGAAGGGTGTGAGGGTGTATGTCCGGGGAGGAGGATCGCAGTACTAAATTGGCTCCCTCACCCTCCGTGGTAAAAAGCAGCCAAGGCTTCCAGCGCACCAGAGGGGACTTGGCAGAAAGGGAGCAAGGCACATACTCAGTCTCCATCAAGAATTGCTTCTGAATTTTATGTATGACTTTCATTAAGGGGGGGAAGGGGGAGTATGGATTGTTTCCAATTCTGGGCTAAGACCGCACGAGCTGCAAGGCAAATATGGCCTAAAACATACTGTAAATTAGCACCTACGGTGTGCGGGTAGACATTTAGTAAAGCAATGAGGGGGGTGGGGGACAGAGTGAGTCCAAGTACTTTATTAATCAGCCCAAACACCTCGACCCAGTACAACTTAATAGAGGGACAGGTCCAAAAAATATGAAAAAGATGGCCCACCTCGCCGCAGAGGCGCCAGCAAAACTTCGAGCATGCAGGCCAAATCGTATGCAACCTATCAGGTGTGAGATATAACCTATGCAATAACTTGACGTGCATCTCGGAATGATTTAGGCATTTAGACATAGTAAAGGATGACATAAAAATGTGTTGCCATTGGGGGTCGGTAAGGGTACAACCAATATCCACCTCCCACCTGATTTGGGCTCTAGTTTTAAGAACGGGAACCAATGCTAGTAGTGTTTTGTACCAGAAGGAGATCTCACCTGCAGAAGCATCTTTAGAAAGATGACCCAGGACCTGAGACATAGGAGGGGGCAAGGTGGAGGCTGTTCCACCAATGTTGTATTTGATAGTATCTGAGCCTCTCAGATTCAGGTAAAGCAAAGCGTTCTTGGATGGTAGAGAAGGAGCTAAGCACGGGCCCATTGAACAGGTCTCCCAGTAGACCAATCCCCCTAGAACGCCAACCTGCCAAATTGAGATTAGGGATTAGGGCGGCTACTGTACGTAGGGAAATTCGAGGCAAGGTATGAAAGGGAGAAGATAAGCCCATGGTCCGTCTGTCCCAGACCTGTAGAGTGGCTCGGGTTGAGGGGAGAAGGCGTAGATCCGGAGATCGCATAGATTTGGGTAGCCAAAAAAGATCCCTCAAGGGGAACCTGGGGCAGGCTAGTCCCTCCAAACACGTCCACTCCGAATGGGCATCACTAGAGAGAGCTTTAACCTGGGCTAAGAGGCAGGCTTCCTGGTATAGGGAAAGGTTAGGCATGTCGAGGCCACCAACTCTCCTAAGCAATGACATCCTGGCGCGGGACAATTTAGGCGGTCGCCAAGACCAGACATAGTTGGTGAGGATAGTAGTAGCCTTATCTAAATATTTTTTGGGGAAGACAAAGGGGATTGTGCGAAACAGGAACATTAATTTGGGAAGCAACGACATTTTAAAGGCGGCCAGACGTCCCAGCCATGATATCTCATAATTAAGCCAAGATTTGGTGGACAATTGTAGCGCGGCCAGTAAAGGGGGGAGGTTAACGTCAAATACAGAAGAGGAGGATGGGGGGATATAGATACCCAAATACCGTATTGAGGTAGTTTGCCAATTGTAGGGGTATTTAGCACGCAAAGGAACCATGGAGTGAGTGAGATTAATAGGCAGGGCGTCAGTTTTAGTTGTGTTTAATTTGTAATAGGACGCTGCAGCGTACCTCTCTAAAATATCATGTAAATGAGGGAGTGAGGTGCAGGGGTCGGTTACAAATAAAAGGACATCATCGGCAAATAAACACAGTTTATGGGAGGCGGTGCCGAGTTGGAGTCCTGGGAGCTGCGGGTCCGCCCGGATCTTAGCTGCCAAAGGTTCAATCGCCAGGACAAAAATGAGAGGGGAGAGGGGGCAGCCCTGACGCGTGCCGTTGTAAATTGGGAAGGGGGAAGACAGAAAACCATTACTAAAGACCCGGGCCGAGGGCGAGCTATACAAGGCTAGTATGGATGACAGGATTCGGTCGCGGAAGCCAAATTTCAATAATACTTCCCGTATGTAGGTCCAGTTTATGCGGTCAAAAGCCTTCTCCGCATCTAAGGATAACAGGAGAAGGCCCTGTTCACGGGCTATGGTGTCTACGAGGTTAAATAGTCTACGAGTATTATCAGACACTTGTCGACCAGGGATAAATCCGACCTGGTCGGGGTGTATCAAGCAGGGAAGGAGGGCGTTCAATCGGTAAGCTATTAATTTAGCATATATTTTAATGTCGCCGTTTAACAGCGGAATGCGGCGGTAGTTTTGGCAAGAAGCCAAGTCCTTACCTGGTTTGGGGATCGTGACAATGCGAGCCTCCAGCATCTCCGTTGGGAGAGTGCCCTGAGAAGTGATTTCATTATAAACTGTTACCAGAGATGGAGCCAGGAGGTCCTGGAGTGAAACATAAAAATCATTAATAAAGCCATCTGGGCCTGGTGCCTTATCTTTAGGGAGGGATTTAATCGCCCCTAGCGTGTCCGTGGTGGACTAGGGGGCATTCAGCATTTCTAATTGGTCGTCGGTAATGGAAGGAAGTTTCAAATCAGCGAGAAAGGAGTTGATAGAGGGAAGAGTGGGCTGCGGGGTAGAAGGGTCAGTCGAGAGATTATAAAGTTGAGAATACACGGGGTTGGCCAGTAAGTGAGGAGGGAGTCTCCAAGGTCGGGGCGGGGCATGCTGACTATTAAGGTCCCATTTAAGGATCAGCGGGGCGTGATCCGACCAGGTTATTGGAAGGATATCCGCGGATCTAGTAAATTGGAGGGTCCATTTATCAGAAAACAAAAAATCAATAAAGGAATAGGAGTTGTGAACGGGAGAATAGTATGTGTACTCACGGCCTGTAGGGTTTTGCACTCGCCAAATATCATAGAGGTCAAATTCAGCCAGGAGATTGCGGAAGGATAAGCATGGGGCGTTAGAGGAGGCTAAAGGGGAAGGGAAGGGCCTGGGAGACCTGTCCAACCTAGGGTCAAGGACCAGATTGAAGTCCCCCATGAGGAGGAGCGAGCCTGTACGGTTCCTCTGGGTAACTAAACATAGTTTACGTAAAAAAGCCACTTGACTTGAGCTAGGGGCATAAGCTGAAACCAGGGTAACCGGTTTGTCATTTAAAAGGCCACTCAAGATAAAATAGCGGACATTTTTATCGGCAACCTGGGAGTGTAAAGTGAAGGAGACAGAGTTTTTAAACAATATAGCTACACCATTCCTCTTAAAAGGGCCATTTGCAAAATAACCGATAGTGAACCTGCGGCCTTTAAACGTAGAGGGCGCTAAGGACGAAAAGTGTGTCTCCTGCAGCGCAACAACATCCGCCTTGTGCCTAGCAAAATAGTCCAATGCCAACCTTCGCTTATTAGGGGAGTTTAACCCCTTAATGTTCATGGACAGAACCTGGAGCATCGAGAAGATCTAAAGCACGCCATGAGTGGTGAGATATTTCGGTATACATATAAGAAATGTTTTTGTCTCATACAGTTAGTTAGAGTGTTGCGAGAGGGGGGGGGGGGGGGGGGAAGGAAGGGAATAACAGGGGAAGAAAGGGTAAGTACAAACCAAAACGACCCAGTGCATCGGGTCGGTATAACTACTGCAAGGAAAGCAAAAAAATGCAGTAGTACATTAACGGGGGGGAACATGTGGCCTAACGCCACCACCACCTATGAACCTAGATGAGGAGAGAAAAAAAAAAAAAAGAGACATGTACAGATACAAATATGCCTACCAACCATGTAAAGAAAACAGAGAACATATACGCATGAACTAAACCATGAGCACGGAGCCGGGACTCCAGCAATATAACTACTAACAGGGTAACTCACGTGACCGCGTCAAAACGAATAGCTAAGACCCATCCGCTAGAACGGTACAGAGTAACGTCCATATTCAAAGTCCAAATTCAAAGTGACGACTTCAGGCGACAAGCCACTCCGATTGAGGAGTTGACTGTTTCTTGGATCCAAGCGGCATCGTGACAGGAATATCCCACTCCGATAGCAGCTTGACTCCAGCTTCCAATGAGGCAACTGTGTAGGATTTATTTTCATACGAGATGATGAGCTTTACCGGAAAACCCCATCGGTAATTGATCTCTTGGTCACGGAGCGCCAGGGTAACAGGGATAAACGATCGTCTTTTAGCCAAAGTCAAAGCTGAGAAATCCGGAAAAAGTTGTAATCCACCAAGCGCATCAGAATCCGAGTCTCTTGCCGCCTTCAGGATGCGTTCTTTCGTCGTGAAGAAGTGCACTCCCATGAGCGTGTCTCGCGGGAGCGAGGGAGGAACAGAGCGTGGTTTAGGTAGTCTATGGATCCTGTCTATAAGCAGCTCCCTGGGGTCAGCCCTGGGCAAGAGCTTCCGAAATAACGCGGTGGCGTAATCTTCCAGCTCAGAATTTTGCACGGAGTCGGGAATGCCTCGGATCTTGATATTATTGCGCCGAGATCTGTCCTCGATATCCGCAATCTTGAGTTTAAACGCTTCAAGGTCATTCTGCTGTTGATCATGTGCCGCTATGAGGTCGTTGTGAGACGAGACCAATTCCTCGACTTTCCATTCCAGATGGTCTGTACGTTCCCCTATAGCATGCAATTCCGTCTTAACCTCTCGGACAGCCGCTGTGAGATCTTGAGTCAGCTCAGTTTTAAACGCTGATAGAGCCTGATACAGAGTTTTGACCGTGAGAGGGGCGTCGGATTCCGGGTCAAACCCCGGGACAGAAGCAGAGCCGCAAGGAGGGTCTGTCGCAGAGGTGGCTATAGAGGACTTCCATGCAGTAGAGGGGGCAGGAGCCGCTTTCTGAGACGGGAAAGATACTCTAGGAGGCAGCACCTCTTTAACCTTTTTCGGAGGCATTCTGAAGAGATGTAATTCTGTAGGCTAGGCAAGAGCGCTGGAGAGACCCCGGATCCCGGAGAATATATGGTGAAAGGTTAGGTAAGCATAGAGGCCAAAGGTGGTGGTGTGTAAACGGTCTGGACTACATCAGAAGAACGGCATCACCAGAGGCCCGGCATCCGGTCATCACCCTCCAACAGTGCCCAAGGGGCAGATCTCCAGCGAGCAAGGAAGAGTGGGAGCCAGGTACCCAGACAACAGCCAGCAGCACAGCGTCACAGGGGTCGGGCAGACCGTGCCCCCCTGGGCAAACACTCACCCCTCCAAGGATATTCCCACGTTACTGTGCAAGGTCGAGGAGTGTGAGGGGGAGCACAGAAAAGGAGCCATTCCATCCACAGCTGCAAGGGGGGTAGGCGGCTATTAACAGGCCTCCACACTGGCAGGGCTCAGCAGGCGGGTGTATGCAGCTAATTTAGGCCCCGGATCCCGGATCTAGTGTAGGCCTCAACTCCCTGAGGCTTCAAAAAGAGCAGCAGACCCCTCGTTTTCCCTATGGAGGGGGTATTTATGTGACAGGGGGGCTCAGGGGGAGAAGGCCAGGCCCGTAGGAGCGGGGGAGTGCAGCCAACCGGCGGGTCGGGTGTAGTAAGATGGCCGCCGCCGGAAGGGGTGCAGGAGCAAGGAGGCCGCAGCCGCGGCTCCGGAGGGCAGGGAGCGGGAGTCTGATCCCCGCCGCCGTCCCCGATGGTCTGGGGCAGGTGAGGGGCCGTGGATGGGCCGGTTTGGAGGCAGGGGGAAGCCGCCAGGGGTCCCGGTGAGGCCGCGTTCCGGCCCCGGAGCCCGCGCCCGGGTAGGCCCCAAACTCGAGGTCCCGGCTTCGGGACAAGACGTAGGCCTCAGCTCTAAATCAGTGCCAGGGAGCACCTCTCCAGCCTCCCCGGGTCTCGGACGAGATGGGCACCCGCCAGGGGAGAGAATCAGAGGGGAAAGCCGGAGATAAATCGACATTAAATGCATGGCCGGCAGGAGCTCCTGTAAGGCACGTTTTCTCAGGATGCAGGTCAGGCCACGCCCCCTAGATGTGATTTCTTGAAGTTGACAATCCAACCGTGCTGAACTAGTACATTATACGTTAGCAACGCATGTTGGAGGAGCATCTGTTGAGACGGAGCTTTGATGAGCAGATCGTCCAAGTACGGAACTATTATCACTCCCAGGGATCTGAGATGAGCTATCATCACAGACATCACTTTTGTGAATAACCGAGGCGCTGACGAGAGGCCAAACGGTAGAGCCTGAAACTGGTAATGGTTTTGCCGTACCGCAAACCTTAAGAACCTCTGATACGGTGGCTAAATTGGAATGTGTAAGTACGCATTCTTGAGATCCAGCGCTATCATGAATTCCTGTGGCTCTAAACCTGCAATTACTGACAGCAGGGATTCCATCTTGAATCTGTAGTAAGTGACGTACTGATTGAGACCCTGTAGGTTCAATATCGGTCTGACCGAGCCATCCGGCTTTGGTACCACAAAAAGACTGGAATAATGACCCTGACCTTGTTGGGACCGGAATCAAAACTGCTGAATCTAGCAGAAACTGAATCGCAATCTGCAGAACCGCCTTCTTGTCTTCCGACAGAGGCAGTCCTGTTGAAAAACCTCCCTGGTGGGAGACAGTCGTGCGGATCCACCCATCTATGGATGTCTGGAACCACACCGACTGGAACGTCTGAAGGCGTGCCCCCACAACTGAAGATCCGAGATGGGCTGGGAGCCCGTCATGCCACTGGCTTGTTGGCGACCTTAGCGTCCTGACGACGGGTGTTCCTCTACCACGTCTACCAGGCGTGGTTGTACCTCTACCACGGCCTCGAAAGGGCTGAGGTCTAAAGGATTTGAACGCTGGTCCAGAGTATTTCCTTCTAGGTACCGTTGGAGGCAATGGTAGGAAGACAGACTTCCCCCCCCGTGGCCTCAGGAATCCATTTGTCCAATGGAGGACCAAACAACTTCTCGCCAGCGAAGGGTAACGCTTCTATCCCTCTCTTGACCTCTGCCTCTTTTTGCCTGCCAAGAACGCAGCCAGAGTGCCCGTCGTGCTGTAACTAGTGACGATGAAAATGCGAGAACTGACCTGACAGACGTCCGTAGAAGCTGTACATAGATAATCAGCAGCTTCAAAAATATGATCCGCGAGAAGGATAAGGTGGTCGTCTTGTAAGGTGGACCTGAGTTCTGTTATCCATACAATCAGTGCCTTAGTTACCCAAATTCCAACCAAACCAGGTCTAAGCAGCACCCCTGCTGCTGTATACATGGACTTTAGCATAGTTTCTAGCTTAACCTCTGACGGCTCTTGAAGCGTAGTAGCGGCTGGTACTGGAAGGGTTAATTTTTATTTATTTTTAAGTTTTGACACAGACGAATCTACCATTGGAGGATTCTCCCATGTAGATGGGACAGACTCTGGAAAAGGGTAACTAGTCTTAAACCGGCGAGGTATAGAAAACCGTTTATCCGGATTTCTTCAATTAGCATCTTATGAAGAGATTCCGAAAAAGGAAAACACAAATGAAATCTCTGTCGTTTAGTAAATACTACCTCATCATTTGTTAGAGGTTCTTCTGTCTCCGTAAACTTCAGAGACTGACGCACCGCCCTGATGAGATTATCAATGCCCGGGCTGTCAAAATCCTCACTATCTGACTGCTGGTCCAACTCGCCTTCCTCATGCTCATCTTGCGCAGTGAGGTCTGGCATAGAATCGTCAGAACACAACATAGCAGTTACTGGTAAATTATAAAACAAATGAAAATCATCCCTTTTTTTTTTCTTTTTTTTTTTTCCCGAAGTGGACTTGGACCTTGGCAAAGGCTGAGACCCTTCTAGTAACTCTGGCGGTCGCACACGAGATTCAGATCTTGCCGCCTCCCGCTCGTGGCGAGCGGCGGCCAATTCTGATTGCAACCCAGCCTTTACATCCGCTAATATTGCCCATTGCGGATTCGGGGATGAAACTGGAGTAGAAATCGTATATGTACGTAGCTGAATTTACAAAACATACTGTGCATGTGGTAGACCCATCTGGCAACACACTATTACAGACATTGCAGTGAAAGTGCTTTTTTGTTTTTGCTGGTGCCTTACTCATTATGCAGACAGACAACACAAACCGACAAATAGAGACAGCTTGCACGACTCAGTAAAATGGTTACTAAGGTGTGTGTGATATTATATATATATATATATATATATATATATATATATATATATATATATATATATATATATATATATATAGGAAGTGCAGTGCACGTGGCCAGTACTATATGAAATCTGATCCAAATTCCCACTAACACCCCTGCGCCTCCGGTGGAGTAGTGTTGTAGGGCAGGATTTTCTGAAACTGAAAGAGAAACAGGATTGAACAGGAAGCATGGTTAAAATGGCCCCCATGCCATGCTTACACTTATAATCCCAGTTCAGGTTATAACACATGTCTAAAGTGTATAACCTGAAACTAACTCCGTTAAAAAACATCCTGTTAATATAGGCTTAACAGCCTATGTAATTAGATCACAACCCATGCAGCCTTTCTATGGTAATACATACATCCCCCCCCCCCCCTTGCAGCTGCGCTGCTGTGAAGAGTCTCGTCTCTCCCCCCCCCTGTGCTCCGTGTACCGTCTGCAGTGAACCGGAGATCTGGCACAGGGAGCCGGGGAGTGCGCTGTCTAGCGGCGGGACGCGGCGGTGCGGTCTCTAGCGGGGAGCGGGTGCCGGGGAGCGGGTGGCGAGAGCCGGATTTGTGCGGCCGGCGCTGTGTGTGGCCTCTGAGCGGCGGCTTGAGCGGCTCTGGCGGGCGCATTACACAAGGCAGCGGCGCGGACGGGAGTATGAGGGAGCAGAGTACTGGCGGCGGCTGTACTTACACAAAGCAGCGGTGGCGGGCGGCAGTTAACAGGAGCACTGGCGCGCAAAACAATGTTCTCCACACAGCGGGGCGGCAGCGTGACCCGACCGCCCCGTCCCCCAACATACCTGGACGCCTGTGGTGAGGGGCTATGACGGGGCTTCTTCTGCAAGCTTCGTCAAGCCTTTCCTGCAGGTTGTCTGCACTTGGCTGTGAGGGTGCTTTTGGAAGGGGGGAGGGGAGTGGATAAAGTTTAGTAAAAATAAAAATAAAAAATGATAAGAAAAATAAAATATTCAAAATAAGTGTGGGAGCTCCACACAAGCCTTGTTGCTACTTCGAGCACAGAAAAAACACTGAGGTACTCTGGGATATGGAGGGGAGGAGAGTTCTAAATTTAAATATTCAGTGCCCTGTTCCTGCTAAAGCTGTCCATATCCCAAGAGTACTCCAGTGACCCCTAGTGGATGAAAAAGAAATTGAGCGTACTCGACCATGTCAAAAGCCGACACCATGAGGCCTAGTACTTGCATCGCCGAGTGTATCAACACTCTCAGGAAAAGATCAGATGCTTCCTCTCTCGCCAGAAAGTTTCAGGACCTTCTCCAGAGACAGAAATAGTCTTTGGCTGTGTGGGTCCAGCAGCGCCCCCAGGTGCACCATGCTCCAAGCAGGGACCAGCGAGTACTTCTTCCAATAAATGAGCCACCCGTGGGCTTGTAGGAATTGGACCGACATCTCCAGTTGACTGAGAAGGACATCTTGGGAGTTCGCCAGGATCAGCAAGTCGTCCAGATATGGCAGGATCCTGATTCACTGACGACGAAGGAAAGCCGTCATCACGGCCATGACCTTGGTGAAAATCTGAGGCGCCGTGGCCAGTCCAAATGGCAGAGCCTGTAATTGAAAATGAAGGTTGCCAATAGCAAACCACAGATACTGCTGATGCGAAATGGCAATAGGTATGTGCAGGTAAGCATCATGTATGTCCAGGGATACCAATAGAGCGCAGAGTTTCCATACGGAATTTGTACACTCTCACAAACTTGTTCAATGATTGGAGGTTGAGGATAGGCCGGAAAGACCCAATCGGTTTTGGAACTAGAAACAGGGTCGAATAGTATCCCCTGCCTCTCTGGGACAGAGGTACCGGCACTACCACTCCTGTTTCCAGGAGGGATTGTACAACCAGGTGTAGAGCTTGCGCTTTCAATGGATCAGAAGGGATAACCGATGAACAGAACTAGCGAGGGGGACCTCTCTTGAAAGAGACTGTGTACCCGTGAGAGACAACTTCCCGTACCCAGGTGTCTGAAGTGGTCTTTAACCAGGCCTGGGCGAACTGCAGAATTCGGCCTCCCGCCCATCATGCAACAGGCTTGTCTTGTTTGGAAGCAGGCTGATGGCCGGCCCAGGATTGTTTAGATTTGGGCTTAGTGGTTTTGGAAGTACGAGCCTGTTGCGGGTACGCCTGACCTTTTCTTGGAGGTCGAAAGGAACGAAAAGTGGTACTCTTAGCCTTCTGAGCAGAAGGATTAGTACTTGGGAGAAAATAAGATTTTACTTACCGATAAATCTATTTCTCGGAGTCCGTAGTGGATGCTGGGGTTCCTGAAAGGACCATGGGGAATAGCGGCTCCGCAGGAGACAGGGCACAAAAAGTAAAGCTTTTCCAGATCAGGTGGTGTGCACTGGCTCCTCCCCCTATGACCCTCCTCCAGACTCCAGTTAGGTACTGTGCCCGGACGAGCGTACACAATAAGGGAGGATTTTGAATCCCGGGTAAGACTCATACCAGCCACACCAATCACACCGTACAACTTGTGATCTAAACCCAGTTAACAGTATGATAACAGCGGAGCCTCTGAAAGATGGCTTCCTTCAACAATAACCCGAATTAGTTAACAATAACTATGTACAATTATTGCAGATAATCCGCACTTGGGATGGGCGCCCAGCATCCACTACGGACTCCGAGAAATAGATTTATCGGTAAGTAAAATCTTATTTTCTCTATCGTCCTAGTGGATGCTGGGGTTCCTGAAAGGACCATGGGGATTATACCAAAGCTCCCAAACGGGCGGGAGAGTGCGGATGACTCTGCAGCACCGAATGAGAGAACTCCAGGTCCTCCTTAGCCAGAGTATCAAATTTGTAAAATTTTACAAACGTGTTCTCCCCTGACCACGTAGCTGCTCGGCAAAGTTGTAATGCCGAGACCCCTCGGGCAGCCGCCCAAGATGAGCCCACCTTCCTTGTGGAGTGGGCCTTTACAGATTTAGGCTGTGGCAGGCCTGCCACAGAATGTGCAAGTTGGATTGTGCTACAGATCCAACGAGCAATCGTCTGCTTAGACGCAGGAGCACCCATCTTGTTGGGTGCATACAATATAAACAACGAGTCAGATTTTCTGACTCCAGCTGTCCTTGCAATATATATTTTTAATGCTCTGACAACGTCCAGTAACTTGGAGTCCTCCAAGTCACTTGTAGCCGCAGGCACTACAATAGGCTGGTTCAGATGAAATGCTGACACCACCTTAGGGAGAAAATGCGGACGAGTCCGCAGTTCTGCCCTGTCCGAATGGAAAATCAGATATGGGCTTTTGTAAGATAAAGCTGCCAGTTCTGACACTCTCCTGGCCGAAGCCAGGGCTAGAAGCATGGTCACTTTCCATGTGAGATATTTCAAATCCACCTTCTTTAGTGGTTCAAACCAATGAGATTTTAGAAAGTCCAAAACCACATTGAGATCCCACGGTGCCACTGGAGGCACCACAGGAGGCTGTATATGTAGCACTCCCTTAACAAAGGTCTGGACTTCAGGGACTGAAGCCAATTCTTTTTGAAAGAAAATCGACAGGGCCGAAATTTGAACCTTAATAGATCCCAATTTGAGACCCATAGACAATCCTGATTGCAGGAAATGTAGGAATCGACCCAGTTGAAATTCCTCCGTCGGAGCACTCCGATCTTCGCACCACGCAACATATTTTCGCCAAATTCGGTGATAATGTTGCACGGTTACTTCCTTCCTTGCTTTAATCAAAGTAGGAATGACTTCTTCCGGCATGCCTTTTTCCTTTAGGATCCGGCGTTCAACCGCCATGCCGTCAAACGCAGCCGCGGTAAGTCTTGAAACAGACAGGGACCCTGCTGAAGCAAGTCCCTCCTTAGAGGTAGAGGCCACGGATCTTCCGTGATCATCTCTTGAAGTTCCGGGTACCAAGTCCTTCTTGGCCAATCCGGAACCACTAGTATCGTCCTTACGCCTCTTTGCCGTATAATTCTCAATACTTTTGGTATGAGAGGCAGAGGAGGAAACACATACACCGACTGGTACACCCAAGGCGTTACCAGCGCGTCCACAGCTATTGCCTGCGGATCTCTTGACCTGGCGCAATACCTGTCCAGTTTTTTGTTGAGGCGAGACGCCATCATGTCCACCATTGGTCTTTCCCAACGGGTTACCAGCAAGTGGAAGACTTCTGGATGAAGTCCCCACTCTCCCGGGTGAAGATCGTGTCTGCTGAGGAAGTCTGCTTCCCAGTTGTCCACTCCCGGGATGAACACTGCTGACAGTGCTATCACATGATTCTCTGCCCAGCGAAGAATCCTTGCAGCTTCTGCCATTGCACTCCTGCTTCTTGTGCCGCCCTGTCTGTTCACATGGGCGACTGCCGTGATGTTGTCCGACTGGATCAACACCGGTTTTCCCTGAAGCAGAGGTTCTGCCTGGCTTAGAGCATTGTATATTGCTCTTAGTTCCAGAATGTTTATGTGAAGAGACGTTTCCAGGCTCGTCCATACTCCCTGGAAGTTTCTTCCTTGTGTGACTGCTCCCCAGCCTCTCAGGCTGGCGTCCGTGGTCACCAGGATCCAATCCTGTATGCCGAATCTGCGGCCCTCCAATAGATGAGCACTCTGCAACCACCACAGAAGAGACACCCTTGTCCTTGGAGACAGGGTTATCCGCAGGTGCATCTGAAGATGCGACCCTGACCATTTGTCCAACAGATCCCTTTGGAAAATTCTTGCGTGGAATCTGCCGAATGGAATTGCTTCGTAAGAAGCCACCATTTTTCCCAGGACTCTTGTGCATTGATGTACAGACACCTTTCCTGGTTTTAGGAGGTTCCTGACAAGCTCGGATAACTCCTTGGCTTTTTCCTCCGGGAGAAAAACCTTTTTCTGAACCGTGTCCAGAATCATCCCTAGGAACAGCAGACGAGTTGTCGGCATTAACTGGGATTTTGGAATATTCAGAATCCACCCGTGCTGTTTTAGCACTTCTTGCGACAGTGCTAATCCCATCTCTAGCTGTTCTCTGGACCTTGCCCTTATTAGGAGATCGTCCAAGTATGGGATAATTAATATGCCTTTTCTTCGAAGAAGAATCATCATCTCGGCCATTACCTTTGTAAAGACCCGAGGTGCCGTGGACAATCCGAACGGCAGCGTCTGAAACTGATAGTGACAGTTTTGTACAACGAACCTGAGGTACCCCTGGTGTGAGGGGTAAATTGGAACGTGGAGATACGCATCCTTGATGTCCAAGGATACCATAAAGTCCCCCTCTTCCAGGTTCGCTATCACTGCTCTGAGTGACTCCATCTTGAACTTGAACTTCTTTATGTACAGGTTCAAGGACTTCAGATTTAGAATAGGCCTTACCGAGCCATCCGGCTTCGGTACCACAAAAAGAGTGGAATAATACCCCTTCCCTTGTTGTAGAAGAGGTACCTTGACTATCACCTGCTGAGAGTACAGCTTGTGAATGGCTTCCAAAACCGTCTCCCTTTCGGAGGGGGACGTTGGTAAAGCAGACTTCAGGAAACGGCGAGGTGGATCTGTCTCTAATTCCAACCTGTACCCCTGAGATATTATCTGCAGGATCCAGGGATCTACCTGCGAGTGAGGCCACTGCGCGCTGTAATTTTTGAGACGACCACCCACCGTCCCCGAGTCCGCTTGAGAAGCCCCAGCGTCATGCTGAGGCTTTTGTAGAAGCCGGGGAAGGCTTCTGTTCCTGGGAAGGAGCTGCCTGTTGCTGTCTCTTCCCTCGACCTCTGCCTCGTGGCAGATATGAATAGCCCTTTGCTCTCTTATTTTTAAAGGAACGAAAGGGCTGCGGTTGAAAAGTCGGTGCCTTTTTCTGTTGGGGAGTGACTTGAGGTAGAAAGGTGGATTTCCCGGCTGTAGCCGTGGCCACCAAATCTGATAGACCGACTCCAAATAACTCCTCCCCTTTATACGGCAAAACTTCCATATGTCGTTTTGAATCCGCATCGCCTGTCCACTGTCGCGTCCATAAAGCTCTTCTGGCCGAAATGGACATAGCACTTACCCGTGATGCCAGTGTGCAGATATCCCTCTGTGCATCACGCATATAAAGAAATGCATCCTTTATTTGTTCTAACGACAGTAAAATATTGTCCCTGTCCAGGGTATCAATATTTTCAATCAGGGACTCTGACCAAACTACCCCAGCACTGCACATCCAGGCAGTCGCTATAGCTGGTCGTAGTATAACACCTGCATGTGTGTATATACTTTTTTGGATATTTTCCATCCTCCTATCTGATGGATCTTTAAGTGCGGCCGTCTCAGGAGAGGGTAACGCCACTTGTTTAGATAAGCGTGTTAGCGCCTTGTCCACCCTAGGAGGTGTTTCCCAGCGCTCCCTAACCTCTGGCGGGAAAGGGTATAATGCCAATAATTTCTTTGAAATTATCAGCTTTTTATCAGGGGCAACCCACGCTTCATTACACACGTCATTTAATTCTTCTGATTCAGGAAAAACTATAGGTAGTTTTTTCACACCCCACATAATACCCTGTTTAGTGGTACCTGTAGTATCAGCTAAATGTAACGCCTCCTTCATTGCCAAAATCATATAACGTGTGGCCCTACTGGAAAATACGGTTGATTCGTCACCGTCACCACTGGAGTCAGTGCCTGTGTCTGGGTCTGTGTCGACCGACTGAGGCAAAGGGCGTTTCACAGCCCCTGACGGTGTTTGAGTCGCCTGGACAGGCACTAATTGATTGTCCGGCCGTCTCATGTCGTCAAACGACTGCTTTAGCGTGTTGACACTATCCCGTAGTTCCATAAATAAAGGCATCCATTCTGGTGTCGACTCCCTAGGGGGTGACATCCTCATATTTGGCAATTGCTCCGCCTCCACACCAATATCGTCCTCATACATGTCGACACACACGTACCGACACACAGCAGACACACAGGGAATGCTCCTAACGAAGACAGGACCCACTAGCCCTTTGGGGAGACAGAGGGAGAGTTTGCCAGCACACACCAAAAGCGCTATATATAACAGGGATAGCCTTATAATAAGTGCTCCCTTATAGCTGCTTTATATATATCAAAATATCGCCATAAATTTGCCCCCCCTCTCTGTTTTACCCTGTTTCTGTAGTGCAGTGCAGGGGAGAGACCTGGGAGCCGTCCTGACCAGCGGAGCTGTGAGAGGAAATGGCGCCGTGTGCTGAGGAGATAGGCCCCGCCCCTTTTCCGGCGGGCTCGTCTCCCGCTATTTAGTGAATCCAGGCAGGGGTTAAATATCTCCATATAGCCTCTGGGGGCTATATGTGAGGTATTTTTAGCCTTTATATAGGTTACATTTGCCTCCCAGGGCGCCCCCCCCCAGCGCCCTGCACCCTCAGTGACTGCGTGTGAAGTGTGCTGAGAGGAAAATGGCGCACAGCTGCAGTGCTGTGCGCTACCTTTAGAAGACTGCAGGAGTCTTCAGCCGCCGATTCTGGACCTCTTCTGACTTCAGCATCTGCAAGGGGGCCGGCGGCGCGGCTCCGGTGACCATCCAGGCTGTACCTGTGATCGTCCCTCTGGAGCTGATGTCCAGTAGCCAAGAAGCCAATCCATCCTGCACGCAGGTGAGTTCACTTCTTCTCCCCTCAGTCCCTCGTTGCAGTGATCCTGTTGCCAGCAGGACTCACTGTAAAATAAAAAACCTAAGCTAAACTTTTTCTAAGCAGCTCTTTAGGAGAGCCACCTAGATTGCACCCTTCTCGGCCGGGCACAAAAATCTAACTGGAGTCTGGAGGAGGGTCATAGGGGGAGGAGCCAGTGCACACCACCTGATCTGGAAAAGCTTTACTTTTTGTGCCCTGTCTCCTGCGGAGCCGCTATTCCCCATGGTCCTTTCAGGAACCCCAGCATCCACTAGGACGATAGAGAAAATAAGATTTTAAACCTACCGGTAAATCTATTTCTCCTAGTCCGTAGAGGATGCTGGGGACTCCGTAAGGACCATGGGGTATAGACGGGCTCCGCAGGAGATAGGGCACCTAAAAAGAACTTTGACTATGGGTGTGCACTGGCTCCTCCCTCTATGCCCCTCCTCCAGACCTCAGTTAGAGAACTGTGCCCAGAGGAGATGGACAATACAAGGCAGGATTTAGCAAACCAAGGGCAAGATTCACACCAGCCCACACCAATCATACCATGTAACCTGGAACATACATAACCAGTTAACAGTATGAACAAACAACAGTAACGGCCCAAGACCGCTGTCAACTGTAACATAACCCTTATGTAAGCAACAACTATATACAAGTCTTGCAGAGTTTCCGCACTGGGACGGGCGCCCAGCATCCTCTACGGACTAGGAGACCAAAGCATCCAATCGGGCGGGAGAGTGCGTATGACTCTGCAGCACCGACTGAGCAAACGCTAGGTCCTCATCAGCCAGGGTATCAAACTTGTAGAATTTAGCAAAAGTGTTTGACCCCGACCAAGTCGCCGCTCGGCACAGTTGTAATGCCGAGACGCCTCGGGCAGCCGCCCAAGAAGAGCCCACCTTCCTAGTGGAATGGGCCTTAACCGAATTTGGTACCAGCAATCCAGCCATAGAGTGAGCCTGCTGAATCGTATTACAGATCCAGCGAGCAATAGTCTGCTTCGAAGCAGGAGCGCCAATCTTATTGGCCGCATACAGGACAAACAGAGCCTCTGTTTTCCTAATTCTAGCTGTCCTGGCTACATAAATTTTTAAGGCCCTGACTACGTCCAGGGATCTGGAATCCTCCAGGTCACTTGTAGCCACAGGCACCACAATAGGTTGATTCATATGGAACGAAGAAACCACTTTAGGCAAAAATTGCGAACGTGTCCTCAATTCAGCTCGATCCACATGAAAAATCAAGTAGGGGCTCTTGTGTGACAAAGCCGCCAATTCTGACACTAGCCTTGCCGATGCGAAGGCCAACAACATGACCACCTTCCAGGTAAGTAATTTCAACTCAACCTTGTTAAGTGGTTCAAACCAGTGTGATTTTAGGAACTGCAACACCACGTTCAGGTCCCATGGTGCCACTGGAGGCATAAAAGGGGGCTGGATGTGCAGCACTCCCTTTACAAACGTCTGGACTTCTGGAAGAGAAGCCAATTCCTTTTGAAAGAAAATCGAGAGGGCCGAAATCTGTACCTTAACAGAGCCTAATTTCAGGCCCATATCCACTCCTGTCTGTAGAAAGTGGAGAAGACGACCCAGATTAAAATCTTCCGTAGGTTCATTCTTGGTCTCACACCAAGACACATACTTTCGCCAGATACGGTGATAATGTTTTATCGTCACCTCCTTCCTAGCCTTTATTAAAGTAGGGATGACCTCTTCCGGAATCCCCTTTTTCACTAGGATTCGGTGTTCAACCGCCATGTCGTCAAACGTAACCGCGGTAAGTCTTGAAATACACAGGGCCCCTGCTGCAACAGGTTTTCCCTCAGAGGAAGAGGCCAGGGATCTCCTGGGAGCATCTCTTGTAGATCCGAGTACCAGGCCCTTCGAGGCCAGTCTGGGACAACGAGTATCGTTCGTACTCTTCTTCGTCTTATGATCCTCAACACCTTTGTGATGAGAGGAAGAGGAGGAAACACGTAGACCGATTTGAACACCCACGGTGTTACCAGAGCGTCTACTGCTACTGCCAGAGGGTTCCGAGACCTGGCGCAATACCTCCAAAGTTTTTTGTTGAGGCGTGACGCCATCATGTCTATTTGAGGAGTTCCCCAAAGATGTGTTACGTCTGCAAAGACTTCTTGATGAAGTCCCCACTCTCCTGGATGGAGATCGTGTCTGCTGAGGAAGTCTGCTTCCCAGTTGTCCACTCCCGGAATGAAGACAGCTGACATAGCGCTTACATGATTTTCCGCCCAGCGAAGGATCCTTGTGGCTTCCGCCATTGCGACTCTGCTTCTTGTCCCGCCTTGGCGGTTCACATGAGCCACTGCTTTGACATTGTCTGATTGAATCAGAACCGGTAGGTTTCGAAGAAAAGTCTCCGCTTGTCGAAGGCCGTTGTAAATGGCCCTGAGTTCCAACACATTGATGTGCAGACAGGACTCCTGGTCTGACCAAAGACCCTGAAAAATGTTTCCCTGTGTGACCGCTTCCCATCCTCGGAGGCTCGCGTCCGTGGTAACCAGGATCCAATCCTGATTTCCGAACCTGCGACCCTCTAGGAGGTGAGTACTTTGCAACCACCACAGGAGGGACACTCTGGTCCCTGCGGACAGAGTTATTTTCCGATGTAAGTGCAGATGGGAACCGGACCACTTGTCCAGAAGGTCCCATTGAAAAGTCCTTGCATGGAACTTTCCGAAGGGAATGGCCTCGTAGGCCGCCACCATTTTCCCCAGAACTCGAGTGCATTGGTGAACTGACACCCTCTTCGGTTTTAGCAGGTCTCTGACCATGTTCTGGATGTCTTGGGCTTTCTCTATTGGGAGGAAGACCTTAATTTGTTCCGTATCCAGTATCATACCTAGGAACGGTAGTCGAGTTGTCGGAATCAACTGTGACTTTGGTAGATTTAAAATCCAACCATGTTGCTGGAGCACTCTCAGAGAGAGCGCCACACTGCTCAGCAATTTCTCCCCTGATCTCGCTTTTATCAGGAGATCGTCCAAGTATGGGATAATTGTGACTCCATGCTTGCGCAGGACCACCATCATTTCCGCCATTATCTTGGTGAAAATCCTCGGGGCCATGGAGAGTCCAAACGGCAACGTCTGAAATTGGTAATGACAATCCTGTACAGCAAATCTCAGGTATTCCTGATGGGGGGCATATATGGGGACATGAAGGTACGCATCGTTTATGTCCAGAGACACCATAAACTCCCCCTCCTCCATGTTGGCTATTATCGCTCTGAGAGATTCCATTTTGAATTTGAATCTTTTTATGTACAGGTTTAGGGATTTCAGATTCAAAATAGGTCTGACCGAACCGTCCGGTTTCGGGACCACAAATAGGGTTGAGTAGTAACCTCTTCCCTGCTGGTGCAGGGGAACCTTGATTATCACATGCTGTATACACAGCGTTTGAATTGCAGCTAACACTATATCCCTTCCCGATGTGGAAGCTGGTAGGGCCGATTTGAAAAATTGGCGCAGGGGCACCTCCTCGAATTCCAATTTGTAACCCTGGGAAACTATTTCCAACACCCAGGGATTCAGGTCCGAACTGACCCAGGCCTGACTGAAAAGTCGAAGACGTGCCCCCACCGGTGCGGACTCCCCCTGCCGAAGCAGGTGCTCTCTTGCCTCTGCCCTTACCTCTGGCGAGGAAAGAGGATCCCTGACCTCTTTTGGACTTGTGCGACCGAAAGGACTGCATCTGATAGGGTGTTACTTTCTTTTGCTGTTTGGGAATATATGGTAAAAAATTAGATTTACCTGCTGTAGCTGTGGAAACCAGGTCCGTCAGCCCATTCCCAAACAATACATCACCCTTATAGGGTAGTACTTCCATATGTTTTTTGGAATCCGCATCACCCGTCCATTGACAAGTCCATAAGGATCTTCTCGCTGAGACAGACATGGCATTGGCCCTAGAAGCTAGCAATCCAATTTCCCTTTGAGCATCCCTCATAAATAAGACTGCGTCTTTAATATGGGCTAGAGTTAAGAATATAGTATCCTTATCCATATTATCAAATTGATCTGTCAGCTCATCTGTCAAAGCTGCAATTGCGCTACACACCCATGCCGACGCAATTGTCGGTCGTAGCACAGCCCCCGTATGAGAATAAATACACTTTAAGGTAGTTTCTTGCCTGCGATCTGCAGGGTCCTTAAGGGCTGCTGTGTCAGGAGACGGTAGCGCCACTTTCTTGGACAAGCGCGTCAGGGCCTTGTCCACAGTGGGGGGTGATTCCCAAATTTCCCTGTCCTGCTTAGGTAAGGGGTATGCCATATAAAGTCTTTTGGGGATCTGCGGTCTCTTATCCGGAGTCTCCCAAGCTTTTCCAAAGAATTCATTTAATTCATGAGATGTGGGAAAGTTAATAATCTGTTTATTTTTCTTAAACATGTGTACCCTTGTGTCGGGGACCGAGGGTTCATCCACAATATGCAACACATCCCTTATTGCCACAATCATACCCTGAATGGTTTTAGTCACCCTAGGGTGCAATTTTACTTCGTCATAGTCGACACTGGAATCAGAATCCGTGTCGGTAGTAGTGTCTTGTGTTAAGGGACGCTTTTGAGACCCCGACGGGCCCTGTGAGTCGGTCCAATCCGAGGATTGACCCCCTGATGTCCCCCCTAGATCAGCCTTATCAAGCCTTTTATGTAAAGATGCCACACTTGCATTCAATATATGCCACATGTCCATCCAATCTGGAGTCGGCACAACCGACGGGGACACACCACTCATTTGCTCCACCTCCTCCTTGGAGAAGCCTTCTGCCTCAGACATGTCGACACACACGTACCGACACCCCACACACACAGGGATTAACCTATAAGGGGACAAAACTCCAACCAGGTCCTAAGGAGAGACAGAGAGAGAGTATGCCAGCACACACCAGCGATTAAAAACACTGGAAAAAATATGTCCAGATAGCGCATTTTTATATATAATATGCCAATTCCCACTCACTGCGTCGCTAATGTGCCCCCCTCCTCTTTTTCAAGCCTGTGAAGTTCAACAGGGGAGAGACCAGGGAGCCAGCGTTTTCCTCGTGCAGCTTCTGTGGAGAAAATGGCGCTGGTTAGTGCTGAGGATCAAGCCCCGCCCACCCGACGGCGGGCTTCGGTCCCAGTGATTTTTCAATAAAATGGCGGGGGATCATAGATTTACTGCCTCCGCAGCCTAATCAAACTGTATTTGGCCAAAATGTGAGGTTTATTGCTGCACAGGGCGCCCACCCCCCCCCCTGCGCCCTGCACCCTGCACCCTTCAGTGCTGCTCTGTGTGTGTGTGACTGGGAGCAATGGCGCACAGCTTACCGCTGCGCGCCTTACCTCATGAAGATCTGATGTCTTCTGCCGCCTAAGATGTCTTCTGCCTTCTCTATCCGGCTTCTATCTTCGGCATCTGTGAGGAGGACGGCGGCGCAGTTCCGGGACGAACCCCAGGTGAGACCTGTGTTCCGACTCCCTCTGGAGCTAATGGTGTCCAGTAGCCTTAGAAGCAGTGCCCAACTTGACAAGCCAGCTCTGCTTCTCTCTCCTCGGTCCCACGATGCAGGGAGCCTGTTGCCAACAGGACTCCCTGAAAATAAAAAACCTAACAAAATTCTTCAACAGAAAACTCTGGAGAGCTCTCTGCAGTGCACGCATTCTCCTCTGGGCACAAGATCTAACTGAGGTCTGGAGGAGGGGCATAGAGGGAGGAGCCAGTGCACACCCATAGTCAAAGTTCTTTTTAGGTGCCCTATCTCCTGCAGAGCCCGTCTATACCCCATGGTCCTTACGGAGTCCCCAGCATCCTCTAGGACGTAAGAGAAATGGACCTTAACCCCAGAATCTGGCAAGCCAGGATAGACGTAGTAGAAGCCTTGGCCACCATGACCCCTGCATCAGAGGCTGCCTCCTGAATATAGTGAGAGGCTGTGATAATGTACGACAGATATTGTCTGGCAGTGTCAGAAACATCTTGAGGTAGCTCCTCCTCAATTGCCTGATCCCATGCTTCAATTACTTTTGCTGCCCAAGAGGCAGCCATAGTGGATCTATGTACAGCACCAGTAAGAGTGTAAATAGACTTCAGGCATCCCTCCACACGCTTATCTGTCGGTTCCTTCAGTGAGGTGACAGTGGTGACAGGCAGAGTAGATGACACCACAAGACGGGCAACATGAGAGTCCACCGGCGGTGGAGTTTCCCACTTGTTACTCAACTCCGCAGGAATAGGATAACGAGCTAGCATCTTTTTAGACAGGGTAACTTCTTTCCTGGAGATCTCCAGGATTCCTGACGTATGTCAATTAATAGGTCAGAATGTGGTAAAACTCCTTTAGCAAACTTCTGACGTTAAAACTTATCAGGTTTCTTAGATGTAACAGGAGGCTCAATGTCATCACCAATTTCCAGAATCAGCTTGATAGCCTCCACAAGGTCAGGAACATCAACCTGGGTTGCAGATTACTCATTAGAAGCAACTGTATCAGTGTCTGACGGATCAGTATATTCCCCATCCTCATCGGAAGAATTATCCAAAATATTAGTGGATTGAGAGGAAGAAATGGCCCGCTTAGAGGACCCCTTGGCCCCAGAGGGATGTGGGATGGACTTTTGTCTAACCAAAGTCTGATTTAATTGCTGTAAATGGGTAGACAAAGTATCCGCCCATGGCGGATTAACTACAGGGACAATATGTGGCTGTAATGGCACAGGAGGACCCACAGGGGGCGTAAGACGCATTACAAGCGTAGTCAGCATATTTGAAAAAGCTGCCCAAGGTGGGTCTTGATTGACCACAGGTGCCACAGACTGACTGGGAGATGTATGACCCCCCAGCGCCTGAACCAGCAGCTAACACTTCCCCCACTGGTAAATCCATGACGACAGCACTGCATGATGCAGGTGCGTCCGCGGATGTCCCGCCCTGTGTAGCAGACATTATATGGGATGTAGCATTAGGGCGTAACAGTACAATATAGCCAGACAAACACAAAAAACAGCAAATAATCCCCTGTGTTTTGTGACAGTAAATACAGAGGATATAAGTGGTGTGGGGTGACTGAAAAACACAGTGAGAAATACAAACAGTATACCCTGTGTAGCACTATATATTATATGAGACCCTGACGCACCTAGTTCCCCAGTGATAGTAAACGTATGATACCCGAGAGTGTAATCCACACAGCAGCTATAGGCACACTGAGTCACAGGTACAATGCAGGAATTATCACATATAAAGATAAAACTGCACTGGACTAGTATTACATATAAGTATGTATGTATACAGATATAACAATGCAGAGTAAACACTGGATGTTTATCACAGAATACTTGTACTAAATATTCAGATAGCAGTACCCTTGTTCTTAACTAACACTGTCTAAAATGACATGTAGAATACTTACGTGTCTGTAAATGCACAGCACTGATGATACAGGCGGCTTTACAGAGGAGACGGTGCCCAGCAGTCCCGGAGATCCCAGCTACGTAATAGCGCCAAAATCTCTTCAGGGAGTGAGGGAGAGAGAGAGATGCAGTTTCAGGGCGGGAACACCAGCAGCAGATGGCGCCCGGAGCTGGGGGAGGGGCTACAGGTCAGCGCCTTATCCCCTCTGCTGGACTTCACCACCGATTACTGTGGAGCCTTTTGTAAATGGATATCAATAAATCCAACCTGTGCTCCTTGCCCTGGTGAATATAGTGGGGTCCCTGTGCGACAGTGTCCACGCCAGCGGCGCGGTCCATCTCCTGGGACCGCAATTTACCTTACCTCCCCCCTTCAAGTGCAGCCACGCGATCCTGGAGAATAACAGCGGTGGTGTGCCTTTAGAAAACCGGTGTGTCTCCGCTGCAAGTACCCGGGAACCAGGCCGCGGGAGTATGCAGCACCGCTGAGGGAGGTGATGGAGCCGCAGCACAGCATGTCATAAAGACATAGAAAGTGCTGCGGCCCTTGAATTCTTCTAAAAAAGTTCTTTTTAGGGCTGCCTAGCGCAGCCCCACCTGTAATACCCCTTTCACATCGCACAAATAACCCGGTATCGACACGGCATATTGCCGTGTCGACACGGGTCAGTGTGCGATGTGAAAGCACTTTCCAAGAATTAGCGGGTCGTCTGACCCGGTAATTCAAACCGGTATAAAAGAAGGATTATACCCGGGTTGAATACCGGGTCAGGTGCAGTGTGAATGGGAGCCGCGTCGATGCGACACGGTTCCCATTCACAGCATAGGGAGAGGCGGCGCAGGAGATGAGCTCATCTCCCAGCGCCACCTCCACCCCCGCCCCTGCTGCGCCCCCCCACTGCTATGGCAACCGACCCGTTATATTGCCGGGTCGGAAAGCCAGCAGAGGGGAGCAAATGCCGGATCCCACCCGGTAAGGACACGTTTCTTTTACCGGGTGGGATCCGGCATTTGCGATCTGAATGCGGTATTAGTGACCTGCAACTTACAAAACTGAGCTCCAGTGCCTGGAGGCGGGGCTATAGAGGAGGCGGTGCAGTGCATCCTGGGAACAGTTAAAGCTTTAGCCTGTTGGTGCCTCAGATCAAAATCCAACTCTACACCCCGATGTTATTCCCTGTGGAATACCAGTGTACCCCACTGTAGAAATAATGACTTTTTTATTCTTTTTGGTTTGGCTAAAAAAAAAAAAAACGTAAATATGTGTCAACATTATCACTGTCACATTTTGACCATGTCAACCTAAATGTAAGTCGACAGACAGTCAATCTTCTGACTGTAGACTCATCATGTCACACACTCAACAAGCGTTATTCAGTGCTTTACAGAAAAGGCATTTTGTGAAAGATTCTACTTACTAAATGTTGGATATTAAAGAAGGGGTTTCCTAAAGATTGCAACATACATATATAAAAATGTATGTGTATAAAAATTCACCCTGCTCTGGTCACTCCCAAACTTTTCTATACAGGGGACAGGCTCTAGATGGCAGCCACATCTCTAGTCAGGGCCGGATTAACAATGGGGCGGATGGAGCTGCAGCTCCAGGCCCCCCATTGAAAATAGGCCCACAGAGCTCCCTGCAGTGCTGCCAGTGATGACAGGAAAAAAATAATCCTGTCATCATCAGCAGCAGCAGCAGCACACTCACCTCCTTGCCGCCCAGTCACATCCACCCCGAACCGGCCGGCTGAAGTCCCAACCACCCGTGGGCTTACATATCCAAAACTAGCTGCCACTGTCTGAATGTGCCCGAGGCTCCGCCCCCGGGTCCGTCCGAGGCCCCGCCCCCATCCCGGCCCGAAGCTCCGCCCCCGCATCCGATGTTACACTGTCTTGTATGGAGCAGCACAAACTCAGTAGAAGAGCAAGGTAGGTGCTGCAGTGGTCACGATGTCAATACATTAGTTCACTACAATACATACATTTATTAAGTAAGAGGAATGGGAGCATAGCTTAATTATATTATAAAAGGGGGGGGAGGGGGGGGGACAGGCAGCTCATGTCATAGAAATATATAAGGGGGGTGGTTAGTGGGCATACGGTACATACACATGTAAGGAGGAACAGGGCCAAAAGTTCAAATTAAAGGGGATCAGGAGGCACAACTTAAATATAAAAGAGAGGATATAGGTACAACGTAAATAATAAGAATTTACTTACCGATAATTCTATTTCTCGGAGTCCGTAGTGGATGCTGGGGTTCCTGAAAGGACCATGGGGAATAGCGGCTCCGCAGGAGACAGGGCACAAAAGTAAAGCTTTTACAGGTCAGGTGGTGTGTACTGGCTCCTCCCCCTATGACCCTCCTCCAGACTCCAGTTAGGTACTGTGCCCGGACGAGCGTACACAATAAGGGAGGATTTTGAATCCCGGGTAAGACTCATACCAGCCACACCAATCACACCGTACAACTTGTGATCTAAACCCAGTTAACAGTATGATAACAGAGGAGCCTCTGAAAGATGGCTTCCTAAACAATAACCCGAATTAGTTAACAATAACTATGTACAAGTATTGCAGATAATCCGCACTTGGGATGGGCGCCCAGCATCCACTACGGACTCCGAGAAATAGAATTATCGGTAAGTAAATTCTTATTTTCTCTATCGTCCTAAGTGGATGCTGGGGTTCCTGAAAGGACCATGGGGATTATACCAAAGCTCCCAAACGGGCGGGAGAGTGCGGATGACTCTGCAGCACCGAATGAGAGAACTCCAGGTCCTCCTTTGCCAGGGTATCAAATTTGTAAAAATTTACAAACGTGTTCTCCCCTGACCACGTAGCTGCTCGGCAGAGTTGTAATGCCGAGACCCCTCGGGCAGCCGCCCAAGATGAGCCCACCTTCCTTGCGGAATGGGCCTTAACAGATTTAGGCTGTGGCAGGCCTGCCACAGAATGTACAAGTTGAATTTTGTTACAAATCCAACGAGCAATCGACTGCTTAGAAGCAGGTGCACCCAACTTGTTGGGTGCATACAGTATAAACAGCGAGTCAGATTTTCTGACTCCAGCCGTCCTTTAAATGTATATTTTTAAGGCTCTGACAACGTCCAACAACTTGGAGTCCTTCAAGTCGTCTGTAGCCGCAGGCACTACAATAGGCTGGTTCAGGTGAAACGCTGATACCACCTTAGGGAGAAAATGCGGACGCGTCCGCAGCTCTGCCCTATGTCGAATGGAAAATTAAATAAGGGCTTTTATAAGACAAAGCCGCCAGTTCAGATACTCTCCCGGCCGAAGCCAGGGCCAGTAACATAGTCACTTTCCATGTGAGATATTTCAAATCCACATTCTTTAGTGGTTCAAACCAATTGGATTTGAGGAAATCTAAAACTACATTTAGATCCCACGGTGCCACCTTAGGCACCACAGGAGGCTGTATATGCAGTACTCCTTTGATAAAAATCTGGACCTCAGGGACTGAGGCCAATTCTTTTTGGAAGAATATTGATAGGGCCGAAATTTGAACCTTAATAGATCCCAATTTGAGACCCATAGACAATCCTGATTGCAGGAAATGTAGGAAAGCGACCCAGTTGAAATTCCTCCATCGGAGCACTCCGCTGCTCGCACCACGCAACATATTTTCGCCAAATACGGCGATAATGCTTCGCGGTGACTTCCTTTCTTGCCTTTATCAAGGTAGGAATGACTTCTTCTGGAATGCCTTTTCCTTTTAGGATCTGGCATTCAAACGCCATGCCGTCAAACGCAGCCGCGGTAAGTCTTGAAAAAGACAAGGACCCTGCTGAAGCAGGTCCCTTCTCAGAAGTAGAGGCCACGGATCGTCCGTGACCATCTCTTGAAGTTCCGGGTACCAAGTCCTTCTTGGCCAATCCGGAGCCACTAGTCTTACTCCTCTTTGCCGTATAATCCTCAATACCTTTGGTATGAGAGGCAGAGGAGGAAACACCTATACCGACTGGTACACCCAATGTGTTACCAGCGCGTCCACAGCTATTGCCTGCGGATCTCTTGACCTGGCGCAATACCTGTCCAGTGTTTTGTTGAGGCGAGACGCCATCATGTCCACCATTGGTTTTACCCAACGGTTTAATAGCATGTGGAAAACTTCTGGATGAAGTCCCCACTCTCCCGGGTGAAGGTCGTGTCTGCTGAGGAAGTCTGCTTCCCAGTTGTCCACGCCCGGGATGAATACTGCTGACAGTGCTATCACGTGATTCTCCGCCCAGCGAAGGATCCTGGCAGCTTCTGCCATTGCCCTCCTGCTTCTTGTGCCGCCCTGTCTGTTTACATGGGCGACTGCCGTGATGTTGTCCGACTGGATCAACACCGGTCTTCCTTGAAGCAGAGGTTTCGCCTGGCTTAGAGCATTGTAGATTGCTCTTAGTTCCAGAATGCTTATGTGAAGAGACTTTTTCAGGCTCGACCACACTCCCTGGAAATTTCTTCCCTGTGTGACTGCTCCCCAGCCTCTCAGGCTGGCATCCGTGGTCACCAGGATCCAATCCTGCATGCCGAATCTGCGGCCCTCCAATAGATGAGCCTCCTGCAACCACCACAGAAGGGATACCCTTGTCCTCGGCGACAGGGTTATCCGCAGGTGCATCTGAAGATGCGACCCTGACCATTTGTCCAACAGATCCCTTTGCATGGAATCTGCCGAAAGGGATTGCTTCGTAAGAAGCTACCATAGTGTTCATTCTAGCACCCTGCACCTTGCAAATCCTGTGCAGTTCCTCTTTCCTGCCTGGGGTGTCGCTCTCTGCTCTGGTGCTTCTCAGCACACACAGGTCTGAATCACAGCACTGAGTAGCAGATCAGAGTGTGCTGAGAAGCATCACAGCAGAGAGCGACACCCCAGGCAGGAAAGAGGAACTGCATGGATTTTGAAAGGTGCAGGGTGCTAGAATGAACACTATACCATTTTTTCCCAGGACTCTTGTGCATTGATGTACATACACCTTTCCTGGTTTTAGGAGGTTCCTGACCAGGTCAGATAACTCCTTGGCTTTTTCTTCGGGAAGAAAAACCTTTTTCTGAACTGTGTCCAGAATCATCCCCAGGAACAGCAGACGAGTTGTCGGCATTAATTGGGATTTTGGAATATTCAGAATCCATCCGTGCTGCTTTAGCACCTCTTGAGATAGTGCTAAACCCATCTCTAGCTGTTCTCTGGACCTTGCCCTTATTAGGAGATCGTCCAATTATGGGATAATTAATACGCCTTTTCTTCGAAGAAGAAATATTATCTCGGCCATTACCTTTGTAAAGACCCGAGATGCCGTGGACAAACCAAACGGCAGCGTCTGAAACTGATAGTGACAGTTTTGTACAACGAACCTGAGGTACCCCTGGTGTGAGGGGTAATTGGAACGTGGAGATACGCATCCTTGATGTCCAAGGATACCATAAAGTCCCCTTCTTCCAGGTTCGCTATCACTGCTCTGAGTGACTCCATCTTGAACTTGAACTTCTTTATGTACAGGTTCAAGGACTTCAGATTTAGAATAGGCCTTACCGAGCCATCCGGCTTCGGTACCACAAAAAGAGTGGAATAATACCCCTTCCCTTGTTGTAGAAGAGGTACCTTGACTATCACCTGCTGAGAATACAGCTTGTGAATGGCTTCCAAAACCGTCTCCCTTTCTGAGGGGGACGTTGGTAAAGCAGACTTCAGGAAACGGCGAGGTGGCTCTGTCTCTAATTTCAACCTGTACCCCTGAGATATTATCTGCAGGATCCAGGGATTTACCTGCGAGTGAGCCCACTGCGCGCTGTAATTCTTGAGACGACCGCCTACCGCCCCCGAGTCCGCTTGCGAAGCCCCAGCGTCATGCTGAGGCTTTTGTAGAAGCCGGGGAGGGCTTCTGTTCCTGGGAAGGAGCTGCCTGTTGCTGTCTCTTCCCTCGTCCTCTGCCTCGTGGCAGATATGAATAGCCCTTTGCTCTCTTATTTTTAAAGGAACGAAAGGGCTGCGGTTGAAAGGTCGGTGCCTTTTTCTGTTGGGGAGTGACTTGAGGTAGAAAGGTGGATTTCCCGGCCGTAGCCGTGGCCACCAAATCCGATAGACCGACCCCAAATAACTCCTCTACGCATCGCCTGTCCACTGTCGTGTCCATAAAGCTCTTCTGGCCGAAATGGACATAGCACTTACCCGTGATGCCAGTGTGCAGATATCTCTCTGTGCATCACGCATATAAAGAAATGCATCCTTTATTTGTTCTAACGACAGTAAAATATTGTCCCTGTCCAGGGTATCAATATTTTCGATCAGGGACTCTGACCAAACTACCCCAGCACTGCACATCCAGGCAGTCGCAATAGCTGGTCGTAGTATAACACCTGCATGTGTGTATATACCTTTTTGGATATTTTCCATCCTCCTATCTGATGGATCTTTAAGTGCGGCCGTCTCAGGAGAGGGTAACGCCACTTGTTTTGATAAGCGTGTTAGCGCTTTGTCCACCCTAGGAGGTGTTTCCCAGCGCTCCCTAACCTCTGGCGGGAAAGGGTATAAAGCCAATAACTTCTTTGAAATTAGCAGTTTTTTATCGGGGCACCCCACGCTTCATCACACACACGTCATTTAATTCTTCTGATTCGGTAAAAACTACTGGTAGTTTTTTCACACCCCACATAATACCCTGTTTAGTGGTACCTGTAGTATCAGCTAAATGTAACATCTCCTTTATTGCCAAAATCATATAACGTGTGGCCCTACTGGAAAATACGGTTAATTCGTCACCTTCACCACCGGAATCAGTGCCTGTGTCTGGGTCTGTGTCGACCGACTGAGGCAAGGGGCGTTTTACAGCCCCTGACGGTGTTTGAGGCGCCTGGACAGGCACTAATTGAGTGTCCGGCCGCCTCATGTCGGCAAACGACTGCTTAAGCGAGTTGACGCTATCCCGTAATTCCACAAATAAAGGCATCCATTCTGGTGTCGACCCCCTAGGAGGTGACATCCTCATATTTGGCAATTGCTCCGCCTCCACACCAATAACGTCCTCATACATGTCGACACACACGTACCGACACACAGCAGACACACAGGGAATGCTCTATACGAAGACAGGACCCACTAGCCCTTTGGGGAGACAGAGGGAGAGTCTGCCAGCACACACCAAAAAGCGCTATATATGACAGGGATAGCCTTATGATTAAGTGCTCCCTTATAGCTGCTTTTATATTAATATATTGCCATTTATTTTGCCCCCCCTCTCTGTTATACCCTGTTTCTGTAGTGCAGTGCAGGGGAGAGACCTGGGAGCCTTCCTGACCAGCGGAGCTGTGACAGAAAATGGCGCCGTGTGCTGAGGAGATAGGCCCCGCCCCTTTTTCGGCGGGCTCGTCTCCCGCTATTTAGTACATTTAGGCAGGGGTAAATATCTCCATATAGCCTCTGGGGCTATATGTGAGGTATTTTTAGCCTTTTTAAAGGTTTTCATTTGCCTCCCAGGGCGCCCCCCCCCAGCGCCCTGCACCCTCAGTGACTGCCGTGTGAAGTGTGCTGAGAGGAAAATGGCGCACAGCTGCAGTGCTGTGCGCTACCTTAAGAAGACTGCAGGAGTCTTCAGCCGCCGATTCTGGACCTCTTCTTGCTTCAGCATCTGTGAGGGGGCCGGCGGCGTGGCTCCGGTGACCATCCAGGCTGTACCTGTGATCGTCCCTCTGGAGCTTCATGTCCAGTAGCCAAGAAGCCAATCCATCCTGCACGCAGGTGAGTTCACTTCTTCTCCCCTCTGTCCCTCGTTGCAGTGATCCTGTTGCCAGCAGGAATCACTGTAAAATAAAAAACCTAAGCTAAACTCTCTAAGCAGCTCTTTATGAGAGCCACCTAGAATTGCACCCTTCTCGGCCGGGCACAAAAATCTAACTGGAGTCTGGAGGAGGGTCATAGGGGGAGGAGCCAGTACACACCACCTGACCTGTAAAAGCTTTACTTTTGTGCCCTGTCTCCTGCGGAGCCGCTATTCCCCATGGTCCTTTCAGGAACCCCAGCATCCACTTAGGACGATAGAGAAAACATATATAAAGGGGGTAGGTGACATCATAACTAAATATGTAAGGGGGCATGTCGCATAACTGAATAAAAGAACATATTACCATCAGTATAAACCGCAGCACCTGTGTATAGTGCCCACATGTATATACCGCTGCAAATGTGTATGCCCACATGTATATACTGCTGCACCTGTGTATAATGCCCACATGTACAGTATATACCGCTGCACCTGTGTATAATGCCCACATGTATATACTGCTGCACCTGTGTATAATGCCCACATGTATATACTGCTGCCCCTGTGTATAATGCCCACATGTACAGTATATACCGCTGCACCTGTGTATAATGCCCACATGTATGTACTGCTGCACCTGTGTATAATGCCCACATGTATATACTGCTGCCCCTGTGTATAATGCCCACATGTACAGTATATACCGCTGCACCTGTGTATAATGCCCACATGTATATACTGCCGCACCTGTGTATAATGCCCACATGTATATACTGCTGTGCCTGTGTATAATGCCCACATGTATATACTGCTGTTTCTGTGTATAATGCCCACATGTATATACTGCTGCACCTGTGTATAATGCCCACATGTATATACTGCTGCGCCTGTGTATAACACCCACATGTATATACTGCTGCACCTGTGTATAATGCCCACATGTATATACTGCTGCACCTGTGTATAATGCCCACATGTATATACTGCTGCACCTGTGTATAATGGGGGTCATTCTGACCTGTTCGCATGCAGCGGTTTCTCGCTGCGGTGTGAACGGGTACGGAATGTGCATGCGTGGCGGGCGCAGTGCGCATGCGTGACATTGCCCAGTGACAGGGGTTGCCGGGTTACGTCGCATCTACCGAAGGAAGCGGTCGCAGAGCCGACCGCAAAGAAGATTGACAGGATGAAGGCGTTCCAGGGTGGATCCGGACCGTTGGCTGCCGTTTTCGGGGAGTGGTAAGGAAAACGCAGGTGTGTCCAGCAGAACGGAGGGCGGATGTCTGACGTCAGAGGCGGCTTCAGCATCGCAGGGATTGTCGCACAGGGTAAGTATGTACAGGTCTGGTCAACTTCTGCTTGAAATTTTTTTAGCTTAGCAGGGCTGCACAAGCGATCGCAGCCCTGCTAAGCTAAAATACACTCCCCCATAGGCGTGGACTAGTTGATCGCAGCAGCAGCAAAAAGTTGCTGGCTGCGATCAACTCGGAATGATCACCTATGCCCACATGTATATACTGCTGTTTCTGTGTATAATGCCCACATGTATATACTGCTGCACCTGTGTATAATGCCCACATGTATATACTGCTGCTTCTGTGTATAATGCCCACATGTATATACTGCTGCATCTGTGCCCACATGAACCCTTGGGCTCATTTATTGTGTGTAAATCTGCTCTGGTACTAGCCAGTGCCTCCTCAGCCATTTTTCTCACCTCACGTCCCTGGTGGTAGGGCACATACTGTAGATTATAAGCTTCACTGGGGCAGGGACTGATGTGAATGGGCAAACACTCTCTGCAAAGCGCTGTGGAATATGTGTGAGCTATATAAATAACTGGTAATAATGTTAATAATAATTTTTCTTGGCCTGCATTGAGCAGGAAAACACACCAAAGTGCAAGGAGTGTGTGTTGTGTATGACGACGGGGAGCACTTGTTGCTCAAAGAGTCATAAACTGCTCACCTCTAGATGCCTGGGCGTAGAAAAAGTGAATTACCAGAGAGAGTCCAATGTTAATTTATTAAATTTGTGTTTCCAGAGCGAGCTTATTTAATAACCAGTATTAGCATTCCGGCAGACTTTGAAAAAATAGTTTTCAAGGAGCACCATTTTCTTATTTCTCTTATTTTTCACAGTGGCTGCGCTGCCTGCAGGGGTAGTGGGGGCAGGCATGGAAATGTGAGGAGGAGCGGCTGCAACACTGTAGACCTGTTCTCTCTGACATTTACTGAGCATCACGGCTGTAAAATAAGGAGGGCGATGAAGGAAAGGTCGGTCCAGAATTTGAGGGATGTTGCAGAGTAATGGAGGAGAGGAGGTGACGGTGTGTGATGGATGGAGCAGAGTGATGGAAGAGAGGACAGGGCCGGAGTGTTAGTGATGGAGCAGAGTGATGGAGGAGAGGAAGGGCCAGAGTATGAGAGATGGAGCAGAGTGATGGAGGAGAGGAGGGTCTGGAGTGTGAGGGATGGAGCAGAGTGATGGAGGAGATGAGGTGCTGGAGTGTGAGGGATGGAGCAGAGTGATGGAGGAGAGTAGGTGCCAGAGTGTGAGGGAAGGAGCAGAGTGATGGAGGAGAGGAGGAGCCGTAGTGTGAGGGATGGAGCAGAGTGATGGAGGAGACTAGGGTCCGGAGTGTGAGGGATGGAGCAGAGTGATGGAGGAGAGGAGGGTCTGGAGTGTGAGGGATGGAGCAGAGTGATGGAGGAGATGAGGTGCTGGAGTGTGAGGGATGGAGCAGAGTGATGGAGGAGAGTAGGTGCCAGAGTGTGAGGGAAGGAGCAGAGTGATGGAGGAGAGGAGGAGCCGTAGTGTGAGGGAAGGAGCAGAGTGATGGAGGAGACTAGGGTCCGGAGTGTGAGGGATGGAGCAGAGTGATGGAGGAGAGGAGGGTCTGGAGTGTGAGGGATGGAGCAGAGTGATGGAGGAGATGAGGTGCTGGAGTGTGAGGGATGGAGCAGAGTGATGGAGGAGAGTAGGTGCCAGAGTGTGAGGGAAGGAGCAGAGTGATGGAGGAGAGGAGGAGCCGTAGTGTGAGGGAAGGAGCAGAGTGATGGAGGAGACTAGGGTCCGGAGTGTGAGGGATGGAGCAGAGTGATGGAGGAGAGGAGGGGCCATAGTGTGAGAGATGGAGCACAGTGATGGAGGAGAGGAGGTGACGGAGTGTGAGGGAAGGAGCAGAGTGATGGAGGAGACTAGGGTCCGGAGTGTGAGGGATGGAGCAGAGTGATGGAGGAGATGAGGTGCTGGTGTGTGAGGGATGGAGCAGAGTGATGGAGGAGAGGAGGTGACGGAGTGTGAGGGAAGGAGCAGAGTGATGGAGGAGACTAGGGGCCGGAGTGTGAGGGATGGAGCAGAGTGATGGAGGAGAGGAGGTGCTGGAGTGTGAGGGATGAAGGAGAGGATGTGCTGTAGTGTGAGGGATGGAGCAGAGTGATGGAGGAGAGGAGGGTCTGGAGTGGGAGGAATGTGATTGTAGAGAAGCTGGAAGGGGGCTGTCACCAGCACTGTAAAAGCACTGTAAAGAAGATTGAGAGCACAGTTTGAAGTTAAGTAGCTAATGCTAATAATAAGGTGTGATCCGGTATTGGTTCCGAGGGTTGCTGTTCTGGAGTGGATGGGAGTGGGGGGGGGGGGGGGGGGGGGGGTGTATGTGGGTCACAAGGCAAAGTCTCAATTTGCCCCCCCCCAAGCACATTTTATATGCCATCAGACCATCCAGATGCCGCCAATATGCCTTCAGACTCCTTCATATGCCTATATGTCATTACACTCTTCCACATGCTCCTTATGTACCATTAGATCCAGTTAAATATGCCATCATAGGCTCTACCCCCTATTTAGGTCTGCTTCAGAAATTTCCCCGACTGGTTTTCCATCCCAATCTGTCCCTGCCTCCATGGATGTCAGAGCAGAGCTGGAGTTCAAAACCCGTCAAGTTGCAGCACACACCAGGCTGGGGGGTTTCCTCTCCCATATTTAAATGGTGTCTGTGTCAGTAAGTTTATCTGTGTTGTCTGTGTCAGTAAGTAACATCTGTCAGTAAGTGTGTGTTGTGTTTGTCAGTAGGTGGTGTCTGAGTCAGTATGTGTGTCAGTAAGTGTGTCTATTAGTAGGTGTGACTCAGTATGTTTATCAGTAAGTGGAATATGTGTCAGTAAGGGGTATCTGTAAGTGGTATCTGTAAGGGGTATTTATGTCAGTAAATGTGCTTGTGTCATTAAGTGTGTTTGTGTCAGTAAGGAGTGTCTGTTTATGTAAGTGTGTTTGTGTCAGTAAGTGTGTGTCAGTAAGTGTGTCTGTGTCAGAAAGGAGTGTATGTGTCAGTCAGTGGTATCTGTCAGTAAGGGCTGTTTGTGTCAGTAAATGTGTTTGTGTCAGTATGTGTGTATGTATGAGTAAGGGGGATCAGTAAGTGTGTCTGTATCATAGCATTTGTGTCAGTAAGTGGAATCTGTATTAGTAAGGGGTGTCTGTGTCAGTAAGTGGTGTTTGTGCCTGTGTATTTGTATCAGTAAGTTGTATCTGTGTCAGTAAGGGGTGTCTGTCATTAAGTATGTATGTGCCAATAAGTGATGTCTGTGTCTGTAAGGGGTATCTGTCAGTAAGTGGTGTTTGTGTCATTAAATGTGTGCATCAGTAATACCACATTCATGCCGTCTGAGGCGGGTAGCACCCGGGAGCCTGACACAGGAGCTCCCACTGTGCGACCCGCCTCAATACCCCTTTTCACACCGCAGACTGCAACTCGGCAATATGCCGGGTTGGTGACGTCGGCGGTGACTCGGCGTGGACGGTGCTGGGAGATCACATGATCTCCAAGAGCCGCCCGTCCACACACTGTGAATGGGAAACGGGTCGCACTGACCTGGCTTCCGTTCACACCGCACAGCGAGCCGGGTTGAACACGTGTTCAACCCTGCTCGCTAGCAGGGTTGAAATACCGGGTCGCTCAACCTGGTATATTGCCCCTGCTACCTTTCACATCGCACAGGAACATGGGTTATGCGCGCTCATGTGCCCCGTGTTCAAAGCTGCTGGTGTGAAATAGTTTTGCCAGTAGGCTGTCAGTGGTGTGTGTGTGTGTGTGTGTGTGTGTGTGTGTGTGTGTGTGTGTGTGTGTCTGTCTGTCTGTCTTTCTAGCAGTGTGTTTGTGTCAGTAAGTGGAATCTGTATTAGTAAGGGTTGTATGTGTTGGTAAGTGGTGTCTGTCAGTAAGTGTGTAAGCAAGTGGTGTCTGTGCTGGTAAGTGTGTCCCAGGAGCCCTCTCTTCCCTGTCTGCTCTGTATTACCCCCATCTTTTCTAATCTTTACACATCTGTTCTGTTTTGCCTCATCATTGCTCCTCTTTAGACCTCTCCATCTTTCCAGCTCTCTCTATGACATGGGGGTCACTGTGATGCTCCCTGTATATGGTGGTCACTAATGCTCTGTATTACATGGTGGTCACACATTTTTTCTTGTTATAGTTAACTATTAAGTGGTTGAAGGTAGGCACTAGCTATGACTTCCATGGAGATAGCCACACTCATGGCACAGGCCACACCCACTATTTAGACCACAGACATACTGTACCACACATATCACATCACTAGTTACACCACCGCAGCGCTGGTCACACCTCCTTCCGGGGCACACAATAGGCCCTTCATAAATGTCAGCTCCAGGCCCATGTGGACCTTAATCTGGCACTGTCTCTAGTGCTACAAATAAAATCAGTCATGACAATTTACTTACATACTGTACACACCTCTGAAGGTGGTATAGCCATCGCTCAAAATGATCAGAAACTATACTAAAGTAATAACTGTTAGTAAACCTCAGCACAGGTAAACAGTGTTTTTGTGATAGCTACAAGCAGGGACTCCTGACTGTAGCACTTATTGATGGTACAACACTCAGTGCGCCTGTACCCACAGAGTAGGTGTACAGAATGGTTCAGAAAAGCTACTGTCGTCATGAAGGGATGTAGTTATGTGACCGGCGGTCTCTGTAAAACAGACCCAACCCGTCATGAATAGTGCTTGGAGGAGAGAACTAGGAAAGAGGGTCCTGCCAACAAGGTTTTATGAGTGAGGGGCCTAAGAAGGAGGGGAGAACTGGGAGAGATTTTATATGGAAGTTTGGAGGAGCAAAGTAGTGCTCTGTGAGGTCCGATAGGCTTAAACAAAGCGCATTAAGAGCTCCTCTGAAGGCATGTAGATTGGTAAAAAGTCTGAAAGGTAATGAGTTCCACAGCAAGAGGGAGAGAAATTTTTGTTGTGGGAGTGAGAGCGTTAGATTCTCTGTAGAGACCTGTTGTATTTTATATTCTTGGTTAATATTGGATTCTATCAGTGCAAATTATGGGCGCTGCAAAGAACTTATCTTTGTAGCCTCATGAGCTGTGAGGAAAAGCAGCACGAAAAGGAACCTTCTGGGATTTATCACACAGGTGAACCACACATCCTGCAATTAATGGGTGAGTGTATGTTAACCGTAGTTACTGTGCGGGGAAGAGGCGGTTTTATTGAATGGCTGCAGGCGTGAGCCCCAGAGCCAACCACCCGTGGCACGAACACATATGGTTTCCTTCCTGTAACTGGCCATCAACATTCCTGCCCAATACATTCCTCATTCTGGCTGCCAGAGATGCAACTCAGTAGCTCCTGCGTACCTGTGCAGCCACACCATGGGACGCATGCGCAGAACTTTTAGGTGTTTTGACGCATGCATGACACCGCTGCGCCTTGTTAACCTCTTGCGTTTCTGAACCATTCAGTACTATAACTCTGGATACAGCAAAAATCACTACATCTGTGAACAGCACTACATTCCTGAACATCAGATGCAACAAACTCGGAATCAATGTGTTTTGCAATATGCAAATTTGCAGTGTTTTAAACCAATCTAAACAGAACACTGCGGGTTTGAGAATGGGCATACAAGTGACACCTGTCCTTACATACTTCCCAATCCATGTAAATGAAATGCCTACACTCTTCCCAATTTTATTCCTCCAAATTCCAGGAGGCACAAAATGCTCTGTTCCTGAACTCCCCACTTAATTTATGAAATAATTCAAGAGGGAAGTCCAAAAACGGAGCATTTGTCCCTCCTGTAATGGTAGATCTCCTGTAATGGGTCATGTTGGGAAGTATGCAGTGCCGTTATCACATCCTTCCAGTATCACCTGCACGGTTGATTCTTGCTTATTGCGCTGGTGTGATGCAGCGAGCTGTTCTTTTAGCATCTGTATCTCGGCATCTTTACGCCGGATCTCTTCCCTGAGACCGTCCCTGACAGCTGAATCCATATCTGCGAAGTCCATACTGATAGACACACGTGCATCATCAGCGTGAAGGGAAACACTTCCGGGAGCATGACTGCTACTCCACAGCGCCATCTGCTGCCGCCAGCCTGCACGTTGCTCAACGATTTCTAGTGCGCAGTGTAATCATGTTGTGTTTTCTATAGCCTGGCTGAAACTACTGTACTTATGTTATGTGACGACGACAGGTCTTCGTTCGTCATTGTGGAGAACTAGTCTAATGTTTCATAATGTTTCATAGAAGTTTCATAATGTTTACAAACAGTCCAAGGGAAATAAAAACGTTGTCACTGCCACCAGAATGAGCATCAGGTATAGAGACTGGTAAATGAATATTGTGATATCTACCTCTTAAGCCCCATACATACTAAACGAGACAATAAAAGACATCGCTCAGAAGGGCCAATCTGAGCGAGATCTTTTACAGTCTCTTCTAATGTGTACGCTCAATGTCGTTAACGATGTGCGCTCCCGCGCATCATTAACGACCCCCTTCCTCGTCTGAACAGACGAGGGAGGTCCTCGTTAACGACAACCATGCTGCAGATGCAGTGTTGGCGCCGTTCCCCCCGTCACCCCCCGCCATTGCTTCCTTACCCGCTGGCGTTGGCAAGTGTGTATGCACTTGCCGATGCCGGGTCCCTGCCGCCGCCAATATCGGCGTTAGTGGGGACTCGTTTAGTGTGTATGGGCCTTTAAAGATACATATTTCTGCAGCAGGTTAAATTGGTTTCCACAGGGAAACATCGGGGTGTAGAGTGGATCTTAATACAGAGGCACCAACAGGCTAAAGCTTTAAGGTGTGTACACATGGTGACATTCTTGCTAACCCCGATTCTCACTAGGGACTAAGGGGGGCATTCCGACCCGATCGCTCGCTGCAGTTTGTCGCAGTGCAGCGATCGAGTCGGAATTGCGCCGGCGCCACAGTGCACTGGCGCATGGCAGCCGGCGTTGCCTAGCGATCGCCTCTGAGGCAGAGGCGGTCACTGGGCGGGAGGGAGCTGGACGGCGGCGGCTGCGTGACGTCACACGCAGCAGCTGTGGGCCGGGAAGCGACGAGTAGCTCCCGGCCAGCACGCTAAAGCTGCGCTGGTCGGGAGCTACTCTTGAAGTGCAAAGGCATCGCCGCTGTGCGATGCCTTTGCACTTCTGCTGGGGGGCCGGCACTGACATGCTGGGCGGACTAGCCCTGTGTTGGGCATCCCCCCACATGTCTATGTGAATTATCGTAGCTGTGCTAAATTTAGCACAGCTACGATCAACTCGGAATGACCCCCTAAGTCGGTATCGCAAGAACATAATGACTGTGCTTGCGATACTGACTATGTACGATTTTGACTAAGTGTCAATTTTTACTATCTTTTCTATGAGATAGTCAAAATTTACTTGCCTGCACAGTCTATCTAGGCTTGCGATGCTGACCGCGCGGGACAGCGCGTTGGAATCACATCGGGATCGCAAGGTGACTTTCACCTTGCGGTCTGCACTAACTTTTCTTACGATTTTGACTATATAGTCAAAATCGTAAGTAAAAATCTCACCGTGTGTACACACCATTAGGCTGTCCCAGGATGCATTGGGGCCTTCTATATAACCCCGCCTCCAGGCACTGTGAGCTCAGTTTCAGTTAGTGTCTGCAGCAGCAGGTCACTTAACAGGTGGGCTGCACTGGTCAGCCCTGAAAAAGCTTTTTCTGACAGAAAATTTCTTCAAAACTAGGCTGTCAGTGCTGTATGTCATGGTGACACTTCAGCACTGTAGCTTCATCACCTCCCAATCGGCGTCTCATACTCCCGCGGCCTGTTCCCGGGTACTTGCGGCGTAGACGCTCCGGCTTTAGGCACACTTTCGCAGACGCTCTCCTGGATCGCATAGCTGCTATGGGGAGGAGGTAAGAGGGTCCCCAGGGGGAATAAATCGTGTTCCGTCCGTGACCTAGGGAGACGGATTGTGGCGCTGGCGCGCACGCTGTCACCAAGCAGGGACTCCACTAGACCACCAGGGCAATAGAGCACAGGTCGGGTGTACTAACGCCCCATTTAATAAGGCTCGCTACTACCTGGGGTGGAAGTCCAGCATAGGGGAGCTGGCGCTTGACCTGTAGCCTCTCCTCGGCCCAGGGCAAAATCTACTGCAGATTTTTCCCACCCTGGAGCTGCCTTACACTCTACCTTACTCCCTTACTGAGATGCTGGGCGTCATCTTATAAGCATAGTTGCGGCTAGTCTCTGGGACTGCAGGGCAAGGTCTCCTTTGTAAAGCCTCCTGTATACAGCGCTGTGACTTTACAAACACTTGAGTAGTCATCTTGGGGGTCATTCCGTTGCCTAGCGATCGCCTCTGAGGCAGAGGCGGTTGCTGTGCGGGAGGGGGCTGGACGGCGGCGTTAAGCCGCCAATTAGGGATACCTTTGCACTTCGGTGGGGGGGAAGGGGGCGGCACTGACATGCGGGGCGGACTAGCATGTCCCCCCGCATGTCAGTGTGAATGATCGTAGCTGTGCTAAATTTAGCACAGCTACGATCAACTCGGAATGACTCCCCATGTCTTTATACAGACAGCGTTAGTTAAGAAAAAGTGTACCTATTACAGGATATACTGTATTGTACGAGTATTCTGATATATACCTCTGGTCTAGGACCATGCTGTGTTTTATATATATATTGTGACAAGAACACTGGGATAGTGTTTGAGGGCAGGTATATTTGTCCCAGGTTCTTGTCTTACATGTTTTAGAAAATGTTAACTTCTAGGAAAAATGCTTTTTGTTTTGTCTGAACCTTTTCAGTTTGCTGTAAAAGCTGGGTAAAGGCTCTGAGAGAGAGATAAGGCGAGTTCTAGACATTGGGCCCAGTTCGGGTCTTTGGCCTCACAGAAGGCTAATCAGGGTTTCAGCTGTGTAAGAGTGTTATAGTGCTTCTAACCTGATTAGTATGGGCAGACTGCCTGGGAAGGCTGGAGGATCTGTGTGTGAGAGACACGTTTTCTGATGCAAGTAAGCTATACAGTATGTACTGAAGAACTCTGTGTTTTGTTTAGTGACAGTTAGGAATATCTTATGTTTAGTTAGTGCCGGACAGGCAAGGTATTTTTATTTTGGGGTTTGTTTTATTTTCTGTTTCAATAAAACTGGCCGGGGTCAGTTGTACCAGAAACTGGACTTGTGTTGTTCCTCAGCTGCTGCGTGCGGCCATATTCCCCAGGAAAAGGCGCCTTGCACCCCTACAGTGTTACAACTTGGTGGAGAATGCGAGCACACCGTTCTGCGCATAAGTGAAAGCAGCAGCTTTGTGAGGCCTGCAGAAAACGGTGGTTTATGCAGATACAGCCCAGTGTGAAGTTACTGAGACTCACCCCTGAGGGTTTGATATATGTCCTGGGTGAAAGCAGCTACAAAGCCGCCTGAAAAATCTGTCGTTATGGAGGATCTGCTTAAAGCCTTGCTACAAGCTACAGCGGCTCAGCAGGAGGCCAACCGACAACAGCAGGTGGCAATGGAGGAAAATAGGAGACAACAGCAGGTGGCAATGGAGGAAAATTGGAGACTACAGCAGGAGGCCAACAGACAGCAGCAGGTGGCAATGGAGGAAAATAAGAGACAACAGCAGGCAGTTGTTGATGAACTTTACAGGCAACAGCGTCAGGATAGAGAGGCCTTAGCAGAAGTGGTGCAGAGACTTGCAGCTCGGGTTGGAGATGTGGCCGTCAGTGCTCCAACCAGCTCTAGTTCTATACGGGCCAGTCACTTCCTGCAGAAAATGACAGAGGCTGATGATGTGGAGGCCTATCTGACCACGTTTGAAAGGACTGCCGAGCGTGAGAACTGGCCGAAAGCACAGTGGGCCAGTCTGCTGGCACCTTTCCTGTCAGGTGAGCCCCAAAAAGCTTACTTTGATTTAAGCCCTGCTGAGGCTCGGGACTATGATAAACTAAAGACTGAGATCCTGACCCGCCTGGGAGTCACGCTGTCAGTACGAGCACAACGGGTGCACCGTTGGCTGTACGCCATGGAGAAGCCTCCGCGCTCCCAGATGCACGACCTTATTCAGCTAACAAAAAAATGGCTACAGCCAGAGACATTAACTGGTCCCCAGATGGTGGAAAGAGTCGTCATGGACCGCTACTTGAGATCTTTGCCCATGGTCCTGCGCAAGTGGGTGAGCCATGGAAACCCGGGTACTGCTGACCAATTAGTGGACATGGTAGAGAGGTATTTGGCAGCAGAGGAACTACTGATGACCACCCAGCAACCCATAGATCCTCGACAGCGCCCTTCAGTAAAGACTGGTAAGACTGTTCCGTGGGAAAACGTTGCTGGGCGGTTAAGAGAACGCAAGGCTGGAGAGACTGTAAACACTGGCCCTGGAAACAGGCCAATGGGGCTAGAACGGTCTATGCTGCCCAAACGGGTTGATAATCGTGTGATTAAATGTTTTAGGTGTGGTATGCCAGGTCATGTTATTGCCAATTGCCCAGTCACGCAAGAACCCATGCAATGTGATGCTGCCTTTGAATGTCGCAGAATGTCTTTCTTTGCTAGGTTAGCCTGTACTGTGGTACCTTCACCTGAGCTGGAAAAACAAATGTGTGATGTGTTCTTAGAGGGTAACCGGGTAGAGGCCTTGCTAGATTCAGGAAGTTTAGTTACCCTCGTGAAAGCTGGGTTAGTGAACCCCTTAAAGGTCCAGCAAATACCTATTGGGGTAACTTGCATACATGGGGATACCCAACATTATGCCACTGCTGAGGTGAATATAGAAACTTGTTGTGGGTCAGCAATAGTTAAAGTGGGACTGGTCCCTACCTTGGTGCATGAGGCCATAATAGGGAGGGATTTTCCTCATTTTTGGAAACTGTGGGAATCACGGTTATCTACAGATGTGAGAAGTAAAAAGCCAGTTGATAATACCGGTGATTTTATGGATGTACGTGGGTCTTCGGAACTTTCTGGCCCTTTGCCTTTTGCTAGTTTGGCTGGGGAAGTGACAGATGGGGAGTCCAGTGAGGACCCTCTTGCTGGGAACAGAGACATAGTAATTAGAACTGAAAGCGTGCCTGACCTGGAGGTAAAGAAGGATCTGTTTGCGTCTGAACAGTTAAAGGATCCTACCTTAATAAAGGCTAGAGAGAATGTTAAGATTGTTAATGGGGAACCTGTGGTACCAGGTGACAGGGTTACGTATCCCCACATGGCCATCTGTAATGAGCTCTTGTACCACATTGTCAAAAGGGGTGAGGATGTGGTGGAACAGTTGGTAGTTCCCCAGCCTTATCGGAGAACGGTACTAGATTTAGCTCATAGTCACGTTACCGCAGGACATTTAGGGGCAGAAAAAATCACTGAAAGAGTTTTACAAAGGTTCTTTTGGCCAGGGGTTTATAAAGAAGTGTCTGAATATTGTTCTTCCTGTCCTGAATGCCAGTATCATGCCCCTAGACCCCATTTCAGGAGCCCACTAGTTCCCATGCCTATTATAGAGGTCCCGTTTGACAGAATAGCCATGGATCTCGTGGGGCCCTTGTTAAAGTCTGCTCGGGGCCATCAGTATATCCTGGTAATTATGGACTATGCCACTCGATATCCTGAGGCTGTCCCTTTACGCACTATCACAACCAAGGCGATAGCTAGGGAGCTGGTGCAGGTATTTAGTAGAGTGGGAATACCAAAAGAAATTTTGACTGACCAAGGTACTCCATTTATGTCAAGGATCATGAAAGAATTGTGCAAGTTATTTAAGGTCACTCACCTCAGGACGTCCATCTACCATCCCCAAACTGACGGGTTGGTGGAAAGGTTTAATAAAACATTAAAAAGTATGTTAAAAAAGGTTGTTGAGAGAGATGGGAAAAACTGGGATTGTTTGTTGCCCTACTTGTTAATGGCCATCAGAGAAGTTCCTCAGTCCTCTACGGGGTTTTCTCCATTTGATTTGTTGTATGGTAGACACCCCAGAGGGCTGTTGGATATTGCCAAAGAGACGTGGGAAGGACAGCCCACTCCTTATAGAAGCGTTATTGAGCATGTAACACAAATGCAGGATAGGATTGCAGCCGTGGTACCTGTTGTCAGAGAGCACATGGAACAGGCCCAAAGTGCTCAACAGAGGGTCTATAACCGGAGTGCCAAGATACGGGAATTTGCTCCTGGAGATAGAGTTCTTGTTTTGGTACCCACTGTGGAAAGCAAATTCCTAGCTAAATGGCAGGGTCCATTTGAGATTAGGGAAAAAGTGAATGAGGTTAATTACAAAGTATACCAGCCGGGAAAGAGAAAACCCGAACAGATCTACCATGTTAACTTAATCAAACCCTGGAAAGATAGGTTGTCTCTGTCAGCGGAGCCTTGCCCTTCGGTGTCTTCACCCCGGTTGCTTCCCGCAGTGAAGGTGTCAGAGACATTATCAGCTGATCAGAACAATCAGGTTAAAGAATTTCTCATCCAAAATAGGGAGGTATTTTCAGAGCTGCCTGGCCGAACGACCATAATAAAACATGACATTGTCACAGAACCAGGGGTCAGGGTTCATTTAAAGCCATATAGGATTCCTGAAGCTCAGTGAGAAGCTATTTCTAAAGAAGTTAAAACCATGTTAGAACTTGGAGTCATAGAGGAGTCTAACAGTGAGTGGTCCAGTCCCATAGTGCTCATCCCGAAGCCCGACGGTAGCATACGCTTCTGTAATGACTTTCGTAAGTTAAATGAGGTGTCCAAGTTTGACGCATACCCCATGCCCCGTGTGGATGAGCTTGTAGAAAGGCTGGGAACAGCCAGGTTTCTCACCACATTGGACCTGACCAAAGGTTACTGGCAAATACCTTTATCTGATAGCGCCAAAGAAAAAACAGCCTTTTCGGTTCCGGAGGGGCTGTACCAGTATAAGATGTTACCCTTTGGGTTGCATGGGGCTCCAGCAACCTTTCAACGGGCGATGGATAAAATTTTGAGGCCCCATAGAAAATATGCAGCTGCCTATTTGGATGATGTGGTAATTCACAGTAAAGACTGGGGGTCCCATTTGGTTAAAGTACAAGCAGTACTGGATTCAATCAGAGAGGCAGGGTTAACTGCTAACCCAAAGAAGTGCTGCCTCGCAATGGAGGAGGTCAAATACTTGGGCTTCACCATAGGCAGAGGTCTGATTAGGCCCCAATTGAATAAAGTTGATGCTATTCAAAACTGGCCTCGTCCAGTGAATAAAAAACAGGTAAGGGCTTTTTTGGGAATTACTGGGTACTATAGACGGTTTATTCCCAATTTTGCGACCACAGCGGTGCCGTTGTCAGACCTTACCAAAGGGAAGCAGTCAAATGTGGTGAAATGGAACCCTGATGCAGAAAAGGCGTTCCAAGCGTTAAAAGTGGCTTTGTGTTCACAACCGGTGTTGATAACACCAGATTTTTCAAAAGAATTTGTGGTACAGACAGATGCCTCAGAGGTAGGGATAGGTGCTGTGCTGTCCCAAACCAGAGATGGGGACGAACACCCTATCATTTATTTGAGTAGGAAACTCAATGAGCATGAAAAAAGGTATGCCATTGTGGAAAAGGAGGCTTTGGCCATTAAGTGGGCACTAGATACCTTGAGATATTACCTCTTGGGTAGACAATTCAGACTAGTGACGGATCATGCCCCTTTAAAATGGATGTATGTAAATAGAGGCAAGAATGCTCGGGTAACTAGATGGTTTCTAGCGTTGCAGGATTTTAAGTTTACTGTTGAACATAGACCGGGAACACAATTGGCCAACGCAGATGCATTGTCTCGCATCTTCTGTTTGGGGGCTACAAGTGTTCCGGCCCCTAGGTCGAAACAGGGGAGGGGGATATGTGACAAGAACACTGGGATAGTGTTTGAGGGCAGGTATATTTGTCCCAGGTTCTTGTCTTACATGTTTTAGAAAATGTTAACTTCTAGGAAAAATGCTTTTTGTTTTGTCTGAACCTTTTCAGTTTGCTGTAAAAGCTGGGTAAAGGCTCTGAGAGAGAGATAAGGCGAGTTCTAGACATTGGGCCCAGTTCGGGTCTTTGGCCTCACAGAAGGCTAATCAGGGTTTCAGCTGTGTAAGAGTGTTATAGTGCTTCTAACCTGATTAGTATGGGCAGACTGCCTGGGAAGGCTGGAGGATCTGTGTGTGAGAGACACGTTTTCTGATGCAAGTAAGCTATACAGTATGTACTGAAGAACTCTGTGTTTTGTTTAGTGACAGTTAGGAATATCTTATGTTTAGTTAGTGCCGGACAGGCAAGGTATTTTTATTTTGGGGTTTGTTTTATTTTCTGTTTCAATAAAACTGGCCGGGGTCAGTTGTACCAGAAACTGGACTTGTGTTGTTCCTCAGCTGCTGCGTGCGGCCATATTCCCCAGGAAAAGGCGCCTTGCACCCCTACAGTGTTACAATATATATATATATATATATATATATATATATATATATATATATATATATATATATATATATATATATATATATATATAGCATACAGGTAGAAAATAATCAGCGGCACTCAGGGTCTCTTCAATAAAAGAAACGGTGTATTGAAACTCACCTTGACAAAGGGACGTGCCAGTCCCGAAACGTTGGACAATGCAGTGATCGTTTCAATACACCGTTTCTTTTATTGAAGAGACCCTGAGTGCTGCTGATTATTTTCTACCTGTATGCTATTGAATCCATTTCAGAGGGCACCAGGGCAGCTGGTTATCGGTGTGGGAGTGCCGGTCCAATTGGTAGCTGTATATATAGATAGATAGATAGATAGAGATATCTGTGCAGATACTAGTCCATTGCAGTTTTATTGTCAAAATAATTATCTGCATTGCCTGTGACTGTGTGTGCCTGTATCTGCTGGGTGGTTTCACTTTCAGTGTTTCCCAGGTATACCTATCACTATATTCTGTACCCTAGGGGACTAGGTGCGTCAAGGTCATATATATAGTGCGTCACAGTATTTATCTATTACGTGTATTCTACTGAGTACTCAGTCACATAATACGATTTATCCACCGGTGTTTTATACTGTGTCTACAGTCACATACTAATGGATTTTTCTCTGACGTCCTAGTGGATGCTGGGGACTCCGTAAGGACCATGGGGGATAGCGGCTCCGCAGGAGACTGGGCACAAAAGTAAAGCTTTAGGACTACCTGGTGTGCACTGGCTCCTCCCCCTATGACCCTCCTCCAAGCCTCAGTTAGATTTTTTTGCCCGAACGAGAAGGGTGCACACTAGGTGGCTCTCCTGAGCTGCTTAGTGAAAAGTTTAGTTTAGGTTTTTTATTTTCAGTGAGACCTGCTGGCAACAGGCTCACTGCATCGAGGGACTAAGGGGAGAAGAAGCGAACTCACCTGCGTGCAGAGTGGATTGGGCTTCTTAGGCTACTGGACACCATTAGCTCCAGAGGGATCGAACACAGGCCCAGCCATGGAGTCCGGTCCCAGAGCCGCGCCGCCGGCCCCCTTACAGAGCCAGAAGCAAGAAGAGGTCCGGAAAATCGGCGGCAGAAGACATCCTGTCTTCACCAAGGTAGCGCACAGCACTGCAGCTGTGCGCCATTGCTCCTCAGCACACTTCACACTTCGGTCACTGAGGGTGCAGGGCGCTAGGGGGGGCGCCCTGAGCAGCAATTAAAACACCTTGGCTGGCGAAAATACATCACATATAGCCCCCAGGGCTATAGGGATGAATTTTAACCCCTGCCAAAATCCATAAAAAAGCAGGAGAAAAGTCCGCGAAAAAGGGGCGGAGCCTATCTCCTCAGCACACTGGCGCCATTTTCCCTCACAGCTCCGTTGGAGGGAAGCTCCCTGGCTCTCCCCTGCAGTCTCTACACTACAGAAAGGGTTAAAAAAAGAGAGGGGGGCACAATATTAGGCGCAGTATTAACAATACAGCAGCTTTCTCTAACGTCCTAGTGGATGCTGGGGACTCGGTCAGGACCATGGGGAATAGCGGCTCCGCAGGAGACAGGGCACAAAAGCAAGCTTTTAGGATCACATGGTGTGTACTGGCTCCTCCCCCTATGACCCTCCTCCAAGCCTCAGTTAGGTTTTTGTGCCCGGCCGAGAAGGGTGCAATCTAGGTGGCTCTCTTAAAGAGTTACTTAGAAAAAGTTTTTAGGTTCTTTATTTTCAGTGAGTCCTGCTGGCAACAGGCTCACTGCATCGAGGGACTTAGGGGAGAGATTTTCAACTCACCTGCGTGCAGGATGGATTGGATTCTTAGGCTACTGGACATAGCTCCAGAGGGAGTCGGAACACAGGGCTCGCCCTGGGGTTCGTCCCGGAGCCGCGCCGCCGACCCCCCTTGCAGACGCTGAAGATGAAGAGGTCCGGAACCAGGCGGCAGAAGACTCTCAGTCTTCATCAGGTAGCGCACAGCACTGCAGCTGTGCGCCATTGTTGTCAGCACACTTCACACAGCGGTCACGGAGGGTGCAGGGCGCTGGGGGGGGGCGCCCTGGGCAGCAATGTATAATACCTGTATGGCGAAAAATACATCACATATAGCCCTTGAGGCTATATGGATGTATTTAACCCCTGCCAGATATCTAAAACTCCGGAGAAGAAGCCCGCCGAAAAGGGGGCGGGGCCTATTCTCCTCAGCACACAGCGCCATTTTCCCTCACAGAAAGGCTGGTGGGAAGGCTCCCATGCTCTCCCCTGCACTGCACTACAGAAACAGGGTTAAAACAGAGAGGGGGGGCACTGATTTGGCGATATGTATATATATTAAAATGCTATAAGGGAGGAACACTTATATAAAGGTTGTCCCTGGATAATTATAGCGTTTTGGTGTGTGCTGGCAAACTCTCCCTCTGTCTCCCCAAAGGGCTAGTGGATCCTGTCCTCTATCAGAGCATTCCCTATGTGTGTGCTGTATGTCGGTACGTGTGTGTCGACATGTATGAGGAAAATATTGGTGAGGAGGCGGAGCAAATTGCCTGTAATGGTGATGTCACTCTCTAGGGAGTCGACACCGGAATGGATGGCTTATTTATGGAAATTACGTGACAATGTCAACACGCTGCAAGCCGGTTGACGACATGAGAGGGCCGGCGAACAAATTAGTATCTGTCCAGGCGTCTCAAACACCGTCAGGGGCTGTAAAATGCCCATTTACCTCAGTCGGTCGACACAGACCCAGACACGGACACTGATTTCAGTGTCGACGGTGAAGAAACAAACGTATTTTCTTTTAGGGCCACACGTTAAGGGCAATGAAGGAGGTGTTACATATTTCTGATACTCCAAGTACCACAAAAAAGGGTATTATGTGTGAGGTGAAAAAACTACCTGTAGTTTTTCCTGAATCAGATAAATTAAATGAAGTGTGTGATGATGCGTGGGTTTCCCCCGATAGAAAATTATTGGCGGTATACCCTTTCCCGCCAGAAGTTAAGGCGCGGTGGGAAACACCCCTCAGGGTGGATAAGGCGCTCACACGCTTATCAGAACAAGTGGCGGTACCATCTACGGATAGGGCCGTACTTAAGGAGCCAGCTGATAGGAGGCTGAAAAATATCCTAAAAAGTATACACACACATGCTGGTGTTATACTGCGACCAGCGATCGCCTCAGCCTGGATGTGCAGAGCTGAGGTGGCTTGGTCGGATTCCCTGACTAAAAATATTGATACCTTTGACAGGGACAGTATTTTATTGACTATAGAGCATTTAAAGGATGCATTTCTATATATGCGAGATGCACAGAGGGATATTTGCACTCTGGCATCAAGAGTAAATGCGATGTCCATATCTGCAAGAAGATGTTTATGGACACGACAGTGGTCAGGTGATGCAGATTCCAAACGGCACAAAGATGTATTGCCGTATAAAGGGGAGGAGTTATTTGGGGTCGGTCCATGGGACCTGGTGGCCAGGGCAACTGCTGGAAAATCCACCGTTTTTTACCCTAAGTCACATCTCTGCAGAAAAAGACACCGTCTTTTCAGCCTCAGTCCTTTCGTCCCTATAAGAGTCATATCTGCCCAGGGATAGAGGAAAGGGAAGAAGACTGCAGCAGGCAGCCCATTCCCAGGAACAGAAGCCCTCCACCGCTTCTACCAAGTTCTCAGCATGACGCTGGGACCGTACAGGACCCCTGGATCCTACAAGTAGTATCCAAGGGGTACAGATTGGAATGTCGAGAGGTTTCCCCCCTCGCAGGTTCCTGTAGTCTGCTGTACCAATGTCTCCCTCCGACAGGGAGGCAGTATTGAAAACAATTCACAAGCTGTATTCCCAGCAGGTGATAATAAATTTACCCCTCCGACAACAAGGAAAGGGGTATTACTCCACACTATATGGTGGTACTGAAGGCTAGGTGAGACCTATTCTAAATCTGAAAAATTTGAACACTTACAAGGGTTCAAATCCAGATGGAGTCACTCAGAGCAGTGATAGCAAAGAACAAGGGGACTATATGGTGTCCCGGGACATCAGGGATGCTTACCTCCATGTCCCAAAATTTGCCTTTTCTCACCAAGGGTACCTCAGGTTCGTGGTACAGAACTGTCACTATCAGTTTCAAGACGATGCCGTTGGATTGTCCAAGGCACCCCGGGTCCTTACCAAGGTAATGACCGAAAGGAGGATTCGTCTTCAAAGAAAATGGACGACCTCCTGATAAGAACAAGGTCCAGAGAACAGTTAGAGGTCGGAGTAGCACTATCTCAAGTAGTTCTACGACAACACGGGTGGATTCTAAATATTCCAAAACCGCAGTTGTTCCGACGACACGTCTGCTGGTCCTAGGGATGATTCTGGACACAGTCCAGGAAAAGGTGTTTCTCCCAGAGGAGAAAGCCAGGGAGTTATCCGAGCTAATCGGGATCCTCCTAAAACCAGGAAAAGTGTCAGTGCATCATTGCACAAGAGTCCTGGTAAAAATGGTGGCTTATTACGAAGCGCTTCCATTCGGCAGATTTCACGCAAGAACTCTTCAGTGGGATCTGCTGGACAAATGGTCCGGATCGCATCTTCAGATGCATCAGCGGATAACCCTATATCCAAGGACAAGGGTGTCTCTCCTGTGGTGATTACAGAGTGCTCATCTTCTAGAGGGCCGCAGATTCGGCATTCAGGATTGGATGCTCGTGACCACGGAGGCCAGCCTGAGAGGCTGGGGAGCAGTCACACAAGGAGTGTGATCAAGTCTGGAGAATTCTCTCCACATAAATATACTGGAGCTAAGAGCAAATTTATAATGCTCTAAGCTTAGCAAGACCTCTGCTTCAAGGTCAGCCGGTATTGATCCAGTGGGATAACATCACGGCAGTCGCCCACGTAAACAGAAAGGGCGGCACAAGAAGCAGGAGGGCAGTGGCAAAACTGCAAGGATTTTTCACTAGGCGGAAAATCATGTGATAGCACTGTCAGCAGTGTTCATTCCGGGAGTGGACGACTGGGAAGCAGACTTCCTCAGCAGGCATGACCTCCACCCGGGAGAGTGGGAACTTCATCGGGAAGTTTTCCGCATGATTGTGAACCGTTGAGAAAGACCAAAGGTGGACATGATGGCGTCCCGCCCGAACAAAAAAATGGGACAGGTATTGCGCCAGGTCACGAGACCTTCAGGCGATAGCTGTGGACGTCCTGGTAACACCGTGGGTGTAACAGTCGGTGTATGTGTTCCCTTCTCTGCTTCTCATAACCAAGGTATTGAGAATTATAAGACATAGAGGAGTAAGAACTATACTCGTGGCTCCGGATTGGCCAAGAGGGACTTGGTAACCGGAACTTCAAGAGATGCTCACAGAGGACTAATGGCCTCGGGAGCTAAGAAGGGATTTGCTTTCAGCAAGTACCATGTCTGTTCCAAGAGGAACCGTGGCATCGGCCTTTAAGAAAGGACCTGCTCCAGCAGGGACCTTGTCTGTTCCAAGACTTACCGCGACTGCGTTTGACGGCATGGCGGTTTGAACGCCGGATCCTAAGGGAAAAGGCATTCCGGAAGAGGTCATACCTACCCTGGTCAAAGCCAGGAAGGAGGTGACCGCACAACGTTATCACCACATGTGGTAAAAATATGTTGCGTGGGTGAGGCCAGGAGGGCCCCACGAAAAAATTTCAACTAGGTCGATTTCTGCACTTCCTGCAAACAGGAGTGTCTATGAGCCTCAAATTGGGGTCCATTAAGGTTCAAGTTTCGGCCCTATAGATTTTCTTCCAGAAAGAATTGGCTTCAGTTCCTGAAGTCCAGACGTTTGTCAAGGGAGTATTGCATATACAGCCCTTGTGTGCCTCCAGTGGCACCGTGGGATCTCAACGTAGTGTTGGGATTCCTCAAATCATATTGGTTTGAACCACTCAAATCTGTGGATTTGAAATATCTCACATGGAAAGTGACCATGCTGTTGGCCCTGGCCTCGGCCAGGCGATTGTCAAAATTGGCGGCTTTGTCTTACAAAAGCCCATATTTGATTTTCCATTCGGACAGGGCAGAACTGCGGACTCGTCCCCAGTTTCTTCCTAAGGTGGTGTCAGCGTTTCACCTGAAACAACCTATTGTGGTGCCTGCGGCTACTAGGGACTTGGAGGACTCCAAGTTGCTAGACGTTGTCAGGGCCCTGAAAATATATATATATATATATATATATATATATATATATATATATATATATATATATATATATATAATTCCAGGACGGCTGGAGTCAGAAAGTCTGACTTGCTGTTTATATTGTAGGCACCCAAAAAAGCTGGGTGCTCCTGCTTCTAAGCAGACTATTGCTCGTTGGATTTGTAGTACAATTCAGCTTGCACATTCTGTGGCAGGCCTGCCACAGCCAAAATCTGTAAATGCCCATTCCACAAGGAAGGTGGGCTCATCTTGGGCGGCTGCCCGAGGGGTCTTGGCTTTACAACTTTGCCGAGCAGCTACTTGGTCAGGGGCAAACACGTTTGCTAAATTCTACAAATTTGATACCCTGGCTGAGGAGGACCTGGAGTTCTCTCATTCGGTGCTGCAGAGTCATCCGCACTCTCCCGCCCGTTTGGGAGCTTTGGTATAATCCCCATGGTCCTGACGGAGTCCCCAGCATCCACTAGGACGTTAGAGAAAATAAGATTTTACTTACCGATAAATCTATTTCTCATAGTCCGTAGTGGATGCTGGGCGCCCATCCCAAGTGCGGATTGTCTGCATTACTTGTACATAGTTATTGTTACAAGAAAATCGGGTTATTATTGTTGTGAGCCATCTTTTTTAGAGGCTACTTCATTGTTATCATACTGTTAATTGGGTTCAAATCACAAGTTGTACGGTGTGATTGGTGTGGCTGGTATGAGTCTTACCCGGGATTCAAGATCCTTCCTTATTGTGTACGCTCGTCCGGGCACAGTACCTAACTGAGTCTTGGAGGAGGGTCATAGGGGGAGGAGCCAGTACACACCATGTGATCCTAAAAGCTTGCTTTTGTGCCCTGTCTCCTGCGGAGCCGCTATTCCCCATGGTCCTGACGGAGTCCCCAGCATCCACTACGGACTATGAGAAATAGATTTATCGGTAAGTAAAATCTTATTATAAGGGGAAAAACACTTATATAAGGTTATCCCTGTATATATATATATATATAGCGCTCTGGTGTGTGCTGGCAAACTCTCCCTCTGTCTCCCCAAAGGGCTAGTGGGGTCCTGTCCTCTATCAGAGCATTCCCTGTGTGTGTGCTGTGTGTCGGTACGTTTGTGTCGACATGTATGAGGAGGAAAATGATGTGGAGGCGGAGCAAATTGCCTGTAATAGGAATGTCACCCCCTAGGGGGTCGACACCTGAGTGGGTGAACTGTTGGAAGGAATTAACAGTGTCAGCTCTTTACAAAAGATAGTGGTTGACATGAGACAGCCGGCTACTCAGCTTGTGCCTGTCCAGACGTCTCATAGGCCGTCAGGGGCTCTAAAGCGCCCGTTACCTCAGATGGCAGATACAGACGCCGACACGGATACTGACTCAAGTGTCGACGGTGAAGAGACAAATGTGACTTCCAGTAGGGCCACACGTTACATGATTGAGGCAATGAAAAATGTTTTACACATTTCTGATAATACGAGTACCACCAAAAGGGGTATTATGTTCGGCGAGGAAAAACTACCTGTAGTTTTCCTGAATCTGAGAAATTAAATGAGGTGTGTGATGAAGCGTGGGTTTCCCCCGATAAAAACTGATAATTTCTAAACAGTTATTGGCATTATATCCTTTCCCGCCAGAGGTTAGGGTGCGTTGGGAAACACCCCCTAGGGTGGATAAAGCGCTCACACGCTTGTAAAAACAAGGGCTCTACCCTCTCCTGAGATGGCCGCCCTTAAGGATCCTGCTGATAGAAAGCAGGAGGGTATCCTAAAATGTATTTACACACATACTGGTGTTATACTGCGACCAGCAATCGCCTCAGCCTGGATGTGCAGTGCTGGGTTGGCGTGGTCGGATTCCCTGACTGAAAATATTGATACCCTAGATAGGGACAGTATATTATTGCCTATAGAGCATTTAAAAGATGCATTTCTATATATGCGTGATGCACAGCGGAATATTTGCCGACTGGCATCAAGAGTAAGTGCGTTGTCCATTTCTGCCAGAAGAGGGTTATGGACACGACAGTGGTCAGGTGATGCGGATTCCAAACGGCATATGGAAGTATTGCCTTATAAAGGGGAGGAGTTATTTGGGGTCGGTCTTTCAGACCTGGTGGCCACGGCAACAGCTGGGAAATCCACGTTTTTACCCCAGGTCGCCTCTCAACATAAGAAGACGCCGTATTATCAGGCGCAGTCCTTTCGTTCCCATAAGGGCAAGCGGGCAAAAGGTTCCTCATTTCTGCCCCGTGACAGAGGGAGAGGAAAAAGGCTGCAGAAATCAGCCAGTTCCCAGGAACAGAAGCCCTCTCCCGCCTCTGCCAAGCCCTCAGCATGACGCTGGGGCTTTACAAGCGGACTCAGGCAGGGTGGGGGCCCGTCTCAAGAATTTCAGCGCGCAGTGGGCTCACTCGCAAGTAGACCCCTGGATCCTTCAGGTGGTATCTCAGGGGTACAAGTTGGAATTCGAGACGTCTCCCCCTCGCCGTTTCCTAAAGTCGGCTTTACCGACGTCTCCCTCCGACAGGGAGGCAGTTTTGGAAGCCATTCACAAGCTGTATTCCCAGCAGGTGATAATCAAGGTACCCCTCCTGCAACAGGGAAAGGGGTATTATTCCACACTGTTGTGGTACCGAAGCCGGACGGCTCGGTGAGACCGATTTTAAATCTAAAATCTTTGAACACTTACATACAGAAGTTCAAATTCAAGATGGAGTCACTCAGAGCAGTGATTGCGAACCTGGAAGAAGGGGACTACATGGTGTCTCTGGACATAAAGGATGCTTACCTTCATGTCCCAATTTACCCTTCTCACCAAGGGTACCTCAGGTTTGTGGTACAGAACTGTCACTATCAGTTTCAGGCGCTGCCGTTTGGATGGTCCACGGCACCCCGGGTCTTTACCAAGGTAATGGCCGAAATGATGATACTCCTTCGAAGGAAGGGAGTTTTAGTTATCCCTTACTTGGACGATCTCCTGATAAGGGTAAGATCCAGAGAACAGTTGGAGGTCGGTGTAGCACTATCTCAGGTAGTGTTGCGGCAGCACGGTTGGATTCTCAATATTCCAAAATCACAGCTGGTTCCGACGACTCGTCTTCTGTTTGTCACGATCCGGGTATCTGGACGCCATTACTTACCCTTCAGATGCCTCCTAAGGCGGGCTCAGCGTTCCAGGACCAGATTCCGCTGTTCCTGAGTTTCCACATGCAGAGTGTCAGAGTGGTGTTTTCATCAGCCGCGGCCTCCGCTGTGCCCGCGTGGTTAAATGTGCATCTATCAGCCTGGCGTCTCCTGTCTCCGGTGGCCGGCGCCGCCATTACTGTTTCCCAGACCACATGGATTACAAACCAAACTTCCCTCCAAGTGTCTGCATGGGCGCAGCCATCTTGGATTCTGTCATCTGATCATTTCCACCAATCTGCTGTTTGTATTGTTGATTTGCATAATTGCCTAGCCAACCCCTTCCTTGCTGCAGGTATAAGTAAGCTGTGCCTGAGCAAGGAAGACGTCAGTGCTTTGGTTGTCAAACCTAGTTCCTGTTTGTCTCTCTTCTATGATTGTCTTCCAGGTTCCAGCTCCTGTCTCAAGACTTCCACCATAGAGACCCGCACCAGCATTCCACCTGCGGTGTAGCCTGACTCTCCAATCCATTGTGGATTCATCTGTTTCCAGCTACAACACTACCTGCTTCCAGCCTCAGCTTCCAGCAGAATACAGCTTCCCTTAAAGGGCCGGTGTCCTTTCTACACTTTACCACTCTCCACCGGAATTATTATTTCTCCGCTCTCAAGTTCTACATTTCAGTTCACATTTCATCGCTCCCAAAGTTCATTTATTATTTAACTGGTTCCAGCCAGTATCCACTCCGTGCTAACAACAGTCTGGTTCCAGCCAGTATCCACAGCAGCTGTTTTACCTTCAGCAACCCAGCTCTTCCTGGAACACCAGCTGGTACAATCCTGGGTTATCTCCATTGCTACAGCCGGGCCTGGTAAGGACTTTCCATCTAGAAGATCATAAGAACTATCTCACACTACCAGTGCCCTGTGGCTCCTGCCATGCTGTAGTACTCAGGAACTGTATTTATTCTTTGCTGACTTTTACGTTTTCCTTTATTGCTGCTGTGATGCGGAGTTGTCATAATAAACATCATTGACTTTTATCTAAGTTGTCGTGGTCACGCCTTCGGGCAGTTATTATGTTACTTACATGTCCAGGGGTCTGATACAACCTCCCAGGTTCCGGTACATCTCAGCCCCTACAACTGAGGCTGCCTCCCGTCAGCTCAGGCCCTCAGTTGTGACAGTAAGCACTGACCTAATGAATCCAGCCGGAGACCAGGATCAAGCGGCCAGGCCGATGCAAGAACTGGCAGCCCGACTAGAACATCAGGAGGCTGCACAGGGCCACATCATCCGCTGTCTCCAGGATCTCTCTACTCGGCTGGATGGGATTCAGACCACTCTCCGTGGATCAGGCGCGTCTGGTGCGTCAACCACAGTGACTCCAGCTATAACCCCACCCACCTTACCCATTCCTGCTCCACGTCTTCATCTTCCAACGCCAGCAAAATTTGACGGATCTCCAAGATTCTGCAGGGGATTTCTCAACCAGTGTGAGATTCAGTTTGAGCTACAACCTGGCAATTTCCCCAGTGACCGTACAAAAATTGCCTACATTATTTCTCTTCTCAGTGGCTCAGCCCTCGATTGGGCATCACCGTTATGGGAGAGGTCCGACACCCTGCTATCTTCTTACACTGCATTCGTGTCAACATTCAGGCGCATCTTCGACGAGCCAGGCCGGGTAACTTCAGCTTCGTCTGAGATTCTCCGTTTACGCCAGGGATCACGTACTGTAGGACAATATCTTATACAGTTCCAGATCCTGGCATCCGAACTGGCATGGAACGACGAGGCCCTGTATGCTGCATTCTGGCATGGTTTATCCGAGCGTATTAAAGATGAGTTAGCTACCAGAGACTTACCCTCCAAGTTAGATGAGTTAATCTCACTTTGTACGAAAGTTGACTTACGTTTCAGAGAGAGAGCAACTGAGCGTGGAAGATCATCTGCTCCAAAATCTTCTGCTCCTCCTCCTCGCCAACTGTCACCAACTAAAGATGAACCCATGCAAATTGGCCGTTCCCGTTTAACTCCTGCTGAGCGCCGAAGACGTCTCTCCGAGTTTCTCTGTTTGTACTGTGCAGCTCCGTCTCACACCATTAATGCCTGTCCCAAACGTCCGGGAAACTCCAAATCCTAGCTCGCCAAGGAGAGGGCCGGCTAGGAGTAATGATCTCCTCTCCATCTCCTCAAGATTGTAACCTCCCAGTCTCGCTTCAAGTTGCTCAACGTTATCAGAACGTCATTGCCCTCCTGGATTCCGGAGCAGCTGGGAACTTTATTACCGAAGCCTATGTTAAACGGTGGTCCCTACCCACCGAGAGACTTCCTTCGTCCTTTTCCTTAACTGCTGTGGATGGCAGTAAAATTTTTGATACAGTTATTTCTCTAAGGACTCTACCAGTTCGTCTGAGAGTGGGAGTTCTTCATTCCGAACTTATTTCACTTTTAGTGATTCCAAGAGCCACACATCCTGTGGTCCTGGGCCTTCCATGGCTCCGTCTTCACAATCCTACAATTGATTGGACGACTACGCAAATCCTGGCATGGGGTTCCTCCTGTACTAAGACATGTTTGTTTAAAGTGTTGCCTGTCTGTTCCTCTTCCCCCAGGTCGTCTGATGTTCCACCTCCTCCATATCAAGATTTCACGGATGTGTTCAGTAAAGCTTCTGCTGATATCCTTCCCCCTCATAGAGAATGGGACTGCCCGATTGATCTCGTTCCAGGGAAGGTTCCACCTCGAGGCCGAACTTATCCGTTGTCTCTCCCCGAGACGCATTCTATGGAGGAATACATAAAAGAGAACCTAGCAAAGGGGTTCATTCGACCTTCTTCTTCTCCAGCCGGCGCAGGCTTCTTTTTTGTAAAGAAGAAAGATGGTGGTCTGCGGCCGTGCATCGACTACAGAGGTTTGAACGACATTACCATCAAGAACCGCTATCCTTTACCCCTGATTACTGAGCTCTTTGACAGAGTTAGCGGAGCTACCATCTTTACAAAGCTGGACCTGAGAGGTGCATACAATCTCATCCGGATCCGTGAGGGTGACGAGTGGAAGACCGCATTTAACACCCGTGACGGACATTATGAGTACCTCGTCATGCCCTTCGGATTGAGCAATGCTCCAGCTGTCTTCCAGCATTTCGTCAATGAGATCTTCAGAGACATTCTATACCGTCATGTCGTGGTCTATCTAGATGATATCCTCATTTTTGCCAACAATTTAGAGGAACATCGTTTCTGGGTAAAGGAGGTTCTGTCCCGTCTCCGTGTCAATCATCTCTACTGCAAATTAGAGAAATGCGTCTTTGAAGTCAAGTCCATTCCGTTTCTAGGGTACATTGTGTCCGGTTCCGGACTAGAGATGGATCCTGAGAAACTACAAGCAATCCAGAATTGGCCAGTACCCTTAACCCTCAAAGGGGTCCAGAGGTTCTTAGGGTTCGCCAATTATTACCGAAAGTTTATACGAGACTTTTCCACCATTGTGGCGCCTATTACTGCTTTCACCAAGAAGGGTGCTAACCCGTCCAAGTGGTCTGAAGAAGCCATGCAAGCTTTTCATCTTTTAAAACAGAGGTTCATCTCTGCACCTGTCCTGAAACAGCCTGACGTCGACTCTCCTTTCATCTTAGAGGTGGATGCCTCCTCCGTTGGAGTAGGAGCGGTGTTATCTCAGAGGGCTAAAGATGGTCATTTACATCCTTGCAGTTTCTTCTCACGGAAGTTCTCCCCAGCGGAGCGCAACTATGCCATTGGCGACCAGGAGTTGCTAGCCATCAAGCTCGCTCTAGAGGAGTGGAGATATCTGTTGGAGGGAGCTTCTCATTCAATCACCATCCTTACAGACCACAAGAACCTTCTATATCTAAAAGGCGCACAATGTCTCAACCCTCGTCAGGCCAGATGGGCACTTTTCTTTTCCAGGTTCGACTTTAAACTCCAGTTCTGTCCGGGCTCTCAGAATCGCAAGGCCGATGCCCTTTCCCGCTCATGGGAGCAAGAAAATGAGTCAGAGTCTTCAGACAAGCATCCTATTATAAATCCGTTGGCATTCTCCACGGTAGGGATGGACTCTACGCCCCCATCAGGGAAAAGTTTTGTGAAGCCGACACTAAGGAAGAAGCTCATGCATTGGGCCCATGCTTCCCGTTTTGCCGGACATACAGGTATCCAAAAAACCCTGGAGTTTATCTCTAGGTCCTATTGGTGGCCAACTCTGAAAAAGGACGTTTTGGAGTTTATTGCATCTTGCCCAAAGTGTGCTCAACATAAAGTATCCCGCCAGTCGCCTGCGGGGCAACTGGTTCCACTATCTGTTCCCCGTCGACCATGGACCCATTTGTCGATGGATTTTATTACAGATTTGCCCATGTGCAACAAGTTCAATACCATCTGGGTGGTAGTTGACCGGTTCACCAAGATGGCACACTTCATTCCTCTCACCGGTCTTCCGTCAGCTTCCAAGTTGGCTCAAGTATTCATACAAGAGATCTTCCGACTCCACGGTCTTCCTGAAGAAATTATCTCAGATCGAGGAGTTCAATTCACAGCCAAATTCTGGCGAAGTTTATGTCAAGTCCTCCAAGTCAAGTTAAAGTTTTCCACGGCTTACCATCCTCAGACCAATGGTCAAACTGAGAGGGTGAATCAGGACTTGGAGGCCTTCCTCCGCATCTATGTGTCCTCCTCTCAAGATGACTGGGTTCAATTACTTCCCTGGGCCGAGTTCTGTCATAACAACCAGTATCATTCTTCATCTTCTTCAACACCATTCTTCACCAACTTTGGATTCCACCCTAAAGTCCCTGAGTTCCAACCGCTTCCAGCAACTTCTGTTCCCGCAGTGGATATCACCTTGCATCAGTTTGCCAATATCTGGAAGAGCGTACGATCAGCTCTGCTCAAGGCATCGTTCAGGTACAAGAAGTTTGCGGATAAGAAGCGTCGAGCAGTTCCTGCTCTCAAGGTGGGTGATCGGGTATGGTTATCCACGAAGAATTTGAGGTTAAGAGTTCCCAGTATGAAGTTTGCACCTCGCTACATCGGTCCTTTTAAAATTGATCAAGTCATCAATCCTGTTGCTTACAGACTCCAGTTACCTCCCTTCTTAAAAATACCCAGGACATTCCATGTTTCCCTGTTGAAACCGCTAATCTTGAATCGGTTTCATTCCTCACTTCCACCAACTCCGAAAGTCCAAACTCAACGAGGCGTTGAGTATGAAGTGGCCAAGATCCTGGACTCACGTCACCGTTACGGTCAACTTCAGTATCTCATTGACTGGAAGGGCTATGGTCCTGAAGAACGCTCTTGGACCAATGCCTCTGACGTCCATGCTCCTGCCTTGGTCCGAAATTTCCACGCAAAGTTTCCTTTAAAGCCTAAGAAGTGTCCTGGGGCCACTCCTAAAGGGGGGGGTGCTGTCACGATCCGGGTATCTGGACGCCATTACTTACCCTTCAGATGCCTCCTAAGGCGGGCTCAGCGTTCCAGGACCAGATTCCGCTGTTCCTGAGTTTCCACATGCAGAGTGTCAGAGTGGTGTTTTCATCAGCCGCGGCCTCCGCTGTGCCCGCGTGGTTAAATGTGCATCTATCAGCCTGGCGTCTCCTGTCTCCGGTGGCCGGCGCCGCCATTACTGTTTCCCAGACCACATGGATTACAAACCAAACTTCCCTCCAAGTGTCTGCATGGGCGCAGCCATCTTGGATTCTGTCATCTGATCATTTCCACCAATCTGCTGTTTGTATTGTTGATTTGCATAATTGCCTAGCCAACCCCTTCCTTGCTGCAGGTATAAGTAAGCTGTGCCTGAGCAAGGAAGACGTCAGTGCTTTGGTTGTCAAACCTAGTTCCTGTTTGTCTCTCTTCTATGATTGTCTTCCAGGTTCCAGCTCCTGTCTCAAGACTTCCACCATAGAGACCCGCACCAGCATTCCACCTGCGGTGTAGCCTGACTCTCCAATCCATTGTGGATTCATCTGTTTCCAGCTACAACACTACCTGCTTCCAGCCTCAGCTTCCAGCAGAATACAGCTTCCCTTAAAGGGCCGGTGTCCTTTCTACACTTTACCACTCTCCACCGGAATTATTATTTCTCCGCTCTCAAGTTCTACATTTCAGTTCACATTTCATCGCTCCCAAAGTTCATTTATTATTTAACTGGTTCCAGCCAGTATCCACTCCGTGCTAACAACAGTCTGGTTCCAGCCAGTATCCACAGCAGCTGTTTTACCTTCAGCAACCCAGCTCTTCCTGGAACACCAGCTGGTACAATCCTGGGTTATCTCCATTGCTACAGCCGGGCCTGGTAAGGACTTTCCATCTAGAAGATCATAAGAACTATCTCACACTACCAGTGCCCTGTGGCTCCTGCCATGCTGTAGTACTCAGGAACTGTATTTATTCTTTGCTGACTTTTACGTTTTCCTTTATTGCTGCTGTGATGCGGAGTTGTCATAATAAACATCATTGACTTTTATCTAAGTTGTCGTGGTCACGCCTTCGGGCAGTTATTATGTTACTTACATGTCCAGGGGTCTGATACAACCTCCCAGGTTCCGGTACATCTCAGCCCCTACAACTGAGGCTGCCTCCCGTCAGCTCAGGCCCTCAGTTGTGACACTGTTCCTAGGGATGATCCTGGACACAGTCCAGAAAAAGGTGTTTCTCCCGGAGGAGAAAGCCAGGGAGTTATCCGAGCTAGTCAGGAACCTCCTAAAACCGAGCCAAGTCTCAGTGCATCAATGCACAAGGGTTCTGGGAAAAATGGTGGCTTCCTACGAAGCAATCCCATTCGGCGGATTCCACGCAAGAACTTTCCAGTGGGACCTGCTGGACAAATGGTCCGGGTCGCATCTTCAGATGCATCAGCGGATAACCCTGTCACCAAGGACAAGGGTGTCCCTCCTGTGGTGGTTGCAGAGTGCTCATCTTCTAGAGGGCCGCAGATTCGGCATTCAGGACTGGGTCCTGGTGACCACGGATGCCAGCCTGCGAGGCTGGGGAGCAGTCACACAGGGAAGGAATTTCCAGGGCTTATGGTCAAGCCTGGAGACATCACTTCACATAAATATCCTGAAGCTAAGGGCCATTTACAATGCTCTAAGCTTAGCAAGACCTCTGCTTCAAGGTCAGCCGGTGTTGATCCAGTCGGACAACATCACGGCAGTCACCCACGTAAACAGACAGGGTGGCACAAGAAGCAGGAGGGCAATGGCAGAAGCTGCAAGGATTCTTCGCTGGGCGGAAAATCATGTGATAGCACTGTGTCACAATCCTGACTGTAGGTTTTATATTTGGTGACTTACCCCTGCCATCTGTCCTGGATCCTGTGTCTTTTCACTCACGGAGTTAAACAGCTTGTCAGTTTTCCTGAGTTCTCTGCCTGAGAGGTAATAGTTAATTAGCTCCACCTGTGGTGATCTCCTGTGTGAGGCTGAATTCAGTAATCTAAAAGCAAGCATCCTGTGTTTTGCAGAAGTCCAGGCTTCAGTGTTCTCTTGGCCTGCTAGGCCTCATTCTACATCACAGCCTTGGCTAGAGTAGTCACATGACAGTGACATCACCTAATCCTGCCCACCAATCATCAAGGACCAGGAAGTATAAATCAGGAGGCTGAGTTGGAATCTGGGCCAGTTCCTTGTGTCACATACAGCCTTGTGTGGGTCTTAAGCTGAGCTCCCTAAAGGTAACCTTTGTACCTAAGTTCCTGTGGAAACTCTGTTCCCTTGTTACCGTTTGGTTTATTTGTGTGTTGCCATTTGATTTCACCATTTCCCTGAGTCTCAATGTAAAGGTACAGCTGCAATGTTTCGTCTTAAAGGCACAGTACTGAATTCCGTGTTCTCTACTGAAAACCACAGCTGTCGTGTTTCAGTTTTACTACTGTTGTAGTTGGGATCTCCAGGGCTCAGTACCTCGTGCCTCAGCATCTCCGTGCTTCCAGCATCTCCGTGCTTCCAGCATCTCCGTGCCTCAGCATCTCCGTGCCTCAGCATCTCCGTGCCTCAGCACCTCCGTGCTTCCAGCACCTCAGTATCTCCGTGCCTCAGCACCTCAGTGCCTCAGCATCTCCGTGCCTCAGTACCTCCGTGCTTCCAGCACCTCAGTATCTCCGTGCCTCAGCATCTCCGTGCCTCAGCACCTCAGTGCCTCAGCATCTCCGTGCCTCAGTACCTCCGTGCTTCCAGCACCTCCGTGCCACAGCACCTCCGTGCCACAGCACCTCCGTGCCACAGCACCTCCGTGCCTCAGCACCTCCGTGCCTCAGTGCCTCCGTGCCTCAGTACCTCCGTGCTTCCAGCACCTCAGTATCTCCGTGACTCAGCATCTCCGTGCCTCAGCACCTCAGTGCCTCAGCATCTCCGTGCCTCAGTGCCTCAGTACCTCCGTGCTTCCAGCACTTCCGTGCTTCCAGCACCTCCGTGCCACAGCACCTCCGTGCCTCAGTACCTCCGTGCCACAGCATCTCCGTGCTTCCAGCACCTCCGTGCCTCAGCACCCCTACGCACCCCAGTGTCTCTACGCACCCCAGTGTCTCTACGCACCCCAGTGTCTCTACGCACCTCAGTGCCTCCACGCACCTCAGTGCCTCCACGCACCTCAGTGTCTCCACGCACCTCAGTGCCTCCACGCACCTCAGTGTCTCCACGCACCTCAGTGTCTCCACGCACCTCAGTGTCTCCACGCACCTCAGTGTCTCCAAGCACCTCAGTGTCTCCAAGCACCTCAGTGTCTCCAAGCACCTCAGTGTCCGCAAGCACCTCAGTGTCTCCAAGCACCCCGTGCCCTTTAGCACAATTATACCTGGTATTCTTCACTGATTCATCAGTGCCTTTCCAGTTCTGTCTTTCAGGAGACCTTCAGCATGCCTCCTGTCTGCCGACCTAATCCTGCATGAGGAGAACCTAGATTCGGCCATCTCTGCTGCGGTTCCTCTTCCCAGTCTCCGGAGGAAACCCAGAGTCCACAGCATTTCCAAACCAGGTCAGTGGTAGTATTCACATAATCCTCCAGTCGCCCGCACAGACTTCACTACACCGGGTTCACAAAAACCTCAGTCATGACAGTAGGAACTGGCCACATGGACCCGGCCGAAAGTGTTAGTCTGACGCATGACCTCCTAAGCAATATTGCAGGACGCTTGGAAGGTCTGGAGTCGACTCAGCATCGATTGGCACAGTGTCTGCAGCGGAATTCGTCCTCCAGAGATTCTATGACCTTCTGCTCTAAGACTCCTGACCAACTGCAGATTTTCTACCAGATGTTACTACAGTTACAAGAACTTTTGTCTAGTATTCTCTCTGTGATGCCTGATCTCCTCAGGAATACTACCAACGTTGTTGATCCTGTTTTGTCCCATCCAGTTAATAGAGTCTCTTCCTCTGCGCAAGGGAAAGTTTTTCATCAGAGCTATCCACGGCCCAAGCTCTCTGAAGCTGAACGTCAGCGGCGTAAGGAGCTACATCTCTGTCTTTACTGTGGAAATTCTGGTCATTTTGTTAAAGACTGCATTCTTCGCAAGCCAGGTAATAGTGACAAATCTCAGTATCATAGTGCTCATGTCTACAAGTCATCCACAGTATCCGATTCTTCTGCTGCTGACGGGGGTATCAAGAAGGCTACTCTTCTGAGAGAGACTCAAATTTATGACTGGGGTCCGGTGGTTAAAAGACCTTATCCCAAGTTGGGTGTCCAGAGAAGAATGTTCAAGCCATTTACAGTCACAGAGGAGTCCGTGTCCACAGCCCCAGGAGGGGCGTCTTCAGAGCGTCCAGCCCCAGAGAGTCTTCAGAGTGCTTCCCAGCCAGTGAGTCTTCAGAGTGCTGCCCAGCCAGAGAGTCTACAGAATGCTGCCCAGCCAGAGATTCTACAGAGTGCTGCCCAGCCAGAGATTCTACAGAGTGCTGCCCAGCCAGAGATTCTACAGAGTGCTGCCCAGCCAGAGATTCTACAGAGTGCTGCCCAGCCAGAGATTCTACAGAGTGCTGCCCAGCCAGAGATTCTACAGAGTGCTGCCCAGCCAGAGATTCTACAGAGTGCTGCCCAGCTCCGTGAAGAGGGGGCTCTTGCCTCAGCCCAGCCCCGTGAAGAGGGGGCTCTTGCCTCAGCCCAGCCCCGTGAAGAGGGGGCTCTTGCCTCAGCCCAGCCCCGTGAAGAGGGGGCTCTTGCCTCAGCCCAGCCCCGTGAAGAGGGGGCTCTTGCCTCAGCCCAGCCCCGTGAAGAGGGGGCTCTTGCCTCAGCCCAGCCCCGTGAAGAGGGGGCTCTTGCCGGTTCCAGCCGGTCCAGCAATACTCCAGGCTCCGCCTGGTCAGTCCGTCCCGGTTCCAGCCGGTCCAGCAATACTCCAGGCTCCGCCTGGTCAGTCCGTCCCGGTTCCAGCCGGTCCAGCAATACTCCAGGCCCAGCTTGGCCAGTCCGTTCCGGTTCCAGCCGGTCCAGCAATACTCCAGGACCAGCCTGGTCCGTCTCCTTTGGCTCCAGCCAATTCAAGTATCCTTGGATCCAATCCAGTCCTACTCGTCCAGCCAAAGCTTTCTTCAGTTTCATCCTCTAAGCTTTCGTCTGATGGTTTTCCACCTATCTACTTTGATGGAGATTTATTGCAATATGCCGCTCTGGTTGAACAATTTCTCTCTCGGATGGAGTCTGATCCTTCAGGTGCAGTAACTCTTTCCAACGTTACTCGATATCTGTTCCTGGCATTCAGAGGAAGAGCTTTGGAGTGGGCCAACATGCTCTTTGAGAGTAATGATCCTGTGTTCCATGACTTACAGACTTTCAGTAACGCTGTAGTTAAAGAATTTAGTCCTAAACCTTTGGAATCTGCATCAACGAAGGTCCTAAATTCTTCTGTATGAATTTCTCAAGTTCCTCTAAGATTCAAGATGGGTGTCCGGAGTCCACCCTTGAAGAGGGGGATACTGTCACAATCCTGACTGTAGGTTTTATATTTGGTGACTTACCCCTGCCATCTGTCCTGGATCCTGTGTCTTTTCACTCACGGAGTTAAACAGCTTGTCAGTTTTCCTGAGTTCTCTGCCTGAGAGGTAATAGTTAATTAGCTCCACCTGTGGTGATCTCCTGTGTGAGGCTGAATTCAGTAATCTAAAAGCAAGCATCCTATGTTTTGCAGAAGTCCAGGCTTCAGTGTTCTCTTGGCCTGCTAGGCCTCATTCTACATCACAGCCTTGGCTAGAGTAGTCACATGACAGTGACATCACCTAATCCTGCCCACCAATCATCAAGGACCAGGAAGTATAAATCAGGAGGCTGAGTTGGAATCTGGGCCAGTTCCTTGTGTCACATACAGCCTTGTGTGGGTCTTAAGCTGAGCTCCCTAAAGGTAACCTTTGTACCTAAGTTCCTGTGGAAACTCTGTTCCCTTGTTACCGTTTGGTTTATTTGTGTGTTGCCATTTGATTTCACCATTTCCCTGAGTCTCAATGTAAAGGTACAGCTGCAATGTTTCGTCTTAAAGGCACAGTACTGAATTCCGTGTTCTCTACTGAAAACCACAGCTGTCGTGTTTCAGTTTTACTACTGTTGTAGTTGGGATCTCCAGGGCTCAGTACCTCGTGCCTCAGCATCTCCGTGCTTCCAGCATCTCCGTGCCTCAGCATCTCCGTGCCTCAGCATCTCCGTGCCTCAGCATCTCCGTGCCTCAGCACCTCCGTGCTTCCAGCACCTCAGTATCTCCGTGCCTCAGCACCTCAGTGCCTCAGCATCTCCGTGCCTCAGTACCTCCGTGCTTCCAGCACCTCAGTATCTCCGTGCCTCAGCATCTCCGTGCCTCAGCACCTCAGTGCCTCAGCATCTCCGTGCCTCAGTACCTCCGTGCTTCCAGCACCTCCGTGCCACAGCACCTCCGTGCCACAGCACCTCCGTGCCTCAGTGCCTCCGTGCCTCAGTACCTCCGTGCTTCCAGCACCTCAGTATCTCCGTGACTCAGCATCTCCGTGCCTCAGCACCTCAGTGCCTCAGCATCTCAGTGCCTCAGTACCTCCGTGTTTCCAGCACCTCCGTGCTTCCAGCACCTCCGTGCTTCCAGCACCTCCGTGCTTCCAGCACTTCCGTGCTTCCAGCACCTCCGTGCCACAGCACCTCCGTGCCTCAGTACCTCCGTGCCACAGCATCTCCGTGCTTCCAGCACCTCCGTGCCTCAGCACCCCTACGCACCCCAGTGTCTCTACGCACCCCAGTGTCTCTACGCACCCCAGTGTCTCCACGCACCTCAGTGTCTCCACGCACCTCAGTGCCTCCACGCACCTCAGTGCCTCCACGCACCTCAGTGTCTCCAAGCACCTCAGTGTCTCCAAGCACCTCAGTGTCTCCAAGCACCTCAGTGTCTCCAAGCACCTCAGTGTCTCCAAGCACCTCAGTGTCCGCAAGCACCTCAGTGTCTCCAAGCACCCCGTGCCCTTTAGCACAATTATACCTGGTATTCTTCACTGATTCATCAGTGCCTTTCCAGTTCTGTCTTTCAGGAGACCTTCAGCATGCCTCCTGTCTGCCGACCTAATCCTGCATGAGGAGAACCTAGATTCGGCCATCTCTGCTGCGGTTCCTCTTCCCAGTCTCCGGAGGAAACCCAGAGTCCACAGCATTTCCAAACCAGGTCAGTGGTAGTATTCACATAATCCTCCAGTCGCCCGCACAGACTTCACTACACCGGGTTCACAAAAACCTCAGTCATGACACACTGTCAGCAGTATTCATTCCGGGAGTGGACAACTGGGAAGCAGACTTCCTCAGCAGACACGACCTCCACCCGGGAGAGTGGGGACTTCACCCAGAAGTCTTCCACATGATTATAAACCGTTGGGAAAAACTCGACAGGTATTGCGCCAGGTCAAGGGACCCTCAGGCAATAGCTGTAGACGCTCTGGTAACACCGTGGGTGTACCAGTCAGTGTATGTGTTCCCTCCTCTGCCTCTCATACCCAAGGTACTGAGAATTATAAGATGGAGAGGAGTAAGCACTATATTCGTGGCTCCGGATTGGCCAAGAAGGACTTGGTAACCGGAACTTCAAGAGATGCTCACGGAGGATCCGTGGCCTCTACCTCTAAGAAGGGACCTGCTCCAGCAAGGACCCTGTCTGTTCCAAGACTTACCGCGGCTGCGTTTGACGGCATGGCGGTTGAACGCCGGATCCTGAAGGAAAAAGGCATTCCGGATGAAGTCATCCCTATCCTGATCAAAGCCAGGAAGGATGTAACCGCAAAACATTATCACCGCATTTGGCGAAAATATGTTGCGTGGTGCGAGGCCAGTAAGGCCCGACGGAGGAATTTCAACTGGGTCGATTCCTACATTTCCTGCAAACAGGAGTGTCTATGGGCCTGAAATTGGGGTCCATTAAGGTTCAAATTTCGGCCCTGTCAATTTTCTTCCAAAAAGAACTAGCTTCAGTCCCTGAAGTTCAGACGTTTGTAAAAGGGGTACTGTATATACAGCCTCCTTTTGTGCCTCCAGTGGCACCTTGGGATCTCAATGTAGTTTTGGGTTCCAAAAGTCACATTGGTTTGAACCACTTAAATCTGTGGAGTTAAAATATCTCACATGGAAAGTGGTCATGCTGTTGGCCCTGGCCTGGGCCAGGTGCGTGTCAGAATTGGCGGCTTTATCCTGTAAAAGCCCTTATCTGATTTTCCATTCGGACAGGGCGGAATTGAGGACTCGTCCTCAGTTTCTCCCTAAGGTGGTTTCAGCGTTTCACCTGAACCAACCTATTGTGGTGCCTGCGGCTACTAGGGACTTGGAGGACTCCAAGTTGCTAGACGTTGTCAGGGCCCTGAAAATATATGTTTCCAGGACGGCTGGAGTCAGAAAATCTGACTCTCTGTTTATCCTGTATGCACCCAACAAGCTGGGTGCTCCTGCTTCTAAGCAGACTATTGCTCGTTGGATTTGTAGTACAATTCAGCTTGCACATTCTGTGGCAGGCCTGCCACAGCCAAAAATCTGTAAATGCCCACTCCACAAGGAAGGTGGGCTCATCTTGGGCGGCTGCCCGAGGGGTCTCGGCTTTACAACTTTGCCGAGCAGCTACTTGGTCAGGAGCAAATACGTTTGTAAAATTCTACAAATTTGATACCCTGGCTGAGGAGGACCTGGAGTTCTCTCATTTGGTGCTGCAGAGTCATCCGCACTCTCCCGCCCGTTTGGGAGCTTTGGTATAATCCCCATGGTCCTTACGGAGTCCCCAGCATCCACTAGGACGTCAGAGAAAATAAGAATTTACTTACCGATAATTCTATTTCTCGTAGTCCGTAGTGGATGCTGGGCGCCCATCCCAAGTGCGGATTGTCTGCAATACTGGTACATAGTTATTGTTACCAAAAATCGGGTTATTGCTGTAGTGAGCCATCTTTTCTAGAGGCTCCTCTGTTATCATGCTGTTAACTGGGTTTAGATCACAAGTTATACGGTGTGATTGGTGTGGCTGGTATGAGTCTTACCCGGGATTCAAAATCCTTCCTTATTGTGTACGCTCGTCCGGGCACAGTATCCTAACTGAGGCTTGGAGGAGGGTCATAGGGGGAGGAGCCAGTGCACACCAGGTAGTCCTAAAGCTTTACTTTTGTGCCCAGTCTCCTGCGGAGCCGCTATCCCCCATGGTCCTTACGGAGTCCCCAGCATCCACTACGGACTACGAGAAATAGAATTATCGGTAAGTAAATTCTTATTATTCGCAGGTACTGTACTCTGTCTGGCTTTATCATACTAATTCGCTCTGTTGTTGCATTTATGTACAATGTCTAACAAGAAGGGCAGTAAGTCTGTGGACACTCCTGTATCATGCAGAGCATGCGCCAAAGATTTACCAGAGGGGGAAGCTGTGTATGATGGTCTGTGTACTATGTATCATACATCTCCCAGTCAGTCCGCAGCTCCTGTAACCAATCAGGAGCCACTCTGAGCTGCGTTCACAAACCTACTGGGTACTCTGGTGGAACGCCTTACGCTCCCTATGGGACCACCTGTGCCATTACAGCCAATAATTGTCCCTATGGTTCATCTGCCTTGGACGGAAAATTTGTCTAACCAGTTGCAGCAATTAAATCATTCTTTGGTCAGACAAAAATCTACTCCAGGTCACTCTAGTGTCTCTGGCTCATCTAAGCGGGCTGCTTCCTCCTCTCAATCCACGAATCTCTCAGATGTTTCATCTGAAGAGGAGGGGGAGCATTCTGTCCTGTCAGACACTGAATCAGGTGTTTCTGAGGAAGATTCTCCATTGCAAATTGATGTCCCTGCCCTTGTGGTTGCTATTAAGCAAATCCAACAAATCACTGATGATGAGGATTCCACTACTATGGCTAAGAAAAGTGATATGTTTAAACGGCAGAAGGTGGTTAAAAATCTATTACACCATTCTGACCATTTGGTGGACATCAGGCAGGAGCCCTGGTCTAATCCAGGGAAGAAATTCCCTCTGTCTTAATAGGCCTTGGCTAACTATCCTTTCCCTGCAGTGTTATGTAACAAGTGGGAAAATTAACAGACGGTGGATTCTCATGTCACCCACCTAGTGGTGTCGTCCACTCTGCCTGTCACCACTGTCACTTCACTGAAGGAACCGACAGATAAGCGTGTGGAGGGATGCCTGAAATCTATTTACTCCCTTACAGGTGCTGTACATAGACCCACTATTGCAGCCTCTTTGGCTGCAAAAGGAATTGAAGCATGGGTTCAGAAATTAGAGGAAGAGCTGCCCGAGGATATATCTGATAATGCCAGACAACACCTGTCTCACATTACCACTGCCACCTATTATATTCAGGAGGCGTCCTCTGAGGCGGGTGTGTTGGCAGCTAAGGTGTCGACTACGTCTGCTTTTCTCCCAAATGCTAATCCTTCTGGACAGCAGGCTACAGGTACCACTTTTCGTTCCTTTTGGCCTTAAGGAAAAGCAAAAGTTCAGGCATATCCGAGACAATCTCTTGCTCCCAAAACTAGTAAGCCCAAGGCAAAGCAATCCTGGGCAGCCCCTCAGCCTGCTTCTAAACAAGACAAGCCTGCCGCATGATGGGGCAGGCCTCCTCTGGGGGACCCCAGGGTGGGAAGTCGACTACTGCAGTTCACCCAGGTCTGGTTAATGACCACTTCAGATGCACGGGTGTGGGAAGTTGTCTCTCACGGGTACGGAGTCTCCTTCAATAGACGTCCCCCTCTGCAAAAGGTTACTCGACCCTGTTTTAGTTCCGAAACCCAGTGGGTCTTTACGGACTATCCTCAACCTCAAATCATTGAACAAGTTTGTGAGAGTGTCCAAGTTCCATATGGAAACACTGCGCTCAATTATACTGGCTATGGAACCCGGAGACTATATGGTATCCCTGGATATACAGGATGCATACCTACATATACTTATTGCCATGTCACATCAGCAGTATCTGCGGTTTGCTATTGGCAACCTCCACCATCAGTTCCAAGCTCTGCCATTTGGACTGGCTATGGCTCCTCGGATCTTCACCAAGGTCATGGCCGTAATGACGACCCATCTCGTTCGCCAGGGAGTCAGGATCCTGCCGTATCTGGACGACTTGCTGATTCTGGCAAACTCCCATGATGTCCTCCTCAGTCATCTACAGCTGACAGTAAGCTTCCTACAAGCCAACAGGTGGCTCATCAATTGAAAGAAATCCTCGCTGGTCCCAGCTCAGAGCATGGTGCACCTGGGGGCACTCCTGGACACACACAGTCAATGACTGTTTCTGTCTCCAGAGAAAGTCTTGAGACTTCAAGACAGGATATGATGCTTCCTTTGTCACCCCAGAGTGTCTTTGTCGCTCGGCGATGCAAGTACTTGGCCTGACGGTGTTGGTATTCGACATGGTAGAGTACGCTCAATTTAATTCTTGCTCCTCTTGCTGCTGCTCCCTTTTATACCTGTGCGGGAGGGGGGGTGGGGTGGTGGGCAGGGACTGACATGCAGGGCAGACTAGCCCTGTGCTGGGCGTCTCCCCGCATGTCAGAGTAACTGATCATAGATGTGCTAAATTTAGCACATTTACGATCAACTCTGAATTACCCCCATTGTTTGCATCCAGTTTGGGCCAAAAGGTTGCACCAAGGTAGCTGGACGGAGCAGCAGCCCTTGGATGTATATACTGGGAGGACAAAATCTAAAAAAAAAGAAGAATGTATTTAAAAATAATTACGCGTTAGGCAAGGCTCAAGATTTCAGTTCACAAAAAGATGATTAAGGTAAAGTAGAATTAAAAAAAGACAATATTTTAGATATAATTTATTCAATTTATTTTAATTTCAATTTATTTAATTTTATTTATTTAGGATCAAATTTATCATTTCCTAAAAGATAGCTTCGATATGAAGAAAGTTCAGTATATGGTGTGGAGAATTTAATTACATTCATTTAATTTAATTTAAATTTAGCTAATTTATAATTATTATTAATAATATTCATTTGAATTAATCACAATGTGGTGATAAGAAGAATTATGAAAATAGGACAATAAGTTATAACATAAGAATATGAGCTATGGACACAGCACCCTGAAATGGATGGAGCACGCCTGGATGTATTCTGGGAGGATACAGCACAAAATATTACAAAAAAAGATGTATTTTATTTTGGGTGGACTGACAGAACACCCCTAGATGGACGGAGCAGCTGCAGTCCCTGGATGCATACTGGGATAACACAGCACAAAATATTAATTTAAAGCAAAATATATATATATTACTTTTTATATCACACACTGTGGTCACAGTGTCGCACAAATGAGTCAAAAATATGTAGAAGTATTTTTTATATCACACACTGGAGGTTACAATGTGCACAAATTAATCAAAAATATATATAATAATTACACACTGCGGTTGACTACACCGACAGCATTGCACAATGCGTTTAAGAGTAGGAAATAATATAATGCGGTCTGACCGGCAGTGTCACAGTACTTACGAAAATAAAATAATTGTATAGTACACTGGGGTACAGCACAAAAAAAAAAAAAAGATATTTTTTTAGAATAATAATTTTAGGCTTTTTGTTTTTAGCTTTTATTTTTTAAATTTTACACTGGGACGGAGCCCTTGGATAGACGGACAAAGCACCCCTTATTGGACGGAGCAGCCCCTTGATGGACAGACACAGCAGCAGCCTCTGGGGTACAGCACAAAATAGAATTAAATATATATATTTTTAATGTTTTTTAACACTGGGGCAGAGCCCCTGGATGGACGGACAGAGCACCCCCTTAATCACTTAAATGACAAATTATTTTCAGAAAAAACGCTTAGAAAATGTTGGGGGGTTTATGAGCAAAATAAGTGTAAAATGTGTTAGACCTTATTTAAAATTATTTTAGTTAAAAAGATAAAAATTATTATTTGCTTTGCTATTCAAATTTTTTTTTTTCTAAATTTTTCCAAACATCAGAAAATCAGTCACCACCATCAGAACATCTCGACCATCGGAAACATCGCGACCATTGTGGCTTTCATTTTGAAAGCTGAGACAGCCACCTGCTACACAGGGGAGGCTAGGGGGGGGGGGGCATTTACACTTCCCCAGCGGTTGCTATTATCTGCAGCTGATGGGTGGGGGTCCTACCGTGCTGACCAATCAGCAGTGATCGGCAGCACAGCAAACACTGGGGGAGGGTGCACTGCAGGGAGGTCCCTCTGTCAGCAGCAGCGGAGGGAAATTTCTCTTCCAGTCGCTGCAAAAACTGTTTATCTGACTGGCTGCATCCTGTGTGACCAGGTCGGATAAGACACTTGCTGGTATGGTCGCATCAGATGCCAGGCAAATAGTTAATGGACGGAGCAGCCCCTTGATGGACAGATGGAGCAGCAGCCTCTGGATGTACAGTGCATCCAGAAATTAATCACAGCGCTTCACTTTTTCCACATTTTGTTATGTTACAGCCTTATTCCAAATTAGAATACATTTATTTCTCTAACGTCCTAGAGGATGCTGGGACTCCGTAAGAACCATGGGGATAGACGGGCTCCGCAGGAGACATGGGCACTTTAAGAAAGACTTTGGATCTGGGTGTGCACTGGCTCCTCCCTCTATGCCCCTCCTCCAGACCTCAGTTTGATACTGTGCCCAGTGGTGACTGGGTGCATTTCAGGAGCTCTCCTGAGTTTCCTGTAAGAAAGTATTTTAGTTAGGTTTTTTATGTTCAGGGAGCCTGCTGGCAACAGACTCCCTGCATCGAGGGACTGAGGAGAGAGAAACAGAACCACTTCTCTGAGTTTCAGGGGTCTGTTTCTTAGGCTACTGGACACCATTAGCTCCAGAGGGATCGGTACGCAGGTCTCACCCTCGCCGTCCGTCCCAGAGCCGCGCCGCCGTCCTCCTCGCAGAGTCGGAAGATAGAAGCCGGGTGAGTATGAGAGGAAAAGACTTCAGAGGCGGCAGAAGACAGCTTGATCTTCATAGAGGTAACGCACAGCAGTGAAGCTGTGCGCCATTGCTCCCATTCACCTCACACACATCGGTCACTGTAAGGGTGCAGGGCGCAGGGGGGGCGCCCTGGGCAGCAATATAAACCTCTCCTGTGGCAAATGTGTCACAACTGAGGGCCTGAGCTGACGGAAGGCAGCCTCAGTTGTAGGGGCTGAGATGTACCGGAACCTGGGAGGTTGTATCAGACCCCTGGACATGTAAGTAACATGAAGAGAAACCGCCCGAAGGCGTGACCACGACAACTTGAGTAAAAGTCAATGATATTTATTTATGACAAACTCCATGCATCACAGTAGCAGTAAAAAGTAACATAAAAATCAGCAGAGAAATAATAATACAGTTCCTGGGTACTACAGGGTGGCAGGGGCCACAGAGCTCTGGTGGTATGAGACAGTTCTTATTATCTGCAAGTTGGAAAGTCCTTACCAGGCTCAACTGTAGCAATGAGGAAAGCCCAGGGTCGTACCAGCTGGTGTTCCAGGGAAAGCTGGACTGCTGTAGATAAAATGCTGCTGTGGGTACTGGTTGGAACCAGACAGGTGTTGGCACGGAGTGGATACTGGCTGGAACCAGTTAAATAATAAATAAAACTTGAGAGCGATGCAATGTAGATGAAATGTAGAATTTGAGAGCGGAGAAATAATAATACCGGTGGAGAGTGGTAAACTGCAGAAAGGACACCGGCCCTTTAAGAGAAGCTGTACACTGCTGGAAGCTGAGCTGGAAGCAGGTGATGTTGTAGCTGGAAACAGGTGAGTCCAGTATGGATCGGAGAGTCAGGCTACACCGCAGATGGAATGCTGGTGCGGGTCTCTATAGCAGAAGTCTGGAAACAGGAGCTGGAACCTGGAAGACATTCACAGAAGAGAGACAAACTGGAACTAGGTTTGACAACCAAAGCACTGACGCCTTCCTTGCTCAGGCACAACCTATTTATACCTGCAGCAAGGAAGGCATTGGCTAGGCAATTATGCAAATTAATAATACTGACAACGGATTGGTAGGAAAGATCAGCTGACAGAATCCAAGATGGCTGCGCCCATGCAGACACTTGGAGGGAAGTTTGGTTTGTAATCCATGTGGTCTGGAAAACAGTAATGGCGGCGCCGGCCACCGGAGACAGGAGACGTCAGGCTGACAGCTGCACATCCGACCACGCGGACACAGCGGAGGCCGCGGCTGACGTAATCGCCACTCTGAATGCAGAAGCTCAGGGACGGCGGCGGAGGCCGCGGGAGACGCCATGCCAGATGTATAAGGCGTTACTGTGACTGCGTCCAGAGAGACAGGAGAGGATGCGGGAATGTGCACATCAGGATGACAGATGGGATCCGGTCCTGGAGCGCTGAGCCAGCCTTAGAAGGCATCTGATAGGTAAGAAATGGCGTCCAGATACCCGGATCGTGACAGCACCCCCCCCTTTAGGAGTGGCCCCAGGACACTTCTTTGGCTTTTGAGGAAACTTGGAATGGAATCTCCGGACCAAGGCAGGAGCATGGACATCAGAAGCATTGGTCCAAGAACGTTCCTCAGGGCCATAACCCTTCCAGTCAATAAGATACTGAAGTTGACCGTAACGGTGACGTGAGTCCAGGATCTTGGCTACTTCATACTCAACGCCTCGTTGAGTTTGGACTTTCGGAGTTGGAGGAAGTGAGGAATGAAACCGATTCAAGATTAGCGGTTTCAACAGGGAAACATGGAATGTCCTGGGTATTTTTAAGAAGGGAGGCAACTGGAGTCTGTAAGCAACAGGATTGATGACTTGATCAATTTTAAAAGGACCGATGTAGCGAGGTGCAAACTTCATACTGGGAACTCTTAACCTCAAATTCTTCGTGGATAACCATACCCGATCACCCACCTTGAGAGCAGGAACTGCTCGACGCTTCTTATCCGCAAACTTCTTGTACCTGAACGATGCCTTGAGCAGAGCAGATCGTACGCTCTTCCAGATATTGGCAAACTGATGCAAGGTGATATCCACTGCGGGAACAGAAGTTGCTGGAAGCGGTTGGAACTCAGGGACTTTAGGGTGGAATCCAAAGTTAGTGAAGAATGGTGTTGAAGCAGATGAAGAATGATACTGGTTGTTATGACAGAACTCGGCCCAGGGAAGTAATTGAACCCAGTCATCTTGAGAGGAGGACACATAGATGCGGAGGAAGGACTCCAAGTCCTGATTCACCCTCTCAGTTTGACCATTGGTCTGAGGATGGTAAGCCGTGGAAAACTTTAGCTTGACTTGGAGGACTTGACATAAACTTCGCCAGAATTTGGCTGTGAATTGAACTCCTCGATCTGAGATAATTTCTTCTGGAAGACCGTGGAGTCGAAAGATCTCTTGTATGAATACTTGAGCCAACTTGGAAGCTGACGGAAGACCGGTGAGAGGAATAAAGTGTGCCATCTTGGTGAACCGGTCAACTACCACCCAGATGGTATTAAACTTGTTGCACATGGGCAAATCTGTAATAAAATCCATCGACAAATGGGTCCATGGTCGACGGGGAACAGATAGTGGAACCAGTTGCCCCGCAGGCGACTGGCAGGATACTTTATGTTGAGCACACTTTGGGCAAGATGCAATAAACTCCAAAACGTCCTTTTTCAGAGTTGGCCACCAATAGGACCTAGAGATAAACTCCAGGGTTTTTTGGATACCTGTATGTCCGGCAAAGCGGGAAGCATGGGCCCAATGCATGAGCTTCTTCCTTAGTGTCGGCTTCACAAAACTTTTCCCTGATGGGGGCGTAGAGTCCATCCCTACCGTGGAGAATGCCAACGGATTTATAATAGGATGCTTGTCTGAAGACTCTGACTCATTTTCTTGCTCCCATGAGCGGGAAAGGGCATCGGCCTTGCGATTCTGAGAGCCCGGACAGAACTGGAGTTTAAAGTCGAACCTGGAAAAGAAAAGTGCCCATCTGGCCTGACGAGGGTTGAGACATTGTGCGCCTTTCAGATATAGAAGGTTCTTGTGGTCTGTAAGGATGGTGATTGAATGAGAAGCTCCCTCCAACAGATATCTCCACTCTTCTAGAGCGAGCTTGATGGCTAGCAACTCCTGGTCGCCAATGGCATAGTTGCGCTCCGCTGGGGAGAACTTCCGTGAGAAGAAACTGCAAGGATGTAAATGGCCATCTTTAGCCCTCTGAGATAACACCGCTCCTACTCCAACGGAGGAGGCATCCACCTCTAAGATGAAAGGAGAGTCGATGTCAGGCTGTTTCAGGACAGGCGCAGAGATGAACCTCTGTTTTAAAAGATGAAAAGCTTGCATGGCTTCTTCAGACCACTTGGACGGGTTAGCACCCTTCTTGGTGAAAGCAGTAATAGGCGCCACAATGGTGGAAAAGTCTCGTATAAACTTTCGGTAATAATTGGCGAACCCTAAGAACCTCTGGACCCCTTTGAGGGTTAAGGGTACCGGCCAATTCTGGATTGCTTGTAGTTTCTCAGGATCCATCTCTAGTCCGGAACCGGACACAATGTACCCTAGAAACGGAATGGACTTGACTTCAAAGACGCATTTCTCTAATTTGCAATAGAGCTGATTGACACGGAGACGGGACAGAACCTCCTTTACCCAAAAACGATGTTCCTCTAAATTGTTGGCAAAAATGAGGATATCATCTAGATAGACCACGACATGACGGTATAGAATGTCTCTGAAAATCTCATTGACGAAATGCTGGAAGACAGCTGGAGCATTGCTCAATCCGAAGGGCATGACGAGGTACTCATAATGTCCGTCACGGGTGTTAAATGCGGTCTTCCACTCGTCACCCTCACGGATCCGGATGAGATTGTATGCACCTCTCAGGTCCAGCTTTGTAAAGATGGTAGCTCCGCTAACTCTGTCAAAGAGCTCAGTAATCAAGGGTAAAGGATAGCGGTTCTTGATGGTAATGTCGTTCAAACCTCTGTAGTCGATGCACGGCTGCAGACCACCATCTTTCTTTTTTACAAAAAAGAAGCCTGCGCCGGCTGGAGAAGAAGAAGGTCGAATGAACCCCTTTGCTAGGTTCTCTTTAATGTATTCCTCCATAGAATGCGTCTCAGGCAGAGACAACGGATAAGTTCGGCCTCGAGGTGGAACCTTCCCTGGAACGAGATCAATCGAGCAGTCCCATTCTCTATGAGGAGGAAGGATATCCGCAGAAGCTTTACTGAACACATCCGTGAAATCTTGATATGGAGGAGGTGGAACATCAGACGACCTGGGGGAGGAAGAACAGACAGGCAACACTTTAAACAAACATGTCTCAGCACAGGAGGGACCCCATGCCAGAATTTGCGTAGTCGTCCAATCAATTGTAGGATTGTGAAGACGGAGCCATGGAAGGCCCAGGACCACAGGATGTGTGGCTCTTGGAATCACTAAAAGTGAAATAAGTTCGGAATGAAGAACTCCCACTCTCAGACGAACTGGTAGAGTCCTTAGAGCAATAACTGTATCAAAAATTTTACTGCCATCCACGGCAGTTAAGGAAAAGGAGGAAGGAAGTCTCTCGGTGGGTAGGGACCACCGTTTAACATAGGCTTCGGTAATAAAGTTCCCAGCTGCTCCGGAATCAAGGAGGGCAATGACGTTCCGATAACGTTGAGCAACTAGAAGCGAGACTGGGAGATTACAATCTTGAGGAGATGGAGAGGAGATCATTACTCCTAGCCGGCCCTCTCCTTGGCGAGCTAGGGTCTGGAGTCCTGGACGTTTGGGACAGGCATTAATAGTGTGAGACGGGGCTGCACAATACAGACAGAGAGACGTCTTCGGCGCTCAGCAGGAGTTAAACGGGAACGGCCAATTTGCATGGGTTCATCTTTAGTTGGTGACAGTTGGCGAGGAGGAGGAGCAGAAGATTTTGGAGCAGATGATCTTCCACGCTCAGTTGCTCTCTCTCTGAAACGTAAGTCAACTTTTGTACAAAGTGAGATTAGCTCATCTAACTTGGAGGGTAAGTCTCTGGTAGCTAACTCATCTTTAATACGCTCGGATAAACCATGCCAGAATGCAGCATACAGGGCCTCGTCGTTCCATGCCAGTTCAGATGCCAGGATCTGGAACTGTATAAGATATTGTCCTACAGTATGTGATCCCTGGCATAAACGGAGAATCTCAGACGAAGCTGAAGTTACCCGGCCTGGCTCGTCGAAGATGCGCCTGAATGTTGACACGAATGCAGTGTAAGAAGATAGCAGGGTGTCGGACCTCTCCCATAACGGTGATGCCCAGTCAAGGGCTGAGCCACTGAGAAGTGAGATGATGTAGGCAATTTTTGTACGGTCACTGGGAAAATTGCCAGGTTGTAGCTCAAACTGAATCTCACACTGGTTGAGAAATCCCCTGCAGAGTCTTGGAGATCCGTCAAATTTTGCTGGCGTTGGAAGATGAAGACGTGGAGCAGAAACGGGTAAGGTGGGTGGGGTTATAGTTGGAGTCACTGTGGTTGACGCCCCAGATGCGCCTGATCCACGGAGAGTTGTCTGAATCCCATCCAGCCGAGTAGAGAGATCCTGGAGACAGCGGATGATGTGGCCCTGTGCAGCCTCCTGATGTTCAAGTCGGGCTGCCAGTTCTTGCATCGGCCTGGCCGCTTGATCCTGGTCTCCGGCTGGATTCATTAGGTCAGTGCTTACTGTCACAACTGAGGGCCTGAGCTGACGGAAGGCAGCCTCAGTTGTAGGGGCTGAGATGTACCGGAACCTGGGAGGTTGTATCAGACCCCTGGACATGTAAGTAACATGAAGAGAAACCGCCCGAAGGCGTGACCACGACAACTTGAGTAAAAGTCAATGATATTTATTTATGACAAACTCCATGCATCACAGTAGCAGTAAAAAGTAACATAAAAAATCAGCAGAGAAATAATAATACAGTTCCTGGGTACTACATGGTGGCAGGGGCCACAGAGCTCTGGTGGTATGAGACAGTTCTTATTATCTGCAAGTTGGAAAGTCCTTACCAGGCTCAACTGTAGCAATGAGGAAAGCCCAGGGTCGTACCAGCTGGTGTTCCAGGGAAAGCTGGACTGCTGTAGATAAAATGCTGCTGTGGGTACTGGTTGGAACCAGACAGGTGTTGGCACGGAGTGGATACTGGCTGGAACCAGTTAAATAATAAATAAAACTTGAGAGCGATGCAATGTAGATGAAATGTAGAATTTGAGAGCGGAGAAATAATAATACCGGTGGAGAGTGGTAAACTGCAGAAAGGACACCGGCCCTTTAAGAGAAGCTGTACACTGCTGGAAGCTGAGCTGGAAGCAGGTGATGTTGTAGCTGGAAACAGGTGAGTCCAGTATGGATCGGAGAGTCAGGCTACACCGCAGATGGAATGCTGGTGCGGGTCTCTATAGCAGAAGTCTGGAAACAGGAGCTGGAACCTGGAAGACATTCACAGAAGAGAGACAAACTGGAACTAGGTTTGACAACCAAAGCACTGACGCCTTCCTTGCTCAGGCACAACCTATTTATACCTGCAGCAAGGAAGGCATTGGCTAGGCAATTATGCAAATTAATAATACTGACAACGGATTGGTAGGAAAGATCAGCTGACAGAATCCAAGATGGCTGCGCCCATGCAGACACTTGGAGGGAAGTTTGGTTTGTAATCCATGTGGTCTGGAAAACAGTAATGGCGGCGCCGGCCACCGGAGACAGGAGACGTCAGGCTGACAGCTGCACATCCGACCACGCGGACACAGCGGAGGCCGCGGCTGACGTAATCGCCACTCTGAATGCAGAAGCTCAGGGACGGCGGCGGAGGCCGCGGGAGACGCCATGCCAGATGTATAAGGCGTTACTGTGACTGCGTCCAGAGAGACAGGAGAGGATGCGGGAATGTGCACATCAGGATGACAGATGGGATCCGGTCCTGGAGCGCTGAGCCAGCCTTAGAAGGCATCTGATAGGTAAGAAATGGCGTCCAGATACCCGGATCGTGACAAAATGTACATATATACATGTACAGCTGGGCACTGTACATGTATATAAAGAGCCCCCGCCATGTTTTTAAGAATTTTGAGTGGGACAGAAGCCCGCCGCTGAGGGGGCGGGGCTTCTCCCTCAGCACTCACCAGCGCCATTTTTCTCCACAGCACCGCTGAGAGGAAGCTCCCCGGATTCTCCCCTGCTTGATGCCACGGTGAAAGAGGGTTTTAAAGTAGGGGGGGGGGGGGGCGCATAATTGGCGCATATACATACTTGAAAAGCGCTACTGGGTAAACATTCTGTGTTTTTTCCTGGGTCATTTAGCGCTGGGGGGTGTGCTGGCATACTCTCTCTCTGTCTCTCCAAAGGGCCTGGTGGGGAACCTGTCTTCAGAAAAGAGCTTCCCTGTGTGTGTGTGGTGTGTCGGTACGCGTGTGTCGACATGTCTGAGGTTGAAGGCTCACCTAAGGAGGAGGGTGAGTGTATGAATGTAAGGTCTCCGTCGGCAGCGCCGACACCTGACTGGATGGATATGTGGAATGTTTTAAGTGCTAATGTTAATTTATTGCACAAAAGATTAGACAAAGCTGAAGCTAGGGTACAGTCAGGGAGTCAACCCATGTCTGTCCCAATGTCGCCGGGACCTTCGGGGTCTCAGAAGCGCCCACTATACCAAATAGTAGACACAGATACCGACACGATTCAGACTCCGGTTCCCCTGCTCCGACTACGATGATGCAAAATTACAGCCAAAAGTGGCTAAATGTATTCGATATATGATTATTGCAATAAAAGATGTTTTGCATATCACAGAGGAACCCCCTGTCCCTGACACGAGGGTACACATGTATAAGGGAAAGAAACCTGAGGTCACCTTTCCCTCCTCACATGAGCTGAACGAATTATGCGAAAAAGCTTGGGAAACTCCAGACAAAAAACTGCAGTTTCCCAAAAGGATTCTTATGGCGTATCCTTTTCCGCCAAAGGACAGAATACGGTGGGAATCCTCCCCTAGGGTAGACAAGGCTTTGACACGTTTATCAAAAAAGATAGCGCTCCCATCCCAAGATACGGCTACCCTCAAGGATCCTGCTGACCGCAAGCAGGAGGTTACCTTGAAGTCCATTTACACACATTCTGGTACGTTACTCAGACCGGCAATTGCGTCGGCCTGGGTTTGTAGTGCTGTAGCAGCATGGATAGATTCCTTATCGGCGGATATTGAGACTCTTGATAAGGATACCATTTTAATGACCCTAGGGCATATAAAAGATGCTGTCTTATATATGAGGGATGCTCAAAGAGACATTAGTTTACTGGGTTCCAGAATAAACGCTATGTCTATTTCTGCTAGGCGAGTCTTATGGACCCGACAGTGGACAGGTGATGCCGACTCAAAGAGGCATATGGAGTTTTTGCCTTACAAGGGTGAGGAATTGTTTGTAGAGGGCCTCTCGGACCTCGTCTCCACAGCTACGGCAGGTAAATCAAATTTTTTTGCCTTATATTCCCTCACAATCTAAGAAAGCGCCTCATTATCAAATGCAGTCCTTTCGTTCAAATAAAAGCAAAAAAATACGTGGATCGTCCTTTCTTGCCAGAGGTAAGGGCAGAGGGAAAAGGCTGCACAACACCGCTAGTTCCCAGGAACAGAAGTCCTCCCCGGCCTCTGCAAAATCCACCCCATGACACTGGGGCTCCCCTGAGGGAGTCCGCTCCAGTGGGGGCACGTCTTCGACTTTTCAGCCACATCTGGGTTCACTCACAAGTGGATCCCTGGGCAATAGAAATTGTTTCCCAGGGATACAAGCTGGAATTCGAAGAGGTGCCTCCTCGCCGGTTTTTCAAATCAGCGCTACCGACTTCTCCCCTGGAAAGGGAGATAGTGTTACATGCGATTCACAAATTGTGTCTTCAACAAGTGGTGGTCGAGGTTCCCCTGCTTCAAAGAGGGAAGGGGTACTACTCAACTCTGTTTGTGGTCCCGAAACCGGACGGTTCGGTCAGACCCATTTTGAATTTAAAATCCCTGAACCTTTACTTAAAACGGTTCAAATTCAAAATGGAATCTCTCAGAGCGGTCATCGCCAGCCTGGAAGGGGGGGATTTTATGGTATCTCTGGACATAAAGGATGCATACCTGCATGTTCCCATATATCCTCCTCATCAGGCGTACCTGAGATTTGCGGTACAGGATTGTCATTACCAATTTCAGACGTTGCCGTTTGGGCTTTCCACGGCCCCGAGAATTTTCACCAAGGTAATGGTGGAAATGATGGTGCTCCTGCGCAAGCAGGGTGTCACAATTATCCCGTACTTGGACGATCTCCTCATAAAAGCGAGATCACGGGAGAAGTTGCTGAACAGCGTATTACTTTCACTGAAGGTGTTACAGCGACACGGCTGGATTCTCAATATTCCAAAGTCGCAGCTGAATCCTACGACTCGTCTGCCCTTCTTGGGCATGATTCTGGACACAGACCAGAAAAAGGTTTTTCTTCCGATAGAAAAAGCGCAGGAACTCATGACTCTAGTCAAGAACCTGTTGAAGCCAAAACAAGTGTCAGTACATCATTGCACTCAAGTCCTGGGAAAAATGGTGGCGACGTACGAAGCCATTCCCTTCGGCAGGTTCCATGCAAGGACTTTCCAATGGGACCTATTGGACAAATGGTCCGGGTCACATCTGCAAATGCATCAGCGGATCACTCTGTCCCCCAGGGCCAGGGTATCTCTCCTGTGGTGGTTGCAGAGTGCTCACCTTCTAGAGGGCCGCAGGTTCGGCATTCAGGATTGGATCCTGGTGACCACGGACGCGAGCCTCCGAGGTTGGGGAGCAGTCACACAGTGAAGAAATTTCCAAGGCCTTTGGTCAAGTCAAGAGACTTGTCTTCACATCAACATCCTGGAACTAAGGGCCATATACAACACCCTACGTCAAGCGGAGACCTTACTTCGCGACCGACCAGTTCTGATCCAGTCAGACAACATCACCGCAGTAGCTCATGTAAACCGCCAGGGCGGCACAAGGAGCAGAGTGGCGATGGCGGAAGCCACCAGAATTCTTCGCTGGGCGGAGAATCATGTAAGCGCACTGACAGCAGTGTTCATTCCGGGAGTGGACAACTGGGAAGCAGACTTCCTCAGCAGACACGACCTGCATCCGGGAGAGTGGGGACTTCATCAGGAAGTCTTCGCACAGATTGCAAGTCGGTGGGGACTGCCCCAAATAGACATGATGGCGTCCCGTCTAAACAAAAAGCTACAAAGGTATTGCGCCAGGTCAAGAGATCCTCAGGCGGTAGCTGTGGACACCCTAGTGACACCGTGGGTGTTCCAGTCGGTCTATGTATTTCCTCCTCTTCCTCTCATACCCAAGGTGTTGAGAATAATAAGAAAAAGAGGAGTGAGAACAATACTCATTGTTCCGGATTGGCCACGAAGGACCTGGTATCCGGATCTGCAGGAAATGCTCACAGAAGATCCGTGGCCTCTTCCTCTACAACAGGGTCCTCTTGCAACAGGGTCCCTGTCTGTTCCAAGACTTACCGCGTCTGCGTTTGACGGCATGGCGGTTGAACGCCAGATCCTAGCGGAAAAAGGTATTCCGGATGAGGTCATTCCTATGCTAATAAAGGCTAGGAAGGATGTGACATCTAAACATTATCACCGAATATGGCGAAAATATGTTTCTTGGTGTGAGGCCAGGAATGGTTCTACAGAAGAATTCCATCTAGGCCGTTTTCATCACTTCCTACAAACTGGAGTGAATTTGGGCCTAAAATTAGGCTCCATTAAAGTTCAGATTTCAGCCTTATCCATTTTCTTTCAAAAGGAATTGGTCTCTCTACCTGAAGTACAGACTTTTGTGAAGGGAGTACTGCATATTCAGCCTCCTTTTGTACCTCCGGTAGCGCCTTGGGACCTTAACGTGGTGTTAAGTTTCCTTAAGTCACATTGGTTTGAACCACTTAAAACAGTGGAGTTGAAATATCTCACTTGGAAGGTGGTCATGTTGTTAGCCTTGGCTTCGGCTACACGAGTTTCGGAATTAGCGACTTTATCACATAAAAGCCCCTATCTGGTTTTCCATATGGATAGAGCGGAATTGCGGACCCGTCCTCAATTCCTACCTAAGGTGGTCTCATCCTTTCATATGAACCAACCTATTGTCGTGCCTGTGGCTACACGTGACTTGGAGGATTCCGAGTCCCTTGATGTGGTCAGGGCTTTGAAAATTTACGTGGCCAGAACGGCTAGGATCAGAAAAACAGAAGCACTGTTTGTCCTGTATGCAGCCAACAAGGTCGGCGGCCCTGCTTCAAAGCAGACTATTGCTCGCTGGATCTGTAACACGATTCAGCAGGTGCATTCTACGGCAGGATTGCCGTTACCAAAATCGGTTAAGGCCCATTCCACTAGGAAGGTGGGCTCGTCTTGGGCGGCTGCCCGAGGGGTCTCGGCACTACAGCTGTGCTGAGCTGCTACTTGGTCGGGGTCAAACACCTTTGCAAAGTTCTATAAGTTTGATACCCTGGCTGAGGAGGACCTCCTGTTTGCTTAATCGGTGCTGCAGAGTCATCCGCACTCTCCCGCCCATTTGGGAGCTTTGGTATAATCCCCATGGTTCTTACGGAGTCCCAGCATCCTCTAGGACGTTAGAGAAAATAAGATTTTAAACCTACCGGTAAATCTTTTTCTCGTAGTCCGTAGAGGATGCTGGGCGCCCGTCCCAAGTGCGGACTTCTTCTGCAAGACTTGTATATAGTTTTGCTTACATAAGGGTTATGTTATAGTTTTCATCGGTCTTGGACTGATGCTATGTTGTTTTCATACTGTTAACTGGTTAGTATATCACAAGTTATACGGTGTGATTGGTGTGGCTGGTATGAATCTTGCCCTTGGATTAACAAAAATCCTTTCCTCGTACTGTCCATCTCCTCTGGGCACAGTTTCTCTAACTGAGGTCTTGAGGAGGGGCATAGAGGGAGGAGCCAGTGCACACCCAGATCCAAAGTCTTTCTTAAAGTGCCCATGTCTCCTGCGGAGCCCGTCTATCCCCATGGTTCTTATGGAGTCCCACCATCCTCTACGGACTACGAGAAAAAGATTTACCGGTAGGTTTAAAATCTTATTTTTTCCCCTCAAAATTCTACACACAATACCCCATAATGACAATGTGAATAAAGTTTTTTTGAGATTTTTGCAAATTTATTAAAAATAAAGAACTAAGAAATCACATGTACATAAGTATTCACAGTCTTGGCCATGAAGCTCAAAATTGAGCTCAGGTGCATCCTATTTCCACTGATCATCCTTGAGATGTTCCTACAGCTTAATTGAAGTCCACCTGTGGTAAATTCAGTTGATTGGACATGTCTATATATGGTCCAACACTTGACAGTGCATGTCTGAGCACAAACCAAGCATTAAGTCAAAGGAATTGTCTGTAGACCTCCGAGACAGGATTGTCTCGAGGCACAAATCTGGGGAAGGGTACAGAAAAATATCTTCTGCTTTGAAGGTCCCAATGAGCACAGTGGCCTCCATCATCCATAAATGGAAGAAGTTCAGAACCACCAGGTTCCTTCCTAGAGCTGTCCGGCCATCTAAACTGAGTGATCGGGGGACAAGGGCCCTAGTCAGGGAGGTGACCAAAAACCCGATGGTCCACTCTGTCAGGGCTACAGCATTCCTCTGTGGAGAGAGGAGAACCATCCAGAAGGACAACCATCTCTGCAGAAATCCACCAATCAGGCCTGTATGGTAGAGTGGCCAGATGGAAGCCACTCCTTAGTAAAAAGCACATGGCAGCCCACCTGGAGTTTGCCAATATGCACCTGAAGGAGTCTCAGACCATAAAAAAATTAATTCTCTGGTCTGATGAGACAAAGATTGAACTATTTGGTGTGAATGCCAGGCATCATGTTTGGAGGAAACCAGGCACCGCTCATCACCAGACCAATACCATCCCTACAGTGAAGCATGGTGGTGTCAGCATCAAAGCGGAAATAATTAACATTTATTTTTTTCATCAGTATTCACCAGAGAAGAACTGATTGTGGGAATAGAGCATAACAATTGTGACAGTAATGACCCATGGTTAGATACTTGTTTAAGTGAAGAAGTAATCAGAGAGAGACTAAGCAAAATTAAGGTTAATAAATCACCTGGTCCTGATGGACTTCACCCGAGGGTTCTTATGGAGATTAGTTCACAACTAGCACGACCCCTATACTTGATTTTCAATCGTTCAATTAGATCATGTATGGTACCAAAGGATTGGCGTATAGCTGAGGTAGTGCCATTATTTAAAAAGGGATCCAAAAATCTTCCGGGTAACTACAGACCAGTTAGTTTTACGTCTATAGTGGGGAAAATATTGGAAGAAATTCTAAGGGACAGCATACAGGAGTATCTACAGACCACTAGGATTATTAGCAAGAACCAGCATGGGTTTGTGAGGGACAGGTCATGTCAGACTTGCTTAATTAGCTTCTATGAGGAAGTGAGCAATAATCTTGATCAGGGAAAAGCAGTGGATGTGGTCTTCCTAGATTTTGCAAAAGCCTTCGATACAGTCCCTCACAGGAGACTGATCATCAAATTAAAGGAGCTTGGCCTAGGAAAAACTATTTGCACATGGATAAGCAACTGGTTAGATAGCAGGGCACAGCGAATAGTGGTCAACGGGAAGTCCTCAACCTGGTCCCCAGTAGTCAGCGGAATACCACAAGGGTCCGTACTCAGACCACTACTGTTCAACACATTTATCAATGACCTAGAAATAGGCCTGGAAAGCACAGTGTCAATCTTTGCAGATGATACTAAACTGTGTAAGGTAATTAACTCAGAATTGGATGTGGAGTCCTTGCAGAATGATCTATCTAAACTTGAACTCTGGGCATCTAAATGGAAAATGAGGTTCAATACAGACAAATGCAAGGTTATGCATTTCGGGACTAAAAACAAACTCTCAGCCTACATATTAAATGGGGAATGTCTATCTGAAACAGATTTGGAAAAAGATTTGGGGGTACTCATTGATATTAGGCTTAATAACCATACACAATGTCAAAGCGCAGTAAAGAAGGCAAGTAAGTTGCTAGCGTGCATAAAACGGGGAATTGATTAAAGGGACTCGGATGTAATCCTGCCGCTGTATAAAGCATTGGTACGTCCGCACCTGGAATATTCTGTTCAGTTTTGGGCACCACTGTATAAAAAAAGATATCAGTGAACTCGAAAGGGTTCAAAGGCGAGCTACTAAATTGATTAAAGGCCTAGAGGGACTGGATTATGAGGAAAGGCTTACTAGGTTGAATATGTATACACTAGAAAAAAGGCATCTAAGAGGAGATATTATTAATATCTTCAAATGTGTAAAGGGACATCACAAAGAGTTATCAGAGGAATTATTTATTAAAATAACACAGTTTAGGACACGTGGGTACTCGCTGCGGCTGGATAAGAGAAAGTTCCGAACGCGACGGAGGAAAGGGTTCTTCACTGTTAGGGCAATTAGGATGTGGAATTCCCTGCCAGGGAAGGTGGTAATGGCAGACTCTGTAAATGGATTTAAAAAAGGAATGGATACATTTCTGAATGAAAACTATATCCAAGGTTATAATATTTAAAATATCAACATGGTTAATCCAGGGGTTATATGAGTTATAGTAGTTAATTAGTCATAAAACATTTTTCAGCGGGTATGTAGATTCATCACAATTTAATACAGGTTAAACATGATGGGCAATTTGCCTCTTTTCAACCTCACTATGTTACTATGCTGTGGGGATGTTTTTCAGCGGCAGGAACTGGGAGACTAGTCAGGATAGAGGGAAAGATGAATGCAGCAATGTATAGAGACATCCTGGATGAAAACCTGTTCCAGAGCACTCTTTTTTTTTTTTTAAGGATTTGTTTATTGGAAGATCACAATACATTAATAATACAGATTTCAACATTCACAATCCAGTACAATAAAATCTCCTATAAAAACCTGGGAAGCATTGTACTATCAAATTTCTGTATGTGATCCATTTTATCCGTTTTTAAAGAAATAAAGAAAAAAGAAAAAACAAACGTCTGGATGGTGTAGTTATTGAAGAAAGAAATAAACATAAAAGAAGCAGTAAGAACAAAGAGAGTTAGAGGACAGAAGGAGAACCGAGGGTAAGGAAGAAGGAATGAGGGCTGGACCCTTGCCAAAAAGGAATAAAGGATCATACGATCCAGTATATATAAAAAACAAAAACCCAAGGGGATAAATATTAAATAGCAAAAGGAGAGCTGATTCGGTGTAGGGAGATCCACGGAGACCAAATGGCAATGAATTTTTTTGAAGAGTTATTGAGGATACTCGTCATGTACTCCATACGGTACACATACCAAATGCGGGACATTATAGTGTGCAAAGTGGGAGCAGTCAATTGTTTCCAGTCCAATGCGATCTGGCAGGTGACCGCAGAGATCACTTGGCGCATCAATTTATTTTGATGTTTGGTTAACGTTGGAATATCTAGTGGTAAAAGAAAGTATTTAGGGTCATTTGGAATGGGGATATGTAATAGGATTGCTATGAAGTTGACGACTTCATTCCACAAGCTAGCTATCTTGCATAAATGAGCCTTTTATGTTACACCCTCTCCAACACCTGTCGGAGGTATCAGGATAGATCTTACTAAGTCTGGAGGAGACATAGTACCACTGATATAATAACTTATAAATGTTCTCTTTAATCTTGACGCATATAGAGCTAGAGGCCGCATTGTCCCAGATCTCTGACCACTCATCCTCAGTGAAAGTAGTGTTAAGATCCGTTTCCCAGGCTTTTTCGTAGGGAGGTTGTGGGGGTGTGGAGCCATCAGAGAGCAATGTATAGATAAAAGAAATCAGTGTATGTTTCATTGAAGCGTGAAAGTGTCTAATTTGTAAATATTGAAAAAAATGTTTAGTAGGTATGTGGTTATTATCCTGAACTTGAGATAATTGGGGGAAATTTTTATCTTTAGAAATATCATTAAGGACCAGAAAGCCTCTGTGTTTCCATGGAAGAAATGCTGTACTGTGCATTCCTGGTGGAAAGGCCGGATTATGGAGGAGTGGAATAACAGGGGAGGGAGAGGGAGCCAAACTATGTTTTCTATTTGCATAATCCCAGATTGATAAAGAACAAGATACAATCGGATGAGACACCTTTAGGACGGTTAGGTCTTGAGATCCATAAAAGAGAGGAGATGGAAGAGAGTCTTAGCTCAGCAGCCTCAATATCAACCCAGACCTTCCCTGCTTCAGCACCGCACCACTGCACACATTGTGCCAACTGTGCAGCGATATAATATTTTCTGAAATCTGGAATACCTAGCCCTCCACCATGAGTGGGGCACTGAAGCAATTGTAGGCGTATTCTGGGATGTCTATATGCCCATTGAAATCTCAAAAATGTAAATACATAAGCCGGGATAAAAATCGGAAGAGTCTGAAAAAGGTAGAGAAGTCTGGGGAGTATATTCATATTAATCGAATTTATCCTTCCTATCCAGGAAACGAAGTGAGAAGACCATGAGAGTAAATCTGATTTAATCTGGTCTAAAATACGGGGGAAGTTAGCTTGAAACAGTTGGTGATGTCTATGTGTTAAAAAAATACCTAAATATTTAAGTTTCTTCTTATGCCAAGTAAATGGAAAAGAGGCCTCTAGGGTTAGTTTGGTCGGTCCTGGAATATAAAAGTCTTATACTTCAGATTTTTCAGTATTGATTTTATAGCCTGAAAGTTGGGAGTAAAGGCCAATTTTAGATAAGAGGGGATGTAAAGATTGGGTGGGGTTTCCCAAAGATAAGAGAACATCGTCCGCGTATAAGGCAATTTTATGTTCAGTCGGACCAACACGTACACCCATAATGTCAGAATTATCACGTATTCTCGTAGCTAGGGGTTCCATGACCAAGGCGAAAATTAGGGGGGAGAGTGGGCATCCTTGTCTAGTGCCATTGGTAATCTGAAAAGAAGAAGAAGTGAGATGGTTAACAGAAACTGTGGTTGTAGGGTGCTGGTATAGGGCTTTGACGCCTTGTGAGAATTTACCGGTAAAGCAAATTCTGTCAAGAACCTGGAAGGCAAAAGGCCAGGAAATGCGGTCAAATGCCTTCTCGGCATCTAATGCAAGGATCAAAGAGGGTAGTTTCTGCCTATGTATAGAGTGAATTATATCTATAGCCCTTCTAGTGTTGTCAGGTGCTTGACGACCCGGGATTAAACCTACTTGATCTGGGTGAATTAGGTGAGGAAGATAGGAAGCTAAACGTTTTGCCAAAATCTTTGCATAGATTTTGAGGTCTATGTTAAGCAACGAAATTGGCCTATAATTGATGCATTTCGTGGGATCTTTGTCAGGTTTCGGGATCACCACAATGTTTGCTTGCAGGGAGGCCGGTGCAAAGGAGGACCCATTTAATATGCTATTGAATAGATGGGTAAGGTGGGGGGTGAGTTCATGTACAAAGGTTTTGTAATATTGGGCCGTGAAGCCATCAGGTCCTGGAGCAGCAGAAGACCGCATGGACTTGATGACAGCCGTGACTTCCTCCGGTGATACGTCTGCGTTTAGTGATGTTAGTTGTGTATCAGTAATGGTAGGTAGAGAAGTGTTCAATAAGTATGTCCGTATATTCTTTAAATCAATTGAAGGGGAGGAGGATGTCGGCAAGTTATACAGCAACTTGTAAAAATCTCTAAATTCATCCACCATTTCTGTGGAATCATACGTAGGACCATTAAATTTTTTAGTAAAGAGTTTATCGATAGTGGTTGAAGCTTGTTTGCGTCTCAGTTTATTAGCTAGCAAGGAGTCGACCTTATCCGATTTATTGTAAAATCTCTGTCTCAGTTTCTGCAAGATGTTCGCTGTCCGATGAGAAATTAAAGAGTTCAATTGACCTTTGAGATTGTCGATCTGGGATAGGAGCGGTGCAGTAGGAGATAGTTTATGTTGGGCCAGTAAAGTAGCTATTTGATTTTCCAAAGAAGAGATTTCACGTGCTGCTTTTTTCCGCATGACAGAGGTCTTAACCATTATGTGGCCTTGGAGGGTGGCTTTATGAGCCTCTCACACAATTCCAGGGGTGCCGTCTTGTGTGCCATTTTCGTAAAAATAGTGTTTCAGGGTCATTTTGAGGTCAGTTAAGGTCGAAGGGTGTAGCAATAATGTGTCATCTAGACGCCATTTACGAGTTGGTGGAGGGCCCTGGAGGAGGTCTAATAAAATATATACGGCGGCATGATCAGTCCACGTAAAAGGGGATATACCAGCATCCGCAATTAAAGAGGCAGTGGATTGAGAAATGTGGAGCATGTCAATGCGTGAGTATTGCTGATGAGGGGCCGGATAATGTGTGTAGGTTTGAGCCGAGGAGTGACATAACCGCCATGAGTCACATAAGTTCAATTGTTTAAGAGACGAGGAAAGGGTGAGAGAAGCCTTAGAAGCGGTAACGTCCTTAGCACATGGAGGGCCGGATTTATCCAATGAGTGGTCAATAACAGCATTGAAATCCCCACCTAGAATTATGTGACCTTGTGCAACCCTTTGAAGAGGCTTAAATAAAACTTGGAAAAATTGGGACTGGTCTTGATTTGGAGCATATATAGAGGCGAGAGTGAAGGTTTCGGAACGTAGGGAACCAATTACCACAATATAACGCCCTTCCGGGTCTGTTATTGTTTTAGAGTGAATAAAAGGAACGTTGTGGTGAATTAAAATAGCGACCCCACTTTTTTTACAATTAGCCGAGGCAAAAAAGGTCTGTGAGTACTGCTTGCCTTTTAGTTGGGTGTGTAGGCCCGTGAGATGTGTTTCTTGAAAAAAAACAATATCTGCCTTCTTTCTCTTACATGCGCTGAGAGCCACAGTACATTTTTTGGGGGAGTTTAGCCCATTAACATTAATTGATAATTTCAGAGCCATAACTGAGTAGCAAAGAAGAAGTAAGCTCTAGACTCCTGAAAAAACTGAGGCCCTCATTCCGAGTTGTTCGCTCGCTAGCTGCTTTTAGCAGCTTTGCACACGCTAAGCCGCCGCCCTCTGGGAGTGTATTTTAGCATAGCAGAATTGCGAACGAAAGATTAGCAGAATTGCGAATAGAAATTTCTTAGCAGTTTCTGAGTAGCTCGAGACTTACTCTGCCACTGCGATCAGTTCAGTCAGTTTCGTTCCTGGTTTGACGTCACAGACACACCCAGCGTTCGCCCAGACACTCCCCCGTTTCTTCAGACACTCCCGCGTTTTTCCCAGAAACGCCAGCGTTTTTCCGCACACACCCATAAAACGGCTAGTTTTTGCCTAGAAACACCCACTTCCTGTCAATCACACTCCGATCACCAGAATGAAGAGATTTCTTTGTTAAGCCGTGAGTAAAATACCAAACTTTTTAGCAAATTTACTTGGCGCAGGCGCACTGCGAACATTGTGCATGCGCAGTTTGCGACTAATCACACCGATGCGTAGAAAAATAACAAGCGAACAACTCGGAATGAGGGCCTGAATGCACTGAGAAGAGGAGGAAAAAAAAATAGCAAGGGTCCAACCCAAGAAGAGAAGAGTCGAGAAGAAGGGGGGGAAGAGAGAGGTTAAGTCTACAGCATAGGGGGAAAAAGAAAAGGAGACAGAGGGTGCCCATAAGGGCGTAAACCCTAAAAAGGTGGGTCCCGATCAGGGGCCGCTGTATCAATAATGAACAAAATGCAATCTCTACATACAAAGGGTGCATGGGGGTGGTGGGTTTCGAAACCGGTGCGACCAGAGAACTCTGGTCCCCAATCTGTCCGAGAGTTCCAACTGCACAGCAAGATTCCCTAAACGTAGGGAAAAGATATGGTGTACTACCTGTAGGGATGGGAAGGGAAAGGGTTCACACACAAAAAAAAGGGGGGGGGGGGGGACACAATACCAAGCAGCGAATTAGAACAGTTCAGGTCTGCAAGACTTCTAAACAATAACACATAAGCAGTCATACAGTAATCAGATCAAAGGCGGCCCTATAACACACAACAATGGGGGTCATTCCGAGTTGTTCACTCTGTAAATTTCATCGCATCGCAGCGATTTCCGCTTAGTGCGCATGCGCAATGTTCGCACTGCGACTGCGCCAAGTAAATTTGCTATGAAGTTAGGTATTTTACTCACGGCTTTTTCTTCGTTCAGGCGATCGTAATGTGATTGACAGGAAGTGGGTGTTTCTGGGCGGAAACAGGCCGTTTTATGGGCGTGTGGGAAAAAACGCTACCGTTTCTGGGAAAAACGCGGGAGTGGCTGGAGAAACAGAGGAGTGTCTGGGCGAACGCTGGGTGTGTTTGTGACGTCAAACCAAGAACGACAAGCTCTGAACTGATCGCAGATGCCGAGTAAGTCTGGAGCTACTCAGAAACTGCACAGAGATGTCTTTTCGCAATATTGCGAATCTTTCGTTCGCAATTTTACTATGCTAAGATTCACTCCCAGTAGGCGTAGGCTTAGCGTGTGCAAATCTGCTAAAAACGGCTTGCGAGCGAACAACTCGGAATGACCCCCACTAGTTTAAAGGCTAACAAGACAAACTGAAATAACTAATATGAAATCGAATGGAATCAAGAAATGGGCCTAACTGGAACCTTTATGCGAAAGTCCATACCATAGACTCATAGAGAACCGGTTGTCTGCGACCTGTAGAGAGAGAAGAAAAAAACAACACATAATACGGGGAGAAAAGGACAAGAAACGTCCTAAAGAGACCGGGCAGGGCCTGCGACTTGGTGGCGAGACCGGCCCATGTATAAGATCAACTGCGGGCAGAGCTAAAAAAGATATGGTGGGGTCTGTTGGCCAATAACCATAAACAAAACAAAGTCTGAAAAATAAACCAAGTCAATGTGTTGCGGCAAGTAAGGGTAGAGGCACAGAGAACGACCAAGTAAAGTCAAGGGGGGTCCGCTTTCTCAGAACGTTGACGGCCCACTCTTGTCCACTCAGTTGCCGGAGGCTTCGGGCGTTGAGGTGTAGGAGAGATCGGTGGGGTGGAGGCATGGGCAGGGTCCGGGAGCAGATCTGGTTTTGCTAGTAAGTCGTGACCCTGTGCCAGAGTCTTAATCGGGTACACGGCATTGTTGGCAGAGACTTGGAGGAGAAAAGAGATGCCCCACCTGTATAGAATATTATGCTGGCGAAGAATCCTCGTAACAGGCTGAAGGTCCCTCCTCTTCTGAATAGTGGAAGGAGCTAAATCCTGGTATATTTGCAGATGCATGTCTCGGAAAGGAATAGTAGGAGTGTCTCGGGTGGAAAACAAAATGCGCTCCTTGGATTTATAGTAGTGTAGGCGGACAATAACATCTCTGGGAGGTTGAGATGCCGAGGGTCTGCTCTTTAAAGCTCTATGGGCTCTGTCGCAGAGGCAGTCATCATCAGAAAGGTCTGGTACCAGGTGCTGAAAGAAGTCTCTGAGAAACGCCAGACACAGATTCCGCGACATTCTGGATACGGAGAATATTGCGGTGGGAGCGATTTTCTTGCTCTTCCTGCTTCTCCTTGAGTATTTCGATTTCGTCTTGGAGCTTAGTAAGTTCCGAGACCATGTGCATTTGGGAGCGACATAGGTCGTCGGTCTTGGTTTCCAGAGCATCGGTCCTGGAACCCAAAGAGGCAATTTCCGATTTAAATTCCGAGACTGCCTTGGAGAGTTCTTGGTTAAAAGCGGATTGCACGCCTTCTAGTAGGCTGGTCATCATCGCCTGTATCTGTGGGCCGATACAGGAGTCAGAGGATTGGTCCAGGAGGGACCGCTGTGACTGTGTGGGTTTAGTTTTGTTCCCCAAAAAGTTTGTGGGGCCGTTTGGCCTTTCTTATTCCTTTGCGACATAGCAAGGGAGGGTAGGAAGGGGAATGTAGATTACACCTCAGAGATAGGGGAGAAAGAGAGCACAGGTAGTACTTTTATACAAATAGGGGACCAGAGGGAGGTATGGTCACATTAGAAAGACATGTCGTAAGGCCCCCCAGACAGAGGTCTCCTGACTAGAGCACATCCCTTAGAGAGCACTGATAAAGGATAGTTTAGCGTCACACTAGTGGTCAGTAAGTAATTAGCGGGGCTCCAGGTGCCAGCTAAACAGTATCACTGGGGGAGAAATAAATAGAAGCCCCACGTGTCTAATCGTGCCAAGGGGCACTAAAAACGGGGCAAACTATAAGCAATAGCAGGGCAATATAATGGCCCCAGAGTGGAGTTGAGAGGGACGGGCAGTAGGGGGATCGGCTGAGGGAGGGCGTCCGCAGCGGAGCTCTCAGAGGACACCAGAGATTCCTCACTACGAAGCAAGCAGGTCACAGCCACCCAGCTAGATGACCCGATGTACGGGTCAGGCAGCGTACACCACCCAGTAGATGGTTAGAGCCAGGGGACAACAGCTGTAGAATAACCTGCAGAGAAGGAGCCCCTGTTGAATGAAGCATGCAGTGCAGGGCACAGTACCTCTGATCCTGGGCGCCAGGGATCCACAGCACGTTGTCCCCTCAGCAAGTGAACAGGTCCGGAGCCCAGCTGAGAGGATGCGGGTGACGGGGATCCACAGTGCGCCCCCCAGGTAGCAGACTGTCAGATAATCAAGTCCGGGCCCTGCAGGGGAGAGCAAGCAGCGGCACTTCCGGTCGCGGGTGCCGGGGAACACAGCGCCCCCCCAGGGGTATAGACAAATAGGTCCGGGGCCTAGCTAGGGAGAGCAGTTGGCGGTACCTCTGATCACGGGCGCCCAGGCTCCACAGCACGCCCCCCCAGCCAGCAGATTATCCGCTCCCGGAGCTCTGCAGAAGGTAGTGGTCAGCAGCACTTCCGGTCGCGGGCACCGGGGACCCGCAGCGCGTCTCCTCAGGCAGAAGGCAGACGGGACCCGGCCACAGCAGACCAGGCGGGAGGCAGCAGGAGACCAGCAGGGCCACAGGAAAGCCGAAGTCCCAGGGCTGCGGGCTGCAGAGATCACCCGTCGGGCAGCAGGAGAAATCCAATCCCCGGCTTCAGCAGGGTGCACAGGCCTCAACCCGCAGAGACGCATGAGGCGTCTCCCGGCTCCGAGGACCGAGACACCCAGAACACTACAGCAGCACACAGGGGAACCCAGGCCCGGGGCAGAGTACCTGTAGCTTGTTAAGGCTATATATTAAGGGAGTAGCCAGGAGCTCAAAAAATACACGTCCGTTCAACTTGCCGGTCAGGCCACGCCCCGTTCCAGAGCACTCTTGACCTCAGACTGGGGCGACGGTTCATCTTTCAGCAGGACAACGACCCTAAGCACACAGCCAAGATATCAAATGAGTCGCTTCAGGAGAACTCTGTGAATGTCCTTGAGTGGCCCAGACAGAGCCTAGACTTGAATCTGCTTGAACATCTCTGGAGAGATCTGAAAATGGCTGTGCTTCCCATCCAACCTGATGGAGCTTGAGAGGTGCTGCAAAGAGGATTGGGCGAAACTGGCCAAAGATAGGTGTGCCAAGCTTGTGGCATCATATTAAAAAAAGACGAGGCTGCAATTGCTGCCAAAGATGAATCAACAAAGTATTGAGCAAAGGCTGTGAATACTTATGTCATGTGATTTTCTTAGTTTTTTATTTTAATAAATATGCAAAAATGTCAAAAAAAAAACTTTTTCACGTTGGCATTATTGTGTGTAGAATTTTGAGGAAAGAAATGTATTTATTCCATTTTGGAATAAGGCTGTAACCAGGGGTGAATTGGGATGGAAAACCAGGCCGGAAAATTTATGGAAGCAGCCTCAATGGGGGTGCGGTCTGATGAGGGAGTGGGGTCTGTTGACAGGGGTGGAATCCCTCCTCATATGGCCTGATTGTACAAAATTGGGGCTTCCGGGCATCTTTTGCTACAATTGTGTCTGATACCATGGGCAGGTTGGAGACTAAAAGTGGACCTGTGAAATTTTGTAGCAGTGTTCCGACATGGGTGGTCATTCCGAGTTGATCGCTCGCTAGCAGTTTTTAGCAGCCGTGCAAACACTATGCCGCCGCCCACTGGGAGTGTATTTTAGCTTAGCAGAAGTGCGAATGGTTGTATCGCAGAGCAGCTACAAAGTTATTTTGTGCAGTTTCAGAGTAGCTCAAAACCTACTCAGCGCTTACGATCACTTCAGACTGTTTAGTTCCTGTTTTGATGTCACAAACCCGCCTAGCGTTCGCCAAGCCACGTCTGCGGTTTTTTCCAGGCACGCCTGCGTTTTTCCGAACACTCCCTGAAAACGGTCAGTTGACATCCAGAAACGCCCTCTTTATGTCAATCACACTGCGGCCACCAGTGCGACTGAAATGCTTCGCTAGACCCTGTGCAAAACTACATCGTTCGTTGTGCCCGTACGATGCTCATGCGCATTGCGCCGCATACGCATGCGCAGCACTGCCGTTTTTTAGCCTGATCACTGTGCTGCGAACAAATGCAGCTAGCGATCAACTCAGAATGACCACCATGGGCAGCAGAAGAGGTATAACATAACGCAAAACCATGGGAGCATCAATGAATGGCAGAGTTGCTGTATTGCAGAAATTCAATAACAGAATGAATGGGGATAACGCAGTGTACTGACTGCGGTGGGCTGTCTGTCATGTGGAGGGTGGGGCCACATGACAACACACAAAACAGGCACCACAGACACGTCAGCCTACATGGAATCTTCCTAGTGAGCCCAATAGTCAATCCAGCTGTCTGCAGCTGAAAGCATTATGATGTCACAGTGGTACTGTCTAGCTGTCTACCAGGGCCGTGCAGTCAGGGGAGGCAGTGCCTCCCCTGTCTAATGATTAAAATAATACAAAGAAGTATATGCTTTAGACTTTGTATTATTTTAAGAATTTTTACATTGTAAAAACTGTTTTAAAAGTGTGTCGGAGGCACCACTCTCGGTGCCTCCCACTATTCATGTGAAATGGCCGGAAGCGGGGTGCGGGGCTAAGAATTGGCCAGCGAAAGCCCATTCAAAAAAGCAGCTGAAGCGGCACTAGTATAAGTGCCTCTTTGTCAGGGGCGTGCTTTCAACCCATTTGAAAGCACTCCCCTGTCACTCAGTTAGCTGTGATTGGGCAGTGGGCAGCGACGGATACAGGGTAGGGGCTAGCACCAGGCGATTCCTTTTGGTTGCTGTGCAGCGTTCAGAGCTGCCCCCCCCCCCTCTTCCACCCGGCACCTGTACACACCTGCCCCCCTGTCCCTTCACCTAGTCCTCCACTGTATACTCCGGCGGCGGCGGCACCCTCGGCTCACACACCCGCCCACCGGCACCTGTACATCCTCAAAAGGAAGATCACGGACGTTGCCAGCAGCAGTACCTCCAGCTGGGTACTGCTCTGCTAGCGGCTATCTCAGCTCCCCCGCCACGCTCGTCCCGCCGCTACACTGTACACTCTAGCAGACACTGACGGATTGAAGGGGCCATGCGCTGCTGCTAGAGCTCCAGCCGACAGGAGATCACAACCCAGGTGCTGGCTGCACAGGGGGGGGGGGGGTGCATGTGGAAAGGACAATGGGAGTAGGGTGTCTGATGGGGGTAGAGGATTATTCGGTGCATGTGAGGGAACAGGGGGACTATTTTATGTGTTGAGGTAGAGGGTTGTATGTGGGAAGACTAGGGTTTTATGTGAGGAGACAGAGGGATTAGGGTGTGCGAGTGGTAGAGGGATATGAGGTGTATGTGGGGGGATGGATTGCTGGGTATATTGGAGCAGAGGAATATTTATTGTATGTGGGGGGACAGGGGGAGTAGGGTATGTTGTGGGGGAGAGGGGTATGCAGTGTATGTGGTAAAACATTGGAAGTAGGTTGTGCAGGGATATGCGTTGTATGTAGGGGGGCAGGGGGAGTAGGGTGTGTATAGATGACATGGAGATAGAGGTTGGATATGGGGCAATAAGAGGCCGAACTAGCGGTGGTGCAGCAGGTGCATTGCACCGGGACCCGCTGCAATGGAGGTGGTGGGATTATTAGCTAGGGGGCACCAACAAAAATCTTGCCTAGGAATGGGAGCTCGTCTGGCCGGCTGCCAGTAGCTGGCACAATAAAATTTGTTTTGTGCCAAGTGCGGCGCAGCACGTGTGACATCATGGCACCATGCTGCTGGACAGTGAGCATATGAGCCAAGCCATCTCTGAAGATGGAACAGCAGATTCAGCAGTGAATGCAGATGAGGTATGTGTTGGCTGAGGAGACATGGGTCTAGTGGCGGAGACACAGGGGGATTCTTGAAGACATGAGAAGGCTGAGCTGCAAGGGGAAGAGGAGGCACAGGGGAATGGGGAAGCTGAGAAACACGGAAGGCTGAGAGACCTGAGAATGGGCAGGCTGAGGGGGAGCCTGAGAGATATGGGGGGTGGTGGTGGGGGAGAGATGAGCAGGATGGGGGGGCCCAAAAATGTGTGTGTACCGGGCCCCAAAATGTCTGTTGCCGGCTCTGGACGCGATCCCCTCTCCTCTCCCAATTTCTCCAGCCCCACTTCTGCCACTGGCTCCCAGCGGCTGACCAGCCCTACCTGGAGCCCTGTCACGAGGCAACACAGCAGTAACTGTGCACCGCGGGCCACGGCCTGCACCCCGTCAGACTGCTGTGCACTCATCATCCAGCACTGCCCTGTACAGGCGGAATGGAGGAGTGCTGGAGGACGAGCAGCCACATCACAGGGAGCAGGTTAGTTTACTTTCTTTGTTACTGACTGCGGTAGGAGGCGGGGGTTGGCCGGTATTGGCAGGGAAGAGTGGTGGGGACTTCAGTTTGACATGAGATAAGGTCACCAGTGATGTTTCCCGGGGACCCCCATGCTATACTTGTGGAAGATAGGTACAGTAATAACTTCCTCCTAGTATCACCCTCTCCCTGTCACCCTCCACTGTCACCAGCTGCTGTTACCCTCTCCTTGGCGACACCCTCTCCCTGGGGTAAACCTCTCCACGGCGTCATCCTCTCTATCTCACTGCTGTCACCCTCTCCCTATCATCCACTACTGTTACCATCTCCCTGGTGTCACCCTCTCCCTGGCGTCACATACTGCTGTCACCCTCTCCCTGGGGTAACCCTCTCTCCGGTGTCTCCCTCTCCCTGTCATCCACTGCTGTTACCCGCTCCCTGGCGTCACCTACTGCTGTCTCTCTTTTCCTGGCGTCACCCACTGCTGTCACCCTCTACCTGGTGTCTCCCTCTTCCTGTAACCCTCTCCCTGTCACCCACTGCTGTCTCTCTCTCCGTCACCCACTGACATCACTCCGTCACCCAGTGCTGTCACTCTCTCCATCATCCACCACTGTAACCCTCTCCCTGTCACCCACTGCTGTCACAATCTCCCTGGTGTCACCCTCTCCCTGTCATCCACTGCTGTTACCCTCTCCCTGGCGTTACATACTGCTGTCACCCTCTCCCTGGGGTAACCCTCTCCCCGGCATCACCTTCTCCTTGTCACTGCTGTCATCCACTGCTGTTACCTTCTCCCTGGTGTCATCCTCTCCCTGGCGTCACATACTGCTGTCACCCTCTCCTAGCACCCACCGCTGTCACACTCTCCATGGCGTCACCCTCTCCCTGTCATCCTCTCCATGGTGTCACCCTGAGATGCAAATTAGCGGCAAGGGGAGCCAGGGGGCTGATGGTGGCGATTTTGAAGGCCATTGGCTGGGGCAGCAGCCATTGGTAGTGGCGGTAGCGAGTATTGGCTTGAGGGTGGTAGCGGGCATCGGCGGGACTCAGTGGACATTATGGTTGCAGTGCCTCTCCAGCCACTGACCTCACCGCACGCCACTGCTGTCTACAGCTGAAAGCATTTTGATGTTACAGTGGTACTGTCTACATGCCTGCAGCTGAATGTATTGTGATTTCACAGAGATAATGTCTGTCTGCAGCTGAATGAATTGTGATGTCACAGTGGTACTGTCTAGCTGCCTGTAGCTGAATGCATTATAATTAGAGATGAGCGGGTTCGGTTTCTTTGAATCCGAACCCGCACGAACTTCACTTTTTTTTTCACGGGTCCGAGCGACTCGGATCTTCCCGCCTTGCTCGGTTAACCCGAGCTCGCCCGAACGTCATCATGACGCTGTCGGATTCTCGCGAGGCTCGGATTCTATCGCGAGACTCGGATTCTATATAAGGAGCCGCGCGTCGCCGCCATTTTCACACGTGCATTGAGATTGATAGGGAGAGGACGTGGCTGGCGTCCTCTCCATTTAGATTAGATTTAGAAGAGAGAGAGAGAGATTGCTGTGATACTGTAGATTAGAAGAGAGTGCAGAGTGCAGACAGAGTTTAGTGACTGACGACCACAGTGACCAGTGACCACCAGAGACAGTGCAGTTGTTTGTTTTATTTAATATATCCGTTCTCTGCCTGAAAAAAACGATACACAGTCACACAGTGACTCAGTCTGTGTGCACTGCTCAGCCCAGTGTGCTGCACATCAATGTATTGTATATAAAGCTTATAATTGTGGGGGAGACTGGGGAGCACTGCAGGTTGTTATAGCAGGAGCCAGGAGTACATGATAAATAATATTATATTAAAATTAAACAGTGCACACTTTTGCTGCAGGAGTGCCACTGCCAGTGTGACTAGTGGTGACCAGTGCCTGACCACCAGTATATTAGTAGTATTGTATACTATCTCTTTATCAACCAGTCTATATTAGCAGCAGACACAGTACAGTGCGGTAGTTCACGGCTGTGGCTACCTCTGTGTCGGCACTCGGCAGGCAGTCCGTCCATCCATAATTGTATTATATACCACCTAACCGTGGTTTTTTTTTTCTTTCTTTATACCGTCGTCATAGTCATACTAGTTGTTACGAGTATACTACTATCTCTTTATCAACCAGTGTACAGTGCGGTAGTTCACGGCTGTGGCTACCTCTGTGTCGGAACTCGGCAGGCAGTCCGTCCATCCATAATTGTATTATAATATATACCACCTAACCGTGGTTTTTTTTTCGTTCTTTATACCGTCGTCATACTAGTTGTTACGAGTATACTACTATCTCTTTATCAACCAGTGTACAGTGCGGTAGTTCACGGCTGTGGCTACCTCTGTGTCGGCACTCGGCAGGCAGTCCGTCCAACCATAATTGTATTATATACCACCTAACCGTGTTTTTTTTTTCATTCTTTATACCGTCGTCATACTAGTTGTTACGAGTATACTACTATCTCTTTATCAACCAGTGTACAGTGCGGTAGTTCACGGCTGTGGCTACCTCTGTGTCGGCACTCGGCAGGCAGTCCGTCCAACCATAATTGTATTATATACCACCTAACCGTGGTTTTTTTTTCATTCTTTATACCGTCGTCATACTAGTTGTTACGAGTATACTACTATCTCTTTATCAACCAGTGTACAGTGCGGTAGTTCACGGCTGTGGCTACCTCTGTGTCGGCACTCGGCAGCCCGTCCATAATTGTATATACCAGTGACCTAACCGTGGTTTTTTTTTCTTTCTTTATACATACATACTAGTTACGAGTATACTATCTCTTTATCAACCAGTCTATATATTAGCAGCAGACACAGTACAGTGCGGTAGTTCACGGCTGTGGCTACCTCTGTGTCGGCACTCGGCAGCCCGTCCATAATTGTATATACCACCTAACCGTGGTTTTTTTTTCTTTCTTTATACATACATACTAGTTACGAGTATACTATCTCTTTATCAACCAGTCTATATATTAGCAGCAGACACAGTACAGTGCGGTAGTTCACGGCTGTGGCTACCTCTGTGTCGGCACTCCGCAGCCCGTCCATAATTGTATATACCAGTGACCTAACCGTGGTTTTTTTTTCTTTCTTTATACATACATACTAGTTACGAGTATACTATCTCTTTATCAACCAGTCTATATATTAGCAGCAGACACAGTACAGTGCGGTAGTTCACGGCTGTGGCTACCTCTGTGTCGGCACTCGGCAGCCCGTCCATAATTGTATATACCAGTGACCTAACCGTGGTTTTTTTTTCTTTCTTTATACATACATACTAGTTACGAGTATACTATCTCTTTATCAACCAGTCTATATATTAGCAGCAGACACAGTACAGTGCGGTAGTTCACGGCTGTGGCTACCTCTGTGTCGGCACTCGGCAGCCCGTCCATAATTGTATATACCAGTGACCTAACCGTGGTTTTTTTTTCTTTCTTTATACATACATACTAGTTACGAGTATACTATCTCTTTATCAACCAGTCTATATATTAGCAGCAGACACAGTACAGTGCGGTAGTTCACGGCTGTGGCTACCTCTGTGTCGGCACTCGGCAGCCCGTCCATAATTGTATACTAGTATCCAATCCATCCATCTGCATTGTTTACCTGAGGTGCCTTTTAGTTGTGCCTATTAAAATATGGAGAACAAAAATGTTGAGGTTCCAAAATTAGGGAAAGATCAAGATCCACTTCCACCTCGTGCTGAAGCTGCTGCCACTAGTCATGGCCGAGACGATGAAATGCCAGCAACGTCGTCTGCCAAGGCCGATGCCCAATGGCATAGTACAGAGCATGTCAAAACCAAAACACCAAATATCAGTAAAAAAAGGACTCCAAAACCTAAAATAAAATTGTCGGAGGAGAAGCGTAAACTTGCCAATATGCCATTTACCACACGGAGTGGCAAGGAACGGCTGAGGCCCTGGCCTATGTTCATGGCTAGTGGTTCAGCTTCACATGAGGATGGAAGCACTCAGCCTCTCGCTAGAAAACTGAAAAGACTCAAGCTGGCAAAAGCACCGCAAAGAACTGTGCGTTCTTTGAAATCCCAAATCCACAAGGAGAGTCCAATTGTGTCGGTTGCGATGCCTGACCTTCCCAACACTGGACGTGAAGAGCATGCGCCTTCCACCATTTGCACGCCCCCTGCAAGTGCTGGAAGGAGCACCCGCAGTCCAGTTCCTGATAGTCAGATTGAAGATGTCAGTGTTGAAGTACACCAGGATGAGGAGGATATGGGTGTTGCTGGCGCTGGGGAGGAAATTGACCAGGAGGATTCTGATGGTGAGGTGGTTTGTTTAAGTCAGGCACCCGGGGAGACACCTGTTGTCCGTGGGAGGAATATGGCCGTTGACATGCCAGGTGAAAATACCAAAAAAATCAGCTCTTCGGTGTGGAGGTATTTCACCAGAAATGCGGACAACAGGTGTCAAGCCGTGTGTTCCCTTTGTCAAGCTGTAATAAGTAGGGGTAAGGACGTTAACCACCTCGGAACATCCTCCCTTATACGTCACCTGCAGCGCATTCATAATAAGTCAGTGACAAGTTCAAAAACTTTGGGTGACAGCGGAAGCAGTCCACTGACCAGTAAATCCCTTCCTCTTGTAACCAAGCTCACGCAAACCACCCCACCAACTCCCTCAGTGTCAATTTCCTCCTTCCCCAGGAATGCCAATAGTCCTGCAGGCCATGTCACTGGCAAGTCTGACGAGTCCTCTCCTGCCTGGGATTCCTCCGATGCATCCTTGCGTGTAACGCCTACTGCTGCTGGCGCTGCTGTTGTTGCCGCTGGGAGTCGATGGTCATCCCAGAGGGGAAGTCGTAAGCCCACTTGTACTACTTCCAGTAAGCAATTGACTGTTCAACAGTCCTTTGCGAGGAAGATGAAATATCACAGCAGTCATCCTACTGCAAAGCGGATAACTGAGTCCTTGACAACTATGTTGGTGTTAGACGTGCGTCCGGTATCCGCCGTTATTTCACAGGGAACTAGACAATTTATTGAGGCAGTGTGCCCCCGTTACCAAATACCATCTAGGTTCCACTTCTCTAGGCAGGCGATACCGAGAATGTACACGGACGTCAGAAAAAGACTCACCAGTCTCCTAAAAAATGCAGTTGTACCCAATGTCCACTTAACCACGGACATGTGGACAAGTGGAGCAGGGCAGGGTCAGGACTATATGACTGTGACAGCCCACTGGGTAGATGTATGGACTCCCGCCGCAAGAACAGCAGCGGCGGCACCAGTAGCAGCATCTCGCAAACGCCAACTCTTTCCTAGGCAGGCTACGCTTTGTATCACCGCTTTCCAGAATACGCACACAGCTGAAAACCTCTTACGGCAACTGAGGAAGATCATCGCGGAATGGCTTACCCCAATTGGACTCTCCTGTGGATTTGTGGCATCGGACAACGCCAGCAATATTGTGTGTGCATTAAATATGGGCAAATTCCAGCACGTCCCATGTTTTGCACATACCTTGAATTTGGTGGTGCAGAATTTTTTTAAAAACGACAGGGGCGTGCAAGAGATGCTGTCGGTGGCCAGAAAAATTGCGGGACACTTTCGGCGTACAGGCACCACGTACAGAAGACTGGAGCACCACCAAAAACTACTGAACCTGCCCTGCCATCATCTGAAGCAAGAAGTGGTAACGAGGTGGAATTCAACCCTCTATATGCTTCAGAGGTTGGAGGAGCAGCAAAAGGCCATTCAAGCCTATACAATTGAGCACGATATAGGAGATGGAATGCACCTGTCTCAAGTGCAGTGGAGAATGATTTCAACGTTGTGCAAGGTTCTGATGCCCTTTGAACTTGCCACACGTGAAGTCAGTTCAGACACTGCCAGCCTGAGTCAGGTCATTCCCCTCATCAGGCTTTTGCAGAAGAAGCTGGAGGCATTGAAGAAGGAGCTAAAAGGGAGCGATTCCGCTAGGCATGTGGGACTTGTGGATGCAGCCCTTAATTCGCTTAACAAGGATTCACGGGTGGTCAATCTGTTGAAATCAGAGCACTACATTTTGGCCACCGTGCTCGATCCTAGATTTAAAGCCTACCTTGGATCTCTCTTTCCGGCAGACACAGGTCTGCTGGGGTTGAAAGACCTGCTGGTGACAAAATTGTCAAGTCAAGCGGAACGCGACCTGTCAACATCTCCTCCTTCACATTCTCCCGCAACTGGGGGTGCGAGGAAAAGGCTCAGAATTCCGAGCCCACCCGCTGGCGGTGATGCAGGGCAGTCTGGAGCGACTGCTGATGCTGACATCTGGTCCGGACTGAAGGACCTGACAACGATTACGGACATGTCGTCTACTGTCACTGCATATGATTCTCTCAACATTGATAGAATGGTGGAGGATTATATGAGTGACCGCATCCAAGTAGGCACGTCACACAGTCCGTACTTATACTGGCAGGAAAAAGAGGCAATTTGGAGGCCCTTGCACAAACTGGCTTTATTCTACCTAAGTTGCCCTCCCACAAGTGTGTACTCCGAAAGAGTGTTTAGTGCCGCCGCTCACCTTGTCAGCAATCGGCGTACGAGGTTACATCCAGAAAATGTGGAGAAGATGATGTTCATTAAAATGAATTATAATCAATTCCTCCGCGGAGACATTGACCAGCAGCAATTGCCTCCACAAAGTACACAGGGAGCTGAGATGGTGGATTCCAGTGGGGACGAATTGATAATCTGTGAGGAGGGGGATGTACACGGTGATATATCGGAGGGTGAAGATGAGGTGGACATCTTGCCTCTGTAGAGCCAGTTTGTGCAAGGAGAGATTAATTGCTTCTTTTTTGGGGGGGGTCCAAACCAACCCGTCATATCAGTCACAGTCGTGTGGCAGACCCTGTCACTGAAATGATGGGTTGGTTAAAGTGTGCATGTCCTGTTTTGTTTATACAACATAAGGGTGGGTGGGAGGGCCCAAGGATAATTCCATCTTGCACCTCTTTTTTCTTTTCTTTTTCTTTGCATCATGTGCTGATTGGGGAGGGTTTTTTGGAAGGGACATCCTGCGTGACACTGCAGTGCCACTCCTAAATGGGCCCGGTGTTTGTGTCGGCCACTAGGGTCGCTAATCTTACTCACACAGTCAGCTACCTCATTGCGCCTCTTTTTTTCTTTGCATCATGTGCTGTTTGGGGAGGGTTTTTTGGAAGGGACATCCTGCGTGACACTGCAGTGCCACTCCTAGATGGGCCCGGTGTTTGTGTCGGCCACTAGGGTCGCTAATCTTACTCACACAGCTACCTCATTGCGCCTCTTTTTTTCTTTGCGTCATGTGCTGTTTGGGGAGGGTTTTTTGGAAGGGACATCCTGCGTGACACTGCAGTGCCACTCCTAGATGGGCCCGGTGTTTGTGTCGGCCACTAGGGTCGCTTATCTTACTCACACAGCGACCTCGGTGCAAATTTTAGGACTAAAAATAATATTGTGAGGTGTGAGGTATTCAGAATAGACTGAAAATGAGTGTAAATTATGGTTTTTGAGGTTAATAATACTTTGGGATCAAAATGACCCCCAAATTCTATGATTTAAGCTGTTTTTTAGTGTTTTTGGAAAAAAACACCCGAATCCACACCCGAATCCGACAAAAATAATTCGGTGAGGTTTTGCCAAAACGCGTTCGAACCCAAAACACGGCCGCGGAACCGAACCCAAAACCAAAACACAAAACCCGAAAAATTTCAGGCGCTCATCTCTAATTATAATGTCACAAAAGTACTGTCTAGCTGCCTGCAGCTGAATGCAATGTGATGTCACAGACGTACTGTTTAGCTGTCTGCAGCTGAATACATTGTGATGTCACAGAAGTACTGTCTAGCTGCCTGCAGATGAATGCAATGTGATGTCACAGAGGTTCTTACTAACTTCCTGCAGCTGAATGCATTGTGATATTACAGTGGTACTATCTAGCTGCCTGCAGCTGAATGCAATGTGATGTCACAGACGTACTGTTTAGCTGTCTGCAGCTGAATACATTGTGATGTCACAGAAGTACTGTCTAGCTGCCTGCAGCTAAATGCATTGTGATGTCATAGTGGTACTATCTAGCTGCCTGCAGCTGTATGCATTTTTTGTGATGTCACAGAGGTACTGTCTAGCTGCCTGCAGCTGAATGAATTGTGATATCACAGTGATACGGTCTAGCTGCCTGCAGCTGAATGAAATGTGATGTTGCAGTGGTTCTGCCTAGCTACCTGCAGCTAAATGCATGGTGAGGTCACAGTGGTACTGTCTAGCTGCCTGCAGCTTAATGCATTGTGATGTCACAGTGGTACTGTCTAGCTGCCTGCAGCTGAATGCATTGTGATGTTACAGTGGCTTTGTCTAGCTGCCTGCAGCTGAATGCATTGTGATGTCACAGAGGTACTGTCTAGCTGCCTGCAGCTGAATGCACTGTGATGTCACAGTGGTACGGTCTGGCTGCCTGCAGCTGAATGCATTGTGATGTCACAGTGGTACTGTCTAGCTGCCTGCAGCTGAATGAATTGTGATGTAACAGAGGTGATGTCTAGCTGCCTGCAGCTGAATGCATTGTGATGTCACAGTGGTGCTGTCTAGCTGCCTGCAGCTGAATGCATTGTGATGTCACAGTGGTATTGTCTAGCTGCCTCCCACTGAATGTATTGTGATGCCACAGTGAAACTGTGTAGCTGTCTGCAGCTGAATGAATTGTGATGTCACAGAGGGTTTGTCTAGCTGTCTACAGTTGAATGAATTGTGATGTAACAGAGGTGATGTTTAGCTGGCTGCAGCTGAATGCATTGTGATGCCACAGTGGTACTGTCTAGCTGCCTGCAGAAGAATGCATTGTGCTGTCACAGTGGTACTGTCTAGCTGCCTGCCACTGAATGTATTGTGATGTCACAGTGATACTGTCTAGCTGCCTGCAGCTGAATGAATTGTGATGTCGCAGTGGTACTGTCTAGCTGTCTGCAGCTGAAAGCATTATACTGTTACAGTGGTACTGTCTACCTGCCTGCAGCTGAATGCATTGTGATGTCACAGAGATAATGTCTGTCTGTAGCTGAATGAATTGTGATGTCACAGTGGTACTGTCTAGCTCAGAGGTTCTCAAACTCGGTCCTCGGGAGCCCACACAGTGCATGTTTTGCAGGTAACCCAGCAGGTGCACAGGTGTATTAATTACTCACTGACACATTTTAAAAGGTCCACAGGTGGAGCTAATTATTTCACTTGCGATTCTGTGAGGAGACCTGCAAAACATGCACTGTGTGGGCCCCCGAGGACCGAGTTTGAGAACCTCTGGTCTAGCTGCCTGTAGCTGAATGCATTATAATGTCACAAAAGTACTGTCTAGCTGCCTGCAGCTGAATGCAATGTGATGTCACAGACGTACTATTTAGCTGTCTGCAGCTGAATACATTGTGATGTCACAGAAGTACTGTCTAGCTGCCTGCAGCTGAATGTATTGTGATGTCACAGTGGTACTTATGATGTCGCAGTGATACTGTCTAGCTGCTTGCCGCTGAATGCATTGTGATGTCACAGTGATACTGTCTAGCTGCCTGCAGCTGAATGCATTGTGATATCAAAGTGGTACTTTCTGTCTGCAACTGAATGCTATGTAATTTTGCAGAGGTACTGTATAGCTGTCTGTAGCTGAATGCATTATAATGTCACAAAAGTACTGTCTAGCTGCCTGCAGCTGAATGCAATGTGATGTCACAGACGTACTATTTAGCTGTCTGCAGCTGAATACATTGTGATGTCACAGAAGTACTGTCTAGCTGCCTGCAGCTGAATGTATTGTGATGTCACAGTGGTACTTATGATGTCGCAGTGATACTGTCTAGCTGCTTGCCGCTGAATGCATTGTGATGTCACAGTGATACTGTCTAGCTGCCTGCAGCTGAATGCATTGTGATATCAAAGTGGTACTTTCTGTCTGCAACTGAATGCTATGTAATTTTGCAGAGGTACTGTATAGCTGTCTGTAGCTGAATGCATTGTAATGTCACAAAAGTACTGTCTAGCTGCCTGCAGCTTAACACAATCTGATGTCACAGAGGTATTGGTTAGCTACCTGCAGTTTAATGCATTGTGATGTCACAGTGGTAGAATTGTGTAACATATACGCATTGTGATGTCACAGAGGTTCTATCAAGCTGCCTGCAGCTGAATGCATTGTGATGTTGTAGTGGTACTGTCTAGCTGCCTGCCGCTGAATACATGGTGATGTCATGGTGATACTGTCTAGCTGCCTGCAGCTTAATGCTTTGTGATGTCACAATGGTAGCATTGTTTAACATGTATGCATTGTGAAGTCACAGAGGTTTCGTCCAGCTGCCTGCAGCTAAATGCATTGTGATTTCACAGTGGTACTGTCTGGCTGCCTGCAGCTGAATGTATTGTAATGTCACAGTGGTAATGTCTAGCTGCATGCAGCTGAATGCATGGTGATGCCACAGTGGTTCTGTCTAGCTGCCTTGAGCTTAATGTATTGTGATGTCACAGTGCTACTGTCTAGCTGCCTGCAGCTGAATGTATTGTGATGCTACGGTAACACTGTCTAGCTGCCTGCAGCTGAATGCATTGTGATGTCACAGAGGTACTGTCTACCGTCCTGCAGCTGAACGAAGTGTGATGTAATAGAGGTGCTGTCTAGCTGCCCGCAGCTGCATGCGTTGTGTTTTCACAAAAGTACTAACTAGCTGCCTGCTGCTGAATGCATTGTGATGTCACAGTGATACTTTCTAGTTGCCTGCAGCTGAATTAATTCTGATGTCACAGAGGTTCTGTCTAGCTGCCTGCAGCTGAATGCTTTGTGATGTAACAGAGGTTCTCTCTAGCTGCCTGCAGCTGAATGCATTGTGATGTCAAAGAAGTGCTGTCTAGCTGCCTGCAGCTGAATGCACTGTGATTTCACAGAGGTACTATCTAGCTGCATGCAGCTGAATGCATTGTGATGTAACAGGTGCTGTATAGCTGCCTGCAGCTGAATGAAAATGAATTGTGATGTCAAAGAGGTGCTGTCTAGCTGCCTGCAGCTGAATGCATTGTGATGTCACAGAAGTACTGTCTAGCTGCCTGCAGCTGAATGCATTTAGATATCAAAGTGGTACTTTCTGTCTGCAGCTGAATGCATTGTAATGTCACAGAGGTACTGTTTAGCTGTCTGCAGCTGAATGCATTGTAATGTCACAGAGGTGCTGTTTAGCTGTCTGCAGCTGAATGCATTGTAATGTCACAAAAGTACTGTCTAGCTGCCTGCATCTTAACGCATTGCGATGTCACTGAGGTGCTGTCTAGCTGCCTGCAGCTGAATGCATTGTGATGTCACAGTGGTACTGTCTAGCTGCCTGCAGCTGAATGCGTTGTAATGTCACAGTGGTACTGTTTAGCTGCTTGCAGCTAAAGTCATTGTAATGTCACAGTGGTACTGTCTAGCTGCCTACTGCTTAATGCATTGTGATGGCACAATGGTACTGTCTAGCTGCCTGCAGCTTAATGCATTGTGATGTCACAGTGGTAGCATTGTGTAACATGTACGCATTGTAAAGTCACAGAGGTTCTGTCCAGCTGCCTGCAGCTAAATGCATTGTGATGTCACAGATGTGCTGTCTGTCTGCCTGCAGCTGAATGCATTGTGATGTTGCAGTGGTACTGTCTAACTGCCTGCAGCTGAATGCATGGTGATGTCACAGTGGTACTGTTTATCTGCCTGCAGCTGAATGCATTTTGATGTCGCAGTGGTACCGTCTAGCTGTCTGCAGCTGAATGTATTGTGATGCCACAGTGGTACTGTCTAGCTGCCTGCAGCTGAATGCATTGGGATGTCACATTGGTACTGTCTATCTGCCTGCAGCTGAATGCAGTGTGATGTTGCAGTGGTACTGTCTAGCTGCCTGCAGCTGAATGCATTGTGATGTCACAGTAGTACATATGAAGTCACAGAGGTGCTGTCTGGCTGCCGGCAGCTGAATGCATTTTGAGGTCGCAGTGGTACTGTTTAGCTGCCTGCAGCTGAATGTATAGTGATGCCACAGTGCTACTGTCTAGCTGCCTGCAGCTGAATGCATTGTGATGTCACAGTGGTACTGTCTAGCTGCCTGCAGTTGAATTCACGGTGATGTCACGGTGGTACTGTTTAGCTGCCTGCAGCTGAATTAATTTTGCTGTCGCAGTGGTACTGTCTAGCTGCCTGCAGATTAATGCATTGTGATGTCACAGAGGTACTGTCTGGTTGCCTGTAGCTGAATCCATATTGATGTCACAGTGGTACTAACTAGCTGCCTGCAGCTGAATGTATCCTGATGTCACAGTGGTACTGTTTAGCTGCCTGCAGTTGAATGCATTGTGATGTCAAAGTGGTACTGTCTAGCTGCCTGCAGCTGAAAGCATTGTGATGTCACATTTGTACTGTCTAGCAGCCTGCAGCTGAATACATTGTGATGTCACATTGGTACTGTCTAGCTGCCTGCAGCTGAATATATTGTTATGTCACAGAAGTATTGTTTAGCTGCCTACAGCTGAATGCATGGTGATGTCACGGTGGTACTGTCTAGCTGCCTGCCCTGTATTTTTTTTTAGAAATGGCCCGACATGGGCAGTACAAAAGGTATAACATACTGTGTAGCCATGGGAGCATCACTGGATGGCAGAATTGCTGTATGGCAGAGACATGATAACAGAATGAATGGGGACAATGCAGTGTACTGAGTGCAGTAGGCTGTCTGTCATGTTAGTATGGGACCACATGACAAAACTCAAAACAGGCCCCACAAACATATTAGCCTATCAGGAATCTTTCTGGTGAGCCCTATGGCCAATCCACCCCTGGTAATGTCTAGCTGCCTCCAGCTGAATGCATTGTGATGTCACAGTGGTAATGTCTAGCTGCCTACAGCTGAATGCATTGTGATGTAACAGTGGTACTTATAAAGTCACAGAGGTTCTGTCCAGCTGCCTGCAGCTAAATGCAGTGTGATGTCACAGAGGTGCTATGTAGCTGACTGCAGCTGAATGCATTGTGATGTCACAGTGGTACTGTCTAGCTGCATGCAGATGAATGCATGGTGATGTCACAGTGGTACTTATGAAATGACAGTGGTTCTGTCTACCCAGAGCCGGCCATAGGCATAGGCAAACTAGGCAATTGCCTAGGGCATTTAATATGCCTAGGGGCATCAGCAGCTTCTGCTGATTAAAATGATATGCAGCATGCCTATATTCTGTGTGTAGAATTTCATATGCAGATACAGCCACAGTCTCACACGGTATATAGGCATGCTGCATATCATTTTAATCAGCAGAAGCTGCTTGTGCATCCTCATCTCAATGCAAATAAGATGCATTTTCATAAAAAAATGTGCCCGACGTTAGCATTGAGGCAAGAATTATGAGGACACATCTGTATCCAAGCAGAGGCAGAGGTCACAGTGTTAGTGGCAGTGTAAGTGCTGTGTGCATGTGAGTGGGTTGGTTGTGCAGTAGTATTCAGAATATGTGTAAGGAGCATTATGTGTGTCATGTAAAAATGCCTTAATAATGTGCAACATATGTGTAAAGGGGCGCCTATGTGTGTCATTATGTGTATAAGGGCATTAATAATGTGCTGCATATGTGTAACAGGGTACTACTGTATGTGTGTCATTATGTGTATAGGGGCACTAATAATGTGCAGCAAATGTGTAGGGGGCACTATGTGTGTCATTATGTGTATAAGGGCATTAATAACGTGCGGCATATGTGTAAGGGATATTATGTGTAAAAGGGCATTAATAAAGGTTGTCGTAATGTGTAAGGCACATTATGTTTATAAGGACATCAATAATGTGTCTCATATGTGTACTTTTTGGGCTGTGCGCCAAATGTGCAAACTGTTCCTATTTAAAATATAGGGGGTACAAACACCAAAATAAGGACTGCTATGGGTGAGGGGTGATGGTGCCGGGAAAGAGGTGCAAGCGGAACCAGCGGTAGTGCTAGGGGGCACCAGCCAAAATCTTGTCTAGGGCATCATATTGGTTAGGGCCGGCTCTGTGTCTACCCACCTGCAGCTGAATGCATTGTGATGTAACAGAGGAGCTGTCTAGCTGCCTGCAGCTGAATGCATTGTTATGTCAAAGAGGTGCTGTCTAGCTGCCTGCAGCTGAATGCATTGTTATGTCACAGTGGTACATATGAAGTCACAGAGGTGCCAGACAGGCTGCCTGCAGCTGAATGCATTGTGATGTCACAGTGGTACTGTTTAGCTGCTTGCAGCTGAATGCATTTTGATTAGTGATGTGCACCGGACATTTTTCGGGTTTTGTGTTTTGGTTTTGGATTCGGTTCCGCGGCCGTGTTTTGGATTCGGACGCGTTTTGGCAAAACCTCCCTGAAAATGTTTTGTCGGATTCGGGTGTGTTTTGAATTCGGGTGTTTTTTTTACAAAAACCCCTCAAAAACAGCTTAAATCATAGAATTTGGGGGTCATTTTGATCCCATAGTATTATTAACCTCAATAACCATAATTTCCACTCATTTTCAGTCTATTCTGAACACCTCACAATATTATTTTTAGTCCTAAAATTTGCACCAAGGTCGCTGGATGACTAAGCTAAGCGAGCCAAGTGGCCGACACAAACACCTGGCCCATCTAGGAGTGGCACTGCAGTGTCAGACAGGATGGCACTTCAAAAAAATAGTCCCCAAACAGCACATGATGTAAAGAAAAAAAGAGGCGCAATGAGGTAGCTGTGTGACTAAGCTAAGCGACCCAAGTGGCCGACACAAACACCTGGCCCATCTAGGAGTGGCATTGCAGTGTCAGACAGGATGGCACTTCGAAAAAATAGTCCCCAAACAGCACATGATGCAAAGAAAAAAAGAGGTGCACCAAGGTCGCTGGATGGCTAAGTTAAGCGACACAAGTGGCCGACACAAACACCTGGCCCATCTAGGAGTGGCACTGCAGTGTCAGACAGGATGGCACTTCAAAAAAATAGTCCCCAAACAGCACATGATGCAAAGAAAAAGGAAAGAAAAAAGAGGTGCAAGATGGAATTGTCCTTGGGCCCTCCCACCCACCCTTATGTTGTATAAACAGGACATGCACACTTTAACAAACCCATCATTTCAGCGACAGGGTCTGCCACACAACTGTGACTGAAATGACTGGTTGGTTTGGGCCCCCACCAAAAAAGAAGCAATCAATCTCTCCTTGCACAAACTGGCTCTACAGAGGCAAGATGTCCACCTCCTCCTCATCGTCCGATTCCTCACCCCTTTCACTGTGTACATCCCCCTCCTCACAGATTATTAATTCGTCCCCACTGGAATCCACCATCTCAGGTCCCTGTGTACTTTCTGGAGGCAATTGCTGGTGAATGTCTCCACGGAGGAATTGATTATAATTCATGTTGATGAACATCATCTTCTCCACATTTTCTGGAAGTAACCTCGTACGCCGATTGCTGACAAGGTGAGCAGCTGCACTAAACACTCTTTCGGAGTACACACTGGAGGGTGGGCAACTTAGGTAAAATAAAGCCAGTTTCTGCAAGGGCCTCCAAATTGCCTCTTTTTCCTGCCAGTATACGTACGGACTGTCTGACGTGCCTACTTGGATGCGGTCACTCATATAATCTTCCACCATTCTTTCAATGGTGACAGAATCATATGCAGTGACAGTAGACGACATGTCAGTAATCGTTGCCAGGTCCTTCAGTCCGGACCAGATGTCAGCACTCGCTCCAGACTGCCCTGCATCACCGCCAGCGGGTGGGCTCGGAATTCTTAGCCTTTTCCTCGCACCCCCAGTTGCGGGAGAATGTGAAGGAGGAGCTGTTGACGGGTCACGTTCCGCTTGACTTGACAATTTTCTCACCAGCAGGTCTTTGAACCTCTGCAGACTTGTGTCTGCTGGAAAGAGAGATACAAGGTAGGTTTTAAATCTAGGATCAAGCACGGTGGCCAAAATGTAGTGCTCTGATTTCAACAGATTGACCACCCGTGAATCCTGGTTAAGCGAATTAAGGGCTCCATCCAAAAGTCCCACATGCCTAGTGGAATTGCTCTGTTTTAGCTCCTCCTTCAATGTCTCCAGCTTCTTCTGCAAAAGCCTGATGAGGGGAATGACCTGACTCAGGCTGGCAGTGTCTGAACTGACTTCACGTGTGGCAAGTTCAAAGGGTTGCAGAACCTTGCACAACGTTGAAATCATTCTCTACTGCGCTTGAGTCAGGTGCATTCCCCCTCCTGTGCCTATATCGTAGGCAGATGTATAGGCTTGAATGGCCTTTTGCTGCTCCTCCATCCTCTGAAGCATATAGAGGGTTGAATTCCACCTCGTTACCACCTCTTGCTTCAGATGATGGCAGGGCAGGTTCAGGACTGTTTGCTGGTGCTCCAGTCTTCAGCACGTGGTGGCTGAATGCCAAAAGTGGCCCGCAATTCTTCGGGCCACCGACAGCATCTCTTGCACGCCCCTGTTATTTTTTAAATAATTCTGCACCACCAAATTCAATGTATGTGCAAAACATGGGACGTGCTGGAATTTGCCCAGATGTAATGCACGCACAATATTGCTGGCATTGTCCGATGTCACAAATCCCCAAGAGAGTCCATTTGGGGTAAGCCATTCTGCGATGATGTTCCTCAGTTTCCGTAAGAGGTTGTCAGCTGTGTGCCTCTTCTGGAAAGCGGTGATACAAAGCGTAGCCTGCCTAGGAACGAGTTGGCGTTTGCGAGATGCTGCTACTGGTGCCGCCGCTGCTGTTCTTGCTGCGGGAGGCAATACATCTACCCACTGGGCTGTCACAGTCATATAGTCCTGAGTCTGCCGTGCTCCACTTGTCCACATGTCCGTGGTTAAGTGGACATTGGGTACAACTGCATTTTTTAGGACACTGGTGACTCTTTTTCTGAGGTCTGTGTACATTTTCGGTATCGCCTGCCTAGAGAAATGGAACCTAGATGGTATTTGGTACCGGGGACACAGTACCTCAATCAAGTCTGTAGTTGCCTGTGAATTAACGGTGGATAACGGAAACACGTTTCTCACCGCCCAGGCTGCCAAGGCCTGAGTTATCCGCTTTGCAGCAGGATGACTGCTGTGATATTTCATCTTCCTCGCAAAGGACTGTTGGACAGTCAATTGCTTACTGGAACTTAGTAGTACAAGTGGTCTTCCGACTTCCCCTCTGGGATGACGATCGGCTCCCAGCAGCAACAACAGCAGCGCCAGCAGCAGTAGGCATAACACTCAAGGATGCATCGGAGGAATCCCAGGCAGGAGAGGACTCGTCAGACTTGACAGTGACATGGCCTGCAGGACTATTGGCTTTCCTGTGTAAGGAGGAAATTGACACTGAGGGAGTTGGTGGTGTGGTTTGCAGGAGCTTGGTTACAAGAGGAAGGGATTTAGTGGTCAGTGGACTGCTTCCGCTGTCATCCAAAGTTTTTGAACTTGTCACTGACTTATGATGAATGCGCTGCAGGTGGCGTATAAGGGAGGATGTTTCGAGGTGGTTAACGTCCTTTCCCCTACTTATTACAGCTTGACAAAGGCAACACACTGCTTGACACCTGTTGTCTGCATTTGTGTTAAAATAATTCCACACCGAAGAGGTGATTTTTTTTGTATTTTGACCAGGCATGTCAATGGCCATATTCGTCCCATGGACAACAGGTGTCTCCCCGGGTGCCTGACTTAAGCAAACCACCTCACCATCAGAATCCTCCTTGTCAATTTCCTCCTCAGCGCCAGCAACACCCATATCCTCATCCTGGTGTACTTCAACAGTGACATCTTCAATTTGACTATCAGGAACTGGACTGCGGGTGCTCCTTCCAGCACTTGCAGGGGGCATGCAAATGGTGGAAGGCGCCACCTCTTCCCGTCCAGTGTTGGGAAGGTCAGGCATCGCAGCCAACACAATTGGACTCTCCTTGGGGATTTGTGATTTAGAAGAACGCACAGTTCTTGCTGTGCTTTTGCCATCTTAACTCTTTTCATTTTTCTAGCGAGAGGATGAGTGCTTCCATCCTCATGTGAAGCTGAACCACTAGCCATGAACATAGGCCAGGGCCTCAGCCGTTCCTTGCCACTCCGTGTCGTAAATGGCATATTGGCAAGTTTACGCTTCTCCTCAGACGCTTTTAATTTTGATTTTTGGGTCATTTTACTGAACTTTTGTGTTTTGGATTTTACATGCTCTATACTATGACATTGGGCATCGGCCTTGGCAGACGACGTTGATGGCATTTCATCGTCTCGGCCATGACTAGTGGCAGCAGCTTCAGCACGAGGTGGAAGTGGATCTTGATCTTTCCCTATTTTACCCTCCACATTTTTGTTCTCCATTTTTTAATGTGTGGAATTATATGCCAGTATCAATAGCAATGGCCTACTACTATATATACTGCGCACAACTGAAATGCACCACAGGTATGGATGGATAGTATACTTGACGACACAGAGGTAGGTAGAGCAGTGGCCTACTGTACCGTACTGCTATATATTATATACTGGTGGTCAGCAAACTGTGCAAAACTGAAATGCACCACAGGTATGGATGGATAGTATACTTGACGACACAGAGGTAGGTAGAGCAGTGGCCTACTGTACCGTACTGCTATATATTATATACTGGTGGTCAGCAAACTGTGCAAAACTGAAATGCACCACAGGTATGGATGGATAGTATACTTGACGACACAGAGGTAGGTAGAGCAGTGGCCTACTGTACCGTACTGCTATATATTATATACTGGTGGTCAGCAAACTGTGCAAAACTGAAATGCACCACAGGTATGGATGGATAGTATACTTGACGACACAGAGGTAGGTAGAGCAGTGGCCTACTGTACCGTACTGATATATATTATATACTGGTGGTCAGCAAACTGTGCAAAACTGAAATTCACCACAGGTATGGATGGATAGTATACTTGACGACATAGAGGTAGGTAGAGCAGTGGCCTACTGTACCATACTGCTATATATTATATACTGGTGGTCAGCAAACTGTGCAAAACTGAAATGCACCACAGGTATGGATGGATAGTATACTTGACGACACAGAGAAGGGTAGAGCAGTGGCCTTCTGTACCGTACTCCTATATATTATATACTGGTGGTCAGCAAAATTATGCACTGTACTCCTACTATATACTACAATGCAGCACAGATATGGAGCGTTTTTCAGGCAGAGAACGTATAATACTGGTGGTCACTGGTCAGCAAAACTCTGCACTGTACTCCTCCTATATAATACTGCTGGTCCCCAGTCCCCACAATAGAGCAGTGTGAGCACATATATATACAGCACACTGAGCACAGATATGGAGCGTTTTTCAGGCAGAGAACGCATACCTCCCAACTTTGCTTCTTTGGGGAGCGGGACACTCGCGCGGCGTCGCCGCGCGCTCTCCCGAAAAGGGGTGTGGCCTATGAAAAGGGGCGTGGCTTCACGGAGGACCCGCGATCGCGAGCCACGCCTCCGTTTTCGTCACTGAGGGGGCATGCCCAGCGCTCTGTGAGCCGCTGGCATGCTCCCTCTCTCTCTGTCTCCAGTGAATAGACGCTGTGCGCATGCGCACAGCGTCTATTCAGAGCCTCCCAACTGCCCCCACCGTGGGACACTGTGGCCCGCGGGTGGGACAGCGGGACAGTCCCCAAAAAACGGGACTGTCCCGCGAAAATCGGGACAGTTGGGAGGTATGGAGAACGTATAATACTGGTGGTCACTGGTCAGCAAAACTCTGCACTGTACTCCTCCTATATAATACTGCTGGTCCCCAGTTCCCACAATAAAGCAGTGTGAGCACAGATATATGCAGCACACTGAGCACAGATATGGAGCGTTTTTCAGGCAGAGAACGTATAATACTGGTGGTCACTGGTCAGCAAAACTCTGCACTGTACTCCTCCTATATAATACTGCTGGTCCCCAGTCCCCACAATAAAGCAGTGTGAGCACATATATATGCAGCACACTGAGCACAGATATTGAGCGTTTTTCAGGCAGAGAACGTATAATACTGGTGGTCACTGTCAGCAAAACTCTGCACTGTACTCCTCCTATATAATACTGCTGGTCCCCAGTCCCCACAATAAAGCAGTGTGAGCACAGATATATGCAGCACACTGAGCACAGATATGGAGCGTTTTTCAGGCAGAGATCGTATAATGCTGGTGGTCACTGGTCAGCAAAACTCTGCACTGTACTCCTCCTATAATACTGCTGGTCCCCAGAATAAAGATATTTACAGCCCCCTGAAAGTTCTGAAACAAAGTGAGAGGACACCAGCCACGTCCTCTCACTATCATTTCCAATGCACGAGTGAAAAATGGCGGCGACGCGCGGCTCCTTATATAGAATCCGAACCTCGCGAGAATCCGACAGCGGGATGATGACGTTCGGGCGCGCTCGGGTTAACCGAGCAATACTGGAGTATCCGAGTATGCCTCGGACCCGTGTAAAATGGGTGAAGTTCAGGGGGGTTCGGATTCCAAGGAACCGAACCCGCTCATCACTAATTTTGATGTCGCAGTGCTACGTATGAAATCACAGAGGTATGGTTTAGCTGCCTGCAGCTGAATGCATTGTTATGTCACAGAGTTACTGTTTAGCAGTCTGCAGCTGAATGCATTGTGATGTCACATTGGTACTGTCTAGCTGCCAGCAGCTGAATGCATTGTGATGTCACAGTGGTACTGTCTAGCTGCCTGCAACTGAATGCATTGTGATGTCACAGTGGTACATATGAAGTCATAGAGGTATGGTCTAGCTGCCTGCAGCTGAATGCAGTGCTATTTCACAGTGATACTGTCTAGCTGCCTGCAATTGAGTGTGATGTCGCAGTGGTACTGTCTAGCTGCCTGCAGCTTAATGCATTGTGATGCCACAGTGGTACTGTCTAGCTGCTTGCAGCTTAATGCATTGTGATGCCACAGTGGTACTGTCTACTTTCCTGCAGCTCAATGCATTATGATGTCACAGTGGTAGCATTGTGTAACTAGTGATGTGCACCGGAAATTTTTCGGGTTTTGTGTTTTGGTTTTGGATTCGGTTCCGCGGCCGTGTTTTGGATTCGGACGCGTTTTGGCAAAACCTCCCTGAAATTTTTTGTCGGATTCGGGTGTGTTTTGGATTCGGGTGTTTTTTTTACAAAAAACCCTCAAAAGCAGCTTAAATCATAGAATTTGGGGGTCATTTTGGTCCCATAGTATTATTAACCTCAATAACCATAATTTACACTCATTTTCAGTCTATTCTGAACACCTCACACCTCACAATATTATTTTTAGTCCTAAAATTTGCACCAAGGTCGCTGGATGGCTAAGCTAAGCGACACAAGTGGCCGACACAAACACCTGGCCCATCTAGGAGTGGCACTGCAGTGTCAGGCAGGATGGCACTTCAAAAAAATTGTCCCCAAACAGCACATGATGCAAAGAAAAAAAGAGGCGCACCAAGGTCGCTGTGTGACTAAGCTAAGCGACACAAGTGGCCGACACAAACACCTGGCCCATCTAGGAGTGGCACTGCAGTGTCAGACAGGCTGGCACTTCAAAAAAATAGTCCCCAAACAGCATATGATGCAAAGAAAAAAAGAGGCGCAATGAGGTAGCTGTGTGACTAAGCTAAGCGACCCAAGTGGCCGACACAAACACCTGGCCCATCTAGGAGTGGCACTGCAGTGTCAGACAGGATGGCACTTCAAAAAAATAGTCCCCAAACAGCACATGATGCAAAGAAAAAGGAAAGAAAAAAGAGGTGCAAGATGGAATTGTCCTTGGGCCCTCCCACCCACCCTTATGTTGTATAAACAGGACATGCACACTTTAACAAACCCATCATTTCAGCGACAGGGTCTGCCACACGACTGTGACTGAAATGACTGGTTGGTTTGGGCCCCCACCAAAAAAGAAGCAATCAATCTCTCCTTGCACAAACTGGCTCTACAGAGGCAAGATGTCCACCTCATCATCATCCTCCGATTCCTCACCCTTTTCACTGTGTACATCCCCCTCCTCACAGATTATTAATTCGTCCCCACTGGAATCCACCATCTCAGATCCCTGTGTACTTTCTGGAGGCAATTGCTGGTGAATGTCTCCACGGAGGAATTGATTATAATTAATTTTGATGAACATCATCTTCTCCACATTTTCTGGAAGTAACCTCGTACGCCGATTGCTGACAAGGTGAGCGGCTGCACTAAACATTCTTTCGGAGTACACACTGGAGGGAGGGCAACTTCGGTAGAATAAAGCCAGTTTGTGCAAGGGCCTCCAAATTGCCTCTTTTTCCTGCCAGTATACGTACGGACTGTCTGACGTGCCTACTTGGATGCGGTCACTCATATAATCCTCCACCATTCTTTCAATGGTGACAGAATCATATGCAGTGACAGTAGACGACATGTCAGTAATCGTTGCCAGGTCCTTCAGTCCGGACCAGATGTCAGCACTCGCTCCAGACTGCCCTGCATCACCGCCAGCGGGTGGGCTCGGAATTCTTAGCCTTTTCCTCGCACCCCCAGTTGCGGGAGAATGTGAAGGAGGAGCTGTTGACGGGTCACGTTCCGCTTGACTTGACAATTTTCTCACCAGCAGGTCTTTGAACCTCTGCAGACTTGTGTCTGCCGAAAAGAGAGATACAAGGTAGGTTTTAAATCTAGGATCGAGCACGGTGGCCAAAACGTAGTGCTCTGATTTCAACAGATTGACCACCCGTGAATCCTGGTTAAGCGAATTAAGGGCTCCATCCACTGGCAGTGTCTGAACTGACTTCACGTGTGGCAAGTTCAAAGGGTTGCAGAACCTTGCACAACGTTGAAATCATTCTCCACTGCGCTTGAGTCAGGTGCTTTCCCCCTCCTTTGCCTATATCGTGGCAGATGTATAGGCTTGAATGGCCTTTTGCTGCTCCTCCATCCTCTGAAGCATATAGAGGGTTGAATTCCACCTCATTTCCACCTCTTGCTTCAGATGATGGCAGGGCAGGTTCAGGACTGTTTGCTGGTGCTCCAGTCTTCGGCACGCGGTGGCTGAATGCCGAAAGTGGCCCGCAATTCTTCGGGCCACCGACAGCATCTCTTGCACGCCCCTGTCGTTTTTGAAATAATTCTGCACCACCAAATTCAATGTATGTGCAAAACATGGGACGTGCTGGAATTTGCCCAGATGTAATGCACGCACAATATTGGTGGCGTTGTCCGATGTCACAAATCCCCAGGAGAGTCTAATTGGGGTAAGCCATTCTGCGATGATGTTCCTCAGTTTCCGTAAGAGGTTGTCAGCTGTATGCCTCTTATGGAAAGCGGTGATACAAAGCGTAGCCTGCCTAGGAACGAGTTGGCGTTTGAGAGATGCTGCTACTGGTGCCGCCGCTGCTGTTCTTGCTGCGGGAGGCAATACATCTACCCATTGGGCTGTCACAGTCATATAGTCCTGAGTCTGCCCTGCTCCACTTGTCCACATGTCCGTGGTTAAGTGGACATTGGGTACAACTGCATTTTTTAGGACACTGGTGACTCTTTTTCTGACGTCTGTGTACATTTTCGGTATCGCCTGCCTAGAGAAATGGAACCTAGATGGTATTTGGTACCGAGGACACAGTACCTCAAACAAGTCTCTAGTTGCCTGTGAATTAACGGTGGATACCGGAACCACGTGACTCACCACCCAGGCTGACAAGACCTGAGTTATTCGCTTTGCAGCAGGATGACTGCTGTGATATTTCATCTTCCTCGCAAAGAACTGTTGGACAGTCAATTGCTTACTGGAAGTAGTACAAGTGGTCTTCCGACTTCCCCTCTGGGATGACGATCGACTCCCAGCAGCAACAACAGCAGCGCCAGCAGCAGTAGGCGTTACACTCAAGGATGCATCGGCAACAACAGCAGCGCCAGCAGCAGTAGGCGTTACACTTAAGGATGCATCGGAGGAATCCCAGGCAGGAGAGGACTTGTCATACTTGCCAGTGACATGGCCTGCAGGACTATTGGGTTTCCTGTGTAAGGTGGAAATTGACACTGAGGGAGTTGGTGGTGTGGTTTGCAGGAGCTTTGTTACAAGAGGAAGGGATTTAGTGGTCAGTGGACTGCTTCCGCTGTCATCAAAAGTTTTTAAACTTGTCACTGACTTCTGATGAATGCGGACCAGGTGACGTATAAGGGAGGATGTTCCTAGGTGGTTAACGTCCTTACCCCTACTTATTACAGCTTGACAAAGGCAACACACGGCTTGACACTTGTTGTCCGCATTTGTGTTGAAATAATTCCACACCGAAGAGGTGATTTTTTTTGTATTTTGACCAGGCATGTCAATGGCCATATTCGTCCCACGGACAACAGGTGTCTCCCCGGGTGCCTGACTTAAACAAACCACCTCACCATCAGAATCCTCCTTGTCAATTTCCTCCCCAGCGCCAGCAACACCCATATCCTCATCCTGGTGTACTTCAACAGTGACATCTTCAATTTGACTATCAGGAACTGGACTGCAGGTGCTCCTTCCAGCACTTGCAGGGGGCGTGCAAATGGTGGAAGGCGCAAGCTCTTCCCGTCCAGTGTTGGGAAGGTCAGGCATCGCAACCGACACAATTGGACTCTCCTTGGGGATTTGTGATTTAGAAGAACGCACAGTTCTTTGCTGTGCTTTTGCCAGCTTAAGTCTTTTCATTTTTCTAGCGAGAGGATGAGTGCTTCCATCCTCATGTGATTCTGAACCACTAGCCATGAACATAGGCAAGGGCCTCAGCCGTTCCTTGCCACTCCGTGTCGTAAATGGCATATTGGCAAGTTTACGCTTCTCATCAGACGCTTTCAATTTTGATTTTTGGGTAATTTTACTGAACTTTTGTTTTTTGGATTTTACATGCTCTCTACTATGACATTGGGCATCAGCCTTGGCAGACGACGCTGATGGCATTTCATCGTCTCGGCCATGACTAGTGGCAGCAGCTTCAGCACGAGGTGGAAGAGGATCTTGATCTTTCCCTATTTTAACCACCACATTTTTGTTCTCCATTTTTTAATGTGTGGAATTATATGCCAGTATCAATAGCAATGGCCTACTACTATATATACTGCGCACAACTGAAATGCACCACAGGTATGGATGGATAGTATACTTGACGACACAGAGGTAGGTAAAGCAGTGGCCTTCCGTAACGTACTGCTATATATACTGGTGGTCACTGTCAGCAAACTGCAAAACTAAAATGCACCACAGGTATAGAATCTAGATGGATAGTATACTTGACGACACAGAGGTAGGTAGAGCAGTGGACTTCCGTACCGTACTGCTATATATACTGGTGGTCACTGTCAGCAAACTGCAAAACTAAAATGCACCACAGGTATAGAATCTAGATGGATAGTATACTTGATGACAAAGAGGTAAGTAGGGCAGTGGCCTTCCGTACCGTACTGCTATATACTGGTGGTCACTGTCAGCAAAACTCTGCACTGTACTCCTCCTATATAATACTGCTGGTCCCCAATCCCCACAATAAAGCAGTGTGAGCACTGATACATGCAGCACACTGAGCACAGATATGGAGTGTTTTTCAGGCAGACAACGTATACTGGTGGTCACTGGTCAGCAAAACTCTGCACTGTACTCCTCCTATATAATATACTGGTGGTCCCCAGTCCCCACAATAAAGCAGTGTGAGCACAGATATATGCAGCACACTGAGCACAGATATGGAGTGTTTTTCAGGCAGACAACGTATACTGGTGGTCACTGTCAGCAAAACTCTGCACTGTACTCCTCCTATATAATACAGCTGCTCCCCAGTCCCCACAATTAAGCAATAAGCACAAATATTTGCATCAACATTAATAAACGGAGAGGACGCCAGCCACGTCCTCTCCCTAACATTTCCAATGCACGAGTGAAAATGGCGGCGACGCGCGGCTGCTTATATAGAATCCGAATCTCGCGAGAATCCGACAGCGGGATGATGACGTTCGGGCGCGCTCGGGTTAACCGAGCCATACGGGAGAATCCGAGTATGCCTCGGACCCGTGTAAAATGGGTGAAGTTCGGGGGGGTTCGGTTTCCGAGGAACCGAACCCGCTCATCACTATATGTAACATGTACAGATTGTGAAGTCACAGAGGTTCTTTTAGCTACCTGCAGCTGAATGCATTTTGATGTCGCAGTGGTACTGTCTAGCTACCTGCAGCTGAATGTATTGTGATGCCACAATGATTCTGTCTAGCTGCCTGCAGCTGAATGCATTGTGATGTCACAGAGGTGCTGTCTAGCTGCCTGCAGCTGAATGCATTGTGATGTAAAAGTGGTGCTGTCTGTCTGCAGCTGAACGCATTGTAGTGTCAGAGAAGTACTGTTTTTTTTTAAATAAAGTAATTTTTATTCAAAAGTATGGAGATTGAGTTACAGACATTGCACATCAACGGCACATCTCATATATCAAATATATCACATCCTCATTTATGAGATAGGTTTACAACAGTGGAGTATTAGACTGTGTCCATGAGGAAATGAGCAGAAAGCATACAGTTGATCGGCACGTTTGAGCCTGCAACATCCGCAACCAATATATAAATTAGAGATGAGCGCCTGAAATTTTTCGGGTTTTGTGTTTTGATTTTGGGTTCGGTTCCGCGGCCTTGTTTTGGGTTCGAACGCGTTTTGGCAAAACCTCACCGAATTTTTTTTGTCGGATTCGGGTGTGTTTTGGATTCGGGTGTTTTTTTCAAAAAACACTAAAAAACAGCTTAAATCATAGAATTTGGGGGTCATTTTGATCCCAAAGTATTATTAACCTCAAAAACCATAATTTACACTCATTTTCAGTCTATTCTGAATACCTCACACCTCACAATATTATTTTTAGTCCTAAAATTTGCACCGAGGTCGCTGTGTGAGTAAGATAAGCGACCCTAGTGGCCGACACAAACACCGGGCCCATCTAGGAGTGGCACTGCAGTGTCACGCAGGATGTCCCTTCCAAAAAACCCTCCCCAAACAGCACATGACGCAAAGAAAAAAAGAGGCGCAATGAGGTAGCTGTGTGAGTAAGATTAGCGACCCTAGTGGCCGACACAAACACCGGGCCCATCTAGGAGTGGCACTGCAGTGTCACGCAGGATGGCCCTTCCAAAAAACCCTCCCCAAACAGCACATGACGCAAAGAAAAAAAGAGGCGCAATGAGGTAGCTGTGTGAGTAAGATTAGCGACCCTAGTGGCCGACACAAACACCGGGCCCATCTAGGAGTGGCACTGCAGTGTCACGCAGGATGTCCCTTCCAAAAAACCCTCCCCAAACAGCACATGACGCAAAGAAAAAAAGAGGCGCAATGAGGTAGCTGACTGTGTGAGTAAGATTAGCGACCCTAGTGGCCGACACAAACACCGGGCCCATTTAGGAGTGGCACTGCAGTGTCACGCAGGATGTCCCTTCCAAAAAACCCTCCCCAATCAGCACATGATGCAAAGAAAAAGAAAAGAAAAAAGAGGTGCAAGATGGAATTGTCCTTGGGCCCTCCCACCCACCCTTATGTTGTATAAACAAAACAGGACATGCACACTTTAACCAACCCATCATTTCAGTGACAGGGTCTGCCACACGACTGTGACTGATATGACGGGTTGGTTTGGACCCCCCCCAAAAAAGAAGCAATTAATCTCTCCTTGCACAAACTGGCTCTACAGAGGCAAGATGTCCACCTCATCATCACCCTCCGATATATCACCGTGTACATCCCCCTCCTCACAGATTATGTTCACGTCCAGTGTTGGGAAGGTCAGGCATCGCAACCGACACAATTGGACTCTCCTTGTGGATTTGGGATTTCGAAGAATGCACAGTTCTTTGCTGTGCTGCTTTTGCCAGCTTGAGTCTTTTCATTTTTCTAGCGAGAGGCTGAGTGCTTCCATCCTCATGTGAAGCTGAACCACTAGCCATGAACATAGGCCAGGGCCTCAGCCGTTCCTTGCCACTCCGTGTCGTAAATGGCATATTGGCAAGTTTACGCTTCTCCTCCGACAATTTTATTTTAGGTTTTGGAGTCCTTTTTTTTCTGATATTTGGTGTTTTGGATTTGACATGCTCTGTACTATGACATTGGGCATCGGCCTTGGCAGACGACGTTGCTGGCATTTCATCGTCTCGGCCATGACTAGTGGCAGCAGCTTCAGCACGAGGTGGAAGTGGATCTTGATCTTTCCCTAATTTTGGAACCTCAACATTTTTGTTCTCCATATTTTAATAGGCACAACTAAAAGGCACCTCAGGTAAACAATGGAGATGGATACTAGTATACAATTATGGACTGCCTGCCGAGTGCAGACACAGAGGTAGCCACAGCCGTGAACTACCGTACTGTACTGTGTCTGCTGCTAATATAGACTGGTTGATAAAGAGATGTCTATGTAACTATGTATGTATAAAGAAGAAAGAAAAAAAAACCACGGTTAGGTGGTATACAATTATGGACGGACTGCCTGCCGAGTGCAGACACAGAGGTAGCCACAGCCGTGAACTACCGTACTGTACTGTGTCTGCTGCTAATAATATAGACTGGTTGATAAAGAGATGTCGTAGTAGTATGTATGTATAAAGAAGAAAGAAAAAAAAACCACGGTTAGGTGGTATACAATTATGGACGGACTGCCTGCCGAGTGCAGACACAGAGGTAGCCACAGCCGTGAACTACCGTACTGTACTGTGTCTGCTGCTAATATAGACTGGTTGATAAAGAGATGTCTATGTAACTATGTATGTATAAAGAAGAAAGAAAAAAAAACCACGGTTAGGTGGTATACAATTATGGACGGACTGCCTGCCGAGTGCAGACACAGAGGTAGCCACAGCCGTGAACTACCGTACTGTACTGTGTCTGCTGCTAATATAGACTGGTTGATAAAGAGATGTCGTAGTAGTATGTATGTATAAAGAAGAAAAAAAAAACCACGGTTAGGTGGTATACAATTATGGACGGACTGCCTGCCGAGTGCAGACACAGAGGTAGCCACAGCCGTGAACTACCGTACTGTGTCTGCTGCGACTGGATGATAAATGATATAAAAAATATATATATATCACTACTGCAGCCGGACAGGTATATATTATATATTATATAATGACGGACCTGCTGGACACTGTCTGTCAGCAGAATGAGTTTTATTTTTATAGAATAAAAAAAACAACAACACACAAGTGAAGTCACACGACGAGTGTTTAACTTTTTCAGGCAATCACAATATAAGTATACTACTAACTATACTGGTGGTCAGTGTGGTCAGGTCACTGGTCAGTCACACTGGCAGTGGCACTCCTGCAGCAAAAGTGTGCACTGTTTAATTTTAATATAATATTATGTACTCCTGGCTCCTGCTATAGAAACAAACCAAAGTAAGACAGCGCTAACTGAGATGGATTGTAAAAAATACAGTCTTATTTATTAAAATAACATTGATTAACTAAACAATTTTATAAAAAACTATTAAAATCTGATTTCACTGCACTCTTATATTATAGTCACCATACATATGATTATTGATCATTTGTAGTTTTGTCCAATGTCCCCGTGAGGTCCGCACATTTATTGTCCCGTATCCTAGGGTTGTGGCACAATCCCTGGGCCGATAATTACGCTGGAGGAATGTCTTATCCCAATTTTTAGGCAAGAGAATGGGAAATGTCCTCACCAGTGTTGCGTGTTGATTTTTCTGTTCGGTCCTTATTAATGGATGGGGTGCAAAGTTGCGCTGTTCGGCGGAGTCCTCAGAGATCCGGGCAGTATTGGATGATCAAGTGTAGGTGACACAGGTTCACACCTGACGCGTTTCTCAGCTGGCTGCTGCTTTTTCAAAGGTGACTGTAGTCCTAACTGGCAGTGTATTTATACCTAAGTTAATTGCTCATTCATTACACCTGATTCAAAACAATCCATCTCTCAATTTACGTGTAAATGATTAAAAACAACAATTCATTTAGGATAGACTCAAGAATCCTTGAGTCTATCCTTAATGAATTGTTGTTTTTAATCATTTACACGTAAATTGAGAGATGGATTGTTTTGAATCAGGTGTAATGAATGAGCAATTAACTTAGGTATAAATACACTGCCAGTTAGGACTACAGTCACCTTTGAAAAAGCAGCAGCCAGCTGAGAAACGCGTCAGGTGTGAACCTGTGTCACCTACACTTGATCATCCAATACTGCCCGGATCTCTGAGGACTCCGCCGAACAGCGCAACTTTGCACCCCATCCATTAATAAGGACCGAACAGAAAAATCAACACGCAACACTGGTGAGGACATTTCCCATTCTCTTGCCTAAAAATTGGGATAAGACATTCCTCCAGCGTAATTATCGGCCCAGGGATTGTGCCACAACCCCAGGATACGGGACAATAAATGTGCGGACCTCACGGGGACATTGGACAAAACTACAAATGATCAATAATCATATGTATGGTGACTATAATATAAGAGTGCAGTGAAATCAGATTTTAATAGTTTTTTATAAAATTGTTTAGTTAATCAATGTTATTTTAATAAATAAGACTGTATTTTTTACAATCCATCTCAGTTAGCGCTGTCTTACTTTGGTTTGTTTCTGTTTTGTATGATATTGTGGGCGTGACTAGCCACTCAGACAGCTGCTTATTATACATTGTTTGGAAACACAGCTTGAGCGCCCCTTCCAATTTGATTGGTTACATATTTCTGGCTCCTGCTATAACCTATAACTGGCACTGCAGTGCTCCCCAGTCTCCCCCACAATTATAAGCTGTGTGAGCTGAGCAGTCAGACAGATATATAATATATATAGATGATGCAGCACACTGGGCTGAGCCTGAGCAGTGCACACAGATATGGTATGTGACTGAGTCACTGTGTGTATCGCTTTTTTCAGGCAGAGAACGGATATATTAAATAAACTGCACTGTCTGGTGGTCACTCACTATATAATATTATGTACTCCTGGCTCCTGCTATAACCTATAACTGGCACTGCAGTGCTCCCCAGTCTCCCCCACAATTATAAGCTGTGTGAGCTGAGCAGTCAGACAGATATATAATATATATAGATGATGCAGCACACTGGGCTGAGCCTGAGCAGTGCACACAGATATGGTATGTGACTGAGTCACTGTGTGTATCGCTTTTTTCAGGCAGAGAACGAATATATTAAATAAACTGCACTGTCTGGTGGTCACTCACTAGTAAACTCTCTGCACTCTCTACACTTCTACAGTACTCCTCCTAGTCCTAAGCTCCAGTAAATCTCTCTCTCTTATAATCTAAATGGAGAGGACGCCAGCCACGTCCTCTCCCTATCAATCTCAATGCACGTGTGAAAATGGCGGCGACGCGCGGCTCCTTATATAGAATCCGAGTCTCGCGAGAATCCGACAGCGTCATGATGACGTTCGGGCGCGCTCGGGTTAACCGAGCAAGGCGGGAGGATCCGAGTCTGCTCGGACCCGTGAAAAAAACCATGAAGTTCGGGCGGGTTCGGATTCAGAGAAACCGAACCCGCTCATCTCTAATATAAATCCCCATATCTTTTTTTTTGGGGGGGGGTTTTCGCCCTTAAACTACCCAAAAAAAACAGAGGGTACATAAAAAAGAAAAAAAAAAGAAATAAGAAACATAGAAAGAAACATATTGAAGAGTAATCATCTAGACCAGGACCTTATCAGTCGTGTACGTAATTAGGCGAACCCGCAGAGCTCAGCTGGCAACCATCTAGACATACATCCTTAAACAGTAAATCAGTGGCACAATAGCTCTTCGATATCCATTATGATTGAGGGACCATGTGGGAGTGGGGAGACTCCAGCCAACGAGACCAGACTCTTTCAAATTTGGCTGAAGCGTTTTGTTTCATGTAAATATATCTTTCCTTGAATATTGTATCATTAACTAAGGTCTTGAGCGCAGAAACTAAAGGGCCACTAGGGGCCATCCAGAGCCTCGCAATGCAAACCTTAGCCAAGGCACATACATTGCGAGCATATAGATCCTCCGGACCAGTCTCAGAAGTAGAGCATCCTATCCCCAAAATACAGAATTGTGGGGTAAGCAGTCCGCCAGTCACTCCCGTACTCTCCAGCATTGACCTAACCCCCGACCAGAACACCCGCAGTCTTGGGCAGTCCCACACCAGATGCCAAAATGTTCCCATATCCGCCTCGCACTTAGGGCAGAGGCCAGATCTGCCAGTCCCAAAAGAGGCTAGTCTAGCTGGAGTCATATATGTTCTATGTAGAATGAAGAATTGGATTTGTTGATATCTGAGGGACTTGGTGACTGTAGCAGGGTATTCCAGAGCAAGGACCCAGTCCTCCTCACCCATCAGACCTATATCCTCCTCCCATTTTCCACGGAGACCTGTCAGAGGGTCCGTATGGAGTTTGGTGAGAAGATATCCATACGCAAGGGAAACCATCTTAGTTCGACCCATTGTAGTTACAAAAGTCTTGATGGGAAATGGGAGGATTCGTGGGGGGGGGGACTCTGCAAACTGGGACCGGAGGGCATGTCGAAGTTGAAGGTATCTGAAAAAATAGGAGTTGGGTAAATCAAACTCATCCTTTAGTTGCTGAAAGGATTTGAATACATTATTTAGATAGAGTTGGGAAATAGAGACCACAGATCTAGGGGCCCACACCTCCCGTCCCTCAAGCGCATGCAATTCAGGAAGCCAGTCAGAGTACCAAAGGGGGGTGTCTGGGTCCAGGTCGTCGTACCCTAAGAGGTCTCTCAGGGCCCGCCATATCTTTAAGATCTGAAAGATAATAGGGGGGAGAAACCGGGCCATGCTCCCGCTCAGCAGCACCTGCATAGGAGAGAGGTGAGGAAAATAGCAGCGAATGAACTCACACTGCAAAGAATCATCACCAGAATCCCGCACCCATACACTAATATGGGTCAGCTGAGCAGCGTAGTAATACATCTGAAAATTAGGCAAAGCTAGGCCGCCATCAGAGCGCTGCCTTGTGAGGGTATTTAATTGTATCCTAGGTCGTTTGTTAGCCCAAACAAGTGAGGACAGAACACTATTCAATTTCCTATAGAATGTTGGATAGATATATACAGGGGACTGGAGAATAATGTATAAAAGTTTGGGCAGTATGATCATTTTAATGAGATTAACCCTGCCAGACACTGTCAGTGGAAGCCTACACCAGGTTTTAGATTTGCACATGATCTGCTGCATGGTCGGGTCCAGGTTCAGAGGGATGAAATCAGAAGGGTCATTAGTTATTTGGATTCCGAGGTATTTAAATTGTATTGTCCAACATATTGGTAGGGAAATTTTGGGAACAGTAGGAGGGGGGCCTATGACTGGCATAATGTAAGATTTAGACCAGTTGATCTGAAGACCTGAGTGAGCACCAAAGTCCTCAATCACACGCAGCAGAATGGGCATGGACCTGGCGTAGTCTTGCAAAAATAACAACATGTCGTCGGCATAAAGTGCTATCCTATCCTCGCGTGAGCCCGTGCAAATTCCCACAATATCTGGGTGCGATCGTACCAAACAGGCCAAGGGCTCGACGGCCAAAGCAAACAGTGCGGGGGATAAGGGACAGCCCTGCCTGGTACCTCGGGACAATTGAAAGGAGGGGGATACATAGCCATTCACCAAGATCCTGGCACTCGGATGTTGATACAGTAATTTAGTCCATCTGATAAAGTTGGGCCCAAAGCCCATATAAGACATCACCTCCCATAAATAAGCCCATTCAATACTATCAAAGGCCTTGGCCGCGTCCAGCGAGACCACAGCCGAGTCAGAAGGGAAGTCATGTGGGAGTTGTAAAATGGTATACAGTCTACGTAGATTAATAGACGTGGACTTCCCTGGCATGAAGCCAGTCTAGTCCGGATGAACGAGGGAGGTGATCACTGTGTTAAGTCGTACTGCCAATATCTTTGCCAGGATCTTAGCGTCGGTGGGAATTAGGGATATCGGCCTATAGGAGTCCGGAGACCTGGGGTCCTTACCGGGCTTTGGAATCACTATTATAATTGCCTCTGACATAGAGGGGGGAAGTTCATTACTGGTAAATATATCTAGGTATAAGGCATGGAGCCTGGGCCCGAAAAAATCAATATGAGTTTTGTATACCTCTGAGGGAATTCCGTCGCACCCCGGGGCCTTGCCACTGGGGGACACACCAATAGCCGCAGTCACCTCCGCGAGCGTCAAGGGCGCCTCCAGTCCCTCACGGGCCGCAGAGGAGAGCGCGGGCAGCGGAATACCCCCCAAATAGCAGGAGAGATCTATAGTGGAGCATGTCAACTGTGAGCTATAAACCTTGGTGTAATAGGATCGGAATAACTGCGCAATGTCCGGCGTGGTGTCAACAAAGGACCCATCCCCATCGGACATTTGAGTAATCACAGTCCCAGGACGATCCTGATGTATCAGCCGGGCCAGGAGGCCACCCGTCCTATCAGCCTGCATATAAATATTAGTGGCCCTAAAGAGGAGGGACCGTGAGTTTCTATCAGACAGGTGGGCAAGCCAAGCCGACTGGGCCACCAGCCAACGTGCTTTCGTCGTGGGGGTACCATCTAGCAAGTATTGGGACTCCAAATCTCTGGCGTCACTCTCCAGGGCCTTTTCCCTTTCTCTAGAGGACACTTTATGAGCTGCTATGCGTCCTATATAAGAGCCCCTCAAAAAAGCCTTGAATGAATGAATCCCATACCATAGTTCCCGGGGCAGACCCTGTGTTGTCGCTAAAGTAACCCTCCCACTGAGTCTCCAGATCACTGCAGTCACCCAGCTGAGTCAGCCAAGAAGGGTGCAGCTTCCAATAAGAGTGCCCCTTCTGACTCTTTACAGCAAGAGTCATCAGCAAAGGGGAGTGGTCAGAGACCCCACGGGCCTCATAGCGGACGTCAGTGATCACAGGGACAAGGGCGGGGGACACCAGTACTAGGTCTATTCTAGAAAAGGAGCCATATGTGCTGGAGAAACAGGAGAACTGACGGACCGCAGGGTGGCGAAGCCTCCACACATCTACCCACTGTAAATTATTCAAGAAATCAGCAAATTTGGTAGAACCACTACCCACCATCGCATCATTCGGAGAATGCCATCTGTCCAGAGACACATCTAGTATATTATTAAAGTCGCCCAGACATATCACCGGGGTGGTAGGGGAGGAAGCTATAAAAGATGCAGCTTGCTGCAATACAGCGTATGAAAAAGGAGGGGGGACATACACTGCTAAAATGTAATAGGGCTGGGAACTCAGTTTGCATTCCAGAAATACAAATCTGCCATACGTGTCAGTTTTGACCGATATTAACTCAAATTGCACCGTTTTTTTAATCAGAACAGACACACCCCTGGAGAAGGAGGAATGAGAGGCATGGTAAGCCCATCCCACCCAGGCCCGTCTTAGAGATAACAACCGATTTCCCTCCAAGTGGGTCTCGCTGAGGCATGCAATATCCGGGTCATATTTCCTAATCATATTTAGAACCAAAGAACGTTTGATTTTGTTATTTAGACCCCGGACATTCCATGCCAGAAATTTCAGGTTAATCATGACCCCAGGTATACTCTATGTGCCACACGGATAGACATCTCACAATATATATCCTAGAATCAACACCATTAGCCATAGCAACATATATCTCATAGAAGCTCTGCGTTGTAAGCCATAACACACGGTATGTCAAACATCCTAGTTTCAGAAAAAACATAGATATGAAAAATAACAAACTAAAGAAAGAAAACCAAAAACAACAAGAGGAGCCGCAACTAGCAGCTTCCCAATCATCCTTTCCCTCCCCGTATACCACCCCGAACTCTGGCATACTTATATCCCAAACAGCCAACCCCAACTACCAAATGCTAAGAAGGCCCAGATTCTCAACTTAACCTAAACCTCCTTAACCAATAGCACTTGAACGTGAAAAGTCTTGAGCCACCAATGCAAAGGGGGGGGCTCCCCGAATTGTGGTCGTCTCCTCCGGTAGTCAAGATCCCAGCATCTTCAGCGCAGGGAATCAGTCCGGAGCCAGCTGGCGAGCACCCGGCGCATATCTGTCCAGCCGCTGGGCCGCCTCTCTAGGAGAATTAAAGAACTTGGTCTCCCCATCCGCCACTACCCGGAGCCGAGAGGGAAACAGCATGGAATATGAGAGGTTGAGGTCCCGCAGACGTCGTTTAATAGGCATAAACTGGGCTCTGTCCTTCTGGACGTCCGCGGCAAAGTCCGGGAAGGCCGACACTCTGACTCCGTTATGGACCAATGGGCCCTTCGTACGGCCAAGGCGGAGGACCGAGTCACGATCCTTATAGTGCAGGAATTTGGCGATGAAGGTGCGAGGAGGGGCACCAGGAGGTAGCGGCCGAGATGGTATCCTATGTGCGCGCTCCACCGTAAATTGGGCCGTAAAGGACTCAGCGCCATATATCTCTTTGAGCCAGGATTCGAGGAATTCCTCCGGCTGCGAGCCCTCCTCTCTCTCAGGCAGACCCACAAATCGTACATTGTTTCTGCGCAGTCGACCCTCCATGTCTAGGAGCTTGGTTTGGAGAGATGAGACCTGCTGGGTCACTGCGGACACGGATTGCTTAAGGGGGCCACACACATCCTCCAAGTTGGAGACACGCGTCTCCGCCTCACCCACTCTCTCACGGATACGCTGAACATCTTGTCGGAGTAAGGAGAGGTCGCACTGCACCTTTTCCATCTTATCGGAGAGACGCTGCTCACTGCCGGCTATAGCCTCCAACACCTGCTGAATAGACGGCGCCTCCGCTGCCGTTGGGGAGTTGGCAGTAGACGCAGAAGGGGAGCTTGAGTGTGTTGGAGAGGCACCCTGAGGTGGAGCTGATGATCCCCTGGGGTTGGGTTGCCTAACAAATCTCTCCAGTTTGGCCGCGGCCGCACTCTGGCCGTTCCTAACCATACTGACAGAGAGCGGTCACACACACCTCCGGGTAAGGTTGCAGTATAGAAGTGTAATTAGAGGACAGCAGGCAATTTGCTCTTAAAGCCGGGAAGCAACCGTGGCAGATCTTTGGGTCAAAATATCAATGGATAAGAGCACAGGCTTTGTGTAAAGGTAAAAAATAATATATATGATATTGATGTTGTTGAGGGGAGAATGTCCTGCAGCAAATTCCAGGTAGAGGCAGGGTATTGGTGTGTAATACACTGTGTGCTATTAGTGCACCACTATAGTGCAATGAGTTCCAAGGTGCATGCAGTCCTTGCAGGGTAGACAGGGAGAGCTGTGTGCTGAGGCTGTCTATGGAACTGCACCTAAAATGGCCCCCGGGTTTTCAGGCACTTTTCCCCTTCCCTGGAGTACCTGTGCCTTATTGTCCAGCCAGCCGTCCCAGGTCCCCTTCAGCCAGGTACAGGAGGGCTATCAGTGTCCCCTGCAGTGTGTCCAGCGCCAGACAGTGCCGCCCGCCCGTCCGTCCGTCAATGAGGCCCCGGAAGCCGCGTGGCCGGGAGCGCCAAACTCGAGGACGGGGATCCGGAGGAGTCACAGGCCGCAATGCCGGGAATCGTCTGCCGCGGTCAGCCAGCACCCAGAGATCCCGGGCAAAGGTGCCTGCCGCTGCCCGGAGGTGAGGGGGGACCAGCACTGGGGGGTAGACAGTCCGGAGGGACTCAGGATGGGTGCAGGAGTTATTAGATCGGGGAGCTCCCGGGATCCGCTGCCTACTCCTTCACCGCCGTGGCCACGCCATTGAGAAGTACTGTTTAGCAGTCTGCAGTTGAATGCATTGTGATGTCAAAGAGGTGCTGTCTAGCTGCCTGCAGCTGAATGCATTGTGATGTCACAGAGGTACTGTCTAGCTGCCTGCATCTGAATGCATTGTGATATCAAAGTGGTACTGTCTGTCTGCAGCTAAACACATTGCAATGTTACAACAGTACTGCCTAGCTGCCTGCCCTGTAAAACTTTTAGAAGTGGCCCGACATGGGCAGTACAAAAGGTATAACATACTGTGTAGCCATGGCAGCATCACTGGATGGCAGAGTTGCTGTATGGCAGAGATGGAATAACAGAATGAATGGGGACAATGCAGTTTACTGAGTATGGTGGGCTGTCTGTCATGTGGGAATGGGACCACATGACAACACCCAAAACAGGCCCCACAAACATATTAGCCTACCAAGAATCTTCCTGGTGATCCCTATGGCCAATCCGCCCCTGGCTGTAACATAACAAAATGTGGAAAAAGTGAAGCGCTGTGAATACATTCCGAATGCACTGTATACTGGGGTACAGCAAAAAATAGAATAAAATATATATTTTTATTCATTTCTTTAACACTGGGGCAGAGCCCCTGGATAAACGGATAGAGCACCCCTTATTGGACAGAGCAACCCCTTGATGGACAGATGCAGCAGCAGCTTCAGGATGTACTGTATACTGTGGTACAGCACAAAACAGAATTAAATAATTTATATATATATATATATATATATATATATATATACTGTATATATATATATTGTGGCAGTCCAGTCCAGATGCCACCCCGGGTGTTTGCAGGACAGGGCAACAGTTTGGGTGCCCTGGGCTAAGGTGACCTGGGTTTAGGGCTGGACCAAGAAGAAGCCCAGGGAGGTGTTGGTACACAGCAGGTTGTCTTTAATATTGTGTCAAAGATTATCTGGCAGTTGGAAATTATTTTTGTGTGTTTTTGTTGTTGTTGAATTGTGGTTTGGTGGTACATGTTAAGTGAAGCGAGATTCATTTATCGTGCATCCATTCCAGCCACCATGGAGATGCAGCTTCTCCAAACACAAGTACAGGCTCAGCAGGAAACCCTGTGCCTGATTCGTGATGAAGTGGGTCTCCTGTGACAGCATCAATAGGAGCCTAGGCCGTTGCAAAAGATGTGTCCCTCAGACGATGTGGAAGCCTACCTGGGGACCTTTGAGCACGCGGCCGCACACCTTGGATGGCCAGAGGATAGCTGGGCAAATACGCTGGCCCCATTTTTGACGGGGGATCCCCAGAAAACGTACCATGACCTCCCGGCAGACCAGGTATCCACCTATTCGCAGTTTAAAGCTGTCATACTGGGTTGCATCGGCATAACCAAAGCCTGCAAAGCCCAATGGTTCCAGGACTGGCGTTGGACTTCGACAGAGAATTCTCGAATCCAGTTGGCTGAACTTCTAAAAATGGCGAGGTCTTGGCTTCAGCCGGAAAGGAATATGGCTGCCCAAGTGGTGGAGACTGTAGCCATAGACCCCTGTGTGCGGGTCTTAGACAGAGGCATGCAGAGGTGGGTTCTCCAGGCTGCCCCTCAAAATATGGAGGACCTAGCCGCTGCAATGGAGAGATATGCTGCACTGGGGAAAATGGCTAAGCCCTCAGACTGAGAGACTCGACCAGTCCCAAGACCCCGGACCCGTCAAACTCCGGAAACAGGGGCCAGGACCAATCTGGTCATCTGCTATGAGTGCGGGGAACAGGACCACATCCGAAAGGACTGTACCAAACAACATGAGCCTATGGAGTGCGGAGCAGGGAAATCAGGGCAACCAGCCTACAGCTGTGTCGGAAGCAAGGGTTCGTCTGTGCCCTCCCGATTCCCGGTGACCCTCCAGATCGCAGCACAGCCAATTCAGGCGCTTGTCGATACCGGGAGTGAATTGTCAATTATCTCCGCGGGGTCGGTCCCTGAAGGCGCTGACCAGGTCTTACCTGCGGTTGAGGTGCTCTGCGTCCGTGGTGCCACTCGCAAGTACCCCAGAATGCGGTTTCCAGTACAACATCAGGGGCGGACAATCCAGCTGGTGGCAACCGTCACCCCGCGCTTGCCCTATCCTTTGATCTTGGGGCGAGATTTCCCTGGCCTATCGGAACTGTTGGTGTTTCAACTCGAGTTGCTGCCTTCCTCTCCCAGCTTCGTGGCTCGAAGGTCGAGTAAGTCCTTAGGAACCGAGTGTGTGTGTGGAGTCGGTACGTCTATGCCAGAAGAGTAGACCGATCTGGAGGAGGCGGGTGATGAAAGGACATTAAGAACTGTCATGTCGCTTCGGGATTTTGGACGATACCAGCAGGAAGACCCGAACCTCGCAAATACTTTCCAGAACATTTGTACTTATAATGGGAAAATGTATTCGCCCCTTACCATGGGGGGGCAGCCCTTATTTCATAGTAGAGAAGGATTTACTATATAGGGTTGTCAAGGAACGGGGTAAGAAAGTTGAGCAGCTTATAGTACCACGGGTCCATCAGCCTCTGGTCCCGGAAGCTGCTCATTCACAGTTGTGGGGAGGAGAAAATTCTGCAGAGGATACAGCAGAATTTTTTCTGGACGGGAATCAGAGCATCGGTAGCAAAGTACTGTCAGGAGTGTCCCATCTGCCAGCGTACCGCACCAAAGCTCCAGTACAGAGCTCCCCTCATCCCATTTCCGGTAATTTCCATTCCCTTTGAAAGGATTGGGATTGGATATTGTGGGGCCAGTAGAAAAATCTGCAAGGGGACATCAGTATATCTTAGTCCTCCTTGATTATGCCACACGATACCCTGAAGCCATCCCTCTAAGAAATATGAAGACAGCAACCATTGCCAAAGAACTATTGCTGATCTTCTCCTGCCTGGGCATACCTAAGGAGGTCCTCACTGACAAGGGGACCCACTTTATGTCCCGGCTGATAAGCGACCTATATTGGCTGCTGAGGGTTAAGAAGATTTGCACCTCAGTGTATCATCCACAGACTGATTGCTTGGTGGGGCGTTTTAACTGCACAGTCAAGCAATGCTCAGGAGGGCAGTTGCCCAGGACAAAAGGGATCGGGACCAGCTCCTACCTTTTCTGATGTTTGCCATCTGAGAGGTTCCCCAGTCCTCTACGGGCTTCAGCCCCTTTGAGCTGTTGTATGGCAGATAGCCCCAGGGAATCCTGGACCTCCTGAAGGAGGGATGGGAGCAACAGACATCCCCAGAGCTAAATGTAGTACAGTTCGTTCACCAGCTCTATGGGCAGTTCCAGCAGATATCCCCATTGGTCAGGGACCATATGACTCAGGCCCAGTCTAGGCAGAAACATCATTATGATGTCCCAGCTGAGAAACATTTTTAACCCTGGAGACAAGGTCTTGGTTCTGGTACCCACAGTGGAGGGCAAGCTTTATGCCCATTGGCAAGGACCATATACAGTGCTCTGGGACCAGTGACTTATCGTTTGAGCCAACCGAGAAAGTGAAAGCTTACACAGATCTATCATATAAATCTGCTGAAGCCCTGGAAGGAAAGCTCAGAAACAGCAACTGCAAGTGTGGCCAAGATCTCGGCATGTGCGGTTCCAATTGACAGATCGCTCGACGAGGTCAAGACACGTCAAGCTCAAGACATGGTCAGGAGAAATACCCCTTTCAGACATGCTCTAAATTCCCGGGATTTTGCACATGAACGCGCATCAGCTTGGGAATTTGGTATGTCTGAAAGGCTCCGACCCGGGAATGTGATCCGGGTCGCCAACCCTGCAATTGACCTGGGATTTATTTTACCGGGTCTTTCTTCCCAGGTTGGCTTCCTGGATTAAGTCTTTAAGGCGCGACCCGGGAATTTGCTCTCTGGCTGCATGAAAAAGGTTTTCATTGGTCAGGAAGGACCATCTGATGCCTGCTGAAGACCTCATCAGCGGCAGACGGAGGGGAACAGACGCCACAGCAGCATGGGAGGAAGCATAGAGCTTTGCAGTGAATTGTGGAGTGCAGAAGGTACACCGAGTTGTGCATGTATGTGTGCCAGAGGGTGCCAGAGTAACACAGAGCTGTGCAGAGAAGTCTGCAGAAGTGTGCAGAGAAGTGTGCCAGAGTGTGCCAGTGAAGAGACTGCCATTTTGTTCATAATGACTCACTGAAAGGAGGTGGAGGTCCAGGAGCTACTACATGTGAGGGGTGAGGAGGAAATAAAATCACAAATAACCGACACTGTTAAGGATGCCATGATCTATGGCAACATTGCAAAGATCCTGTCCAGCAGAGGTATTGTGAAGACACAACAGCAAGTTCTTAACAAACTAAAGTCTCTTAAGAAACAATGGCCCTCATTCCGAGTTGTTCGCTCGCTAGCTGCTTTTAGCAGCATTGCAAACACTAGGCCGCCGCCCTCTGGGAGTGTATCTTAGTTTAGCAGAATAGCGAACGAATGGTTAGCAGAACTGCTAATAAATAATTCCTTGCAGTTTCTGAGTAGCTCCAGACCTACTCCTAGATTGCGATCACCTTGGTTTGTTTAGTTCCTGGTTTGACGTCACAAACACGCCCTGCGTTCGGCCAGCCACTCCCCCGTTTCTCCAGCCACTCCTGCGTTTTTACCTGGCACGCCTGCGTTATTTAGCACACTCCCTGAAAACGCCATGTTGCCACCCAGAAACACCCACTTTCTGTCAATCACACTACGATCACTCGAGCATTGAAAAAGCGTCGCTCAAGCTTGTGTAAATCTACTAAGTTTTGTGTAAAATAACCAAGCGCATGCACGCTGCGTACCATGCGCACACGCATTTTCTACCTAATCGCTCCGTTGCGAAAAACGGCAACGAGCGAACTCGGAATGACCACCAATATACCAACGTCCATGATCACAATTGAAATCGCAGTGGTATGGGAAGGATGGAGTGGCACTTATATGAACTGTGCAGCAACGTGTTTGGCCATACAGCACTTAGCAATCTCGTTGCCCTGTCCTCATCTAGTGATGCTGGCACGCTGTCTGCTATACCATCAGCCGCGGCTCCATCGTCTCCAGAGTGCAGCCAGCAGAGCCCAGCATCATCGCAGATCCTATTTGATGTTGATCCAGAGGGTGATTCGGATGTCACCATTACAATCGATCCAAACAAGGCCACAGATGTGACAGCAACGTCCCATTGTTACCTTTAATTTCTGTTTTGTTTTTCAGTTTACACAGTCCCGTCTCATAGGAAAAAGAAGAGCAAAATGGAGGTAGCTGCAAAAGCCATGACAAATATTCTGTGCGAGCAACTACGCGAGATGGATTCAGATTGGCAGAGTCAAGAGGATGCAAGATTGCAAAAATTTATGGACAATGGGGGTAATTCCAAGTTGATCGCAGCAGGAATTTTGTTAGCAGTTGGGCAAATGTGCAGATTTAACATGTGCAGAGAGAGTTAGATTTGGGTGTGGTGTGTTCAATCTGCAATCTAATTTGCAGTGTAAAAATAAAGCAGCCAGTATTTACCCTGCACAGAAACAAAATAACCCACCCAAATCTAACTCTCTCTGCAAATGTTATATCTGCCCCCCCTGCAGTGCACATGGTTTTGCCCAACTGCTAAAAAAATTCCTGCTACGATCAACTTGGAATTACCCCCAATGAACGTGAACTGCAGAGGAATTTGCTAACGCAAATGGTAGCTATGCAGGATAAGATCAGTAGCGAAAACCGTGAATTCATAGGTCAGCTTGTTTCCAAAATGACCACTACACCACAATTTACAAACCCTCATTCTGACCTACAATCGTATTCTCACACCGCATTTGGTCCAAAAACACGGTATTCCCAGCAAGCCCAGTCTCCCCCATCTTTTGGGCCTGTATCCCAGTATATGCAGCAAGCCCAGTCTCCCACTCTTTTGGGGCTACATCCCAGTATACGCAGCAAGCCCAGTCTCCCACCACTTTTGGGGCTACATCCCAGTATACGCAGCAAGCCCAGTCTCCCACCACTTTTGGGGATACTCACCAGTATACGCAGCAATCCCAGTCTCCCACCACTTTTGGGGATACTCACCAGTTTGCGCAGCAATCCGTCTCCAACATCCTTTAATTCGACCTCAAATACACTGAAGAATAGACCGAGAGGTCCAGAATTTGGAGATTCATTATCTAGTACAACTCCAGAGGAATCTACTCCCAGCAATAAACCACAGTACCAAATTCTCTAATTTATACTGTGCACATACAGTAAATGTTTATTCTGTGTTTATTGGTTGGGTATTGTGCCCATAACTTTATTTTTGGTTAACGTTTTGCTTGTGAAATGCGTGTTTGAAATGCATATGCTTGTCTTAAAAAAAACAGGTATTGCGCATATGCTCATAATTATGAGTACATCATTCACCTTGGTCTTATGATTATCTCATTTGTATTTTGCACTGCAAAACCGCAGCACTTTTTTACAAAATGTAGAACAGGGGTCTTCAACCTTTGCCCTGTAGCTGTTATGGAACTACACTTCCCAACATTTTCTGCTACCGTTTAGCATGGGCTAAAATCTAAAATGTGGATGGGCATGCTGGGAACTGAAGTTCCATAACAGCTGCAGGGCAAAGGTTGAAGACCCTTGTGATACACCATGCCCTTTGGCAAAACAACTTTTTTGCACTGCAATACCGCAGCACTTTTGTGTTATGGCTAAAGTGGGTGTAATGCGCCTGTCATTCCTAAAAAGTTTTTAAACTATGCCATATATGTCCTCATAATTGGGAGGATCTCATTAAAGGTGTAAAAGATGTGCACACACGTTTTACAACTTGGAAAAAAAACTTTTATTCTTTCTAAAATAAACAATTTTGGAAAAGATCATGGAATTTAAATTAACTCCACCACAGCAAACAAACTCTCCATGCTACACAAATGCTTGTCAGCCATGAATCCAGCAATGCATTATGGGCACCACACCCAGTCCATTTATAGCCTGCCCTCCCCTTTGCATGACCTCATTATTGTGTGCCTGCAAACCGTCCCCTTAAAATGATGACACTGCCTTCAAAACTGGAAAATCCAGCTTATTCCTGAAAGGGGCCAACCCGGGAATTTCCCGGGCCTGTGGTGTAGTGTGAAAAGGGATCTGAAGAAAAACCCGGGTTTTTGCTGGAGAGAAAATCCCGGAACTCGAGCAGGGTAATTCCCGGGTTGTATGCCTGAAAGGGGTATGAGATGTCTTTTCGTGATTCCAGGGAGGACAAAGATCATCGAGCACGATACCGTTACTCCTCCGGGGGTAGTGGTCAATCTGCGGCCGTACCGGATACCCGAGGCAAAGAGGGATGCAGTACGCAAGGAAGTGGAGGAAATGTTACGCCTGGGGGTTATTGAAGAGTCCACCAGCGGGTGGAATAACCCAAAGCCGTCCGGAGCACTGCGGTTCTGCAACGACTTCCGCAGGTTGAACCAAGTATCTAAATTTGATGCCTATCCCATGCCACGCATTGATGAGATGATTGAGCAACTGGCCCAAAGCCAATACTTAACAACTCTTGACCTTACTAAAGGCTATTGGCAGATTCCCCTTACCGAGGCTACCAAGGCAAAAACGTTTTTTTTCCACCCCAGATGGCCTGGTTCAGTATTGGGTCTTGCCATTTGGTCTTCACGGGGCCCCGGCCACGTTCCAGCGGGCTATGAATAAGCTCCTCCAGCCCCACTGGAAGTACGCAGCCGCATACCTAGATGACATTGTTATCTTTAGCGACGACTGGGAGTCTCATCTGGCCAAAGTGGAAGCCGTATTAAAGTCTCTGCGCTTCCACGGATTCACGGCCAACCCAGAGAAGTGTGCGATAAGTATGTCGGAGGCCAAGTACTTGGGGTACGTGGTGGGCAGGGGCCAAATCAAACTCAGGTCAATAAGGTGGAGGTGGTTGCTGCCTGACCAAGGCTTGAGAGGAAAACCCAACTCAGGGCCTTTATATGCCTGGTGGGATATTACCGCAAGTTTATCCCGAACTTTGCCACCAGAGCAGCCCCACTCACTGATTGCTTGAAAAAGCAAAGTCCGGACAAGCTTGTGTGGACATTCCAGGTACATGAGGCCTGGAAGGATTTAAAAAGTGCACTGTGTAAAGCACCAGTGCTGATAGCCCTGGACTTTGGTAAAAGGTTCATCCTGCAGAAGGATGCTTCAAGAACAGGCCTCGGTGCAGTGTTGTCTCAGGAGGTGGTTGGGGAGGTGAAACCAGTCCTGTACCTCAGTAAGAAACTACTGCCTAGGGAACAGCGATATGCCACGGTAGAGCAGGAATGCCTGGCTATCAAGTGGGTAGTAGAGACTCCGAGGTACTATCTCCTGGGACAGGAGTTCACCTTAATCACCGATCACGCTCCGCTCCAATGGATGTGCCTGAATAAGGAGACCAACGCCCGGGTAACACGGTGGTTCCTTGCCCTACAGCCGTACCGCTTCAAGGTCCAGCACAGAGCAGGAGGATAACAGGGCAACACGGATGCCCTTTCAAGGAAGTTCCTCTCCTCAAAAGATGCAGAGCTCTGTGGGGTGAAGCTAGAGGGGGGAGAGGAGGACTCGGAGAGAGACCGACCCGAAAAACGAGATTTATGGTAAGAACTTACCGTTGTTAAATCTCTTTCTGTGAGGTACACAGGGCTCCACAAGGATTAACATCGGGGTGTAGATTAGGATCTTGATCCGAGGCACCAACAGGCTCAAAGCTTTGAACTTCTTCCCAAGATGCATAGCGCCCAGAGGCAGAACTCTGGGAGGCAACGGAGTCATCTACCGCCGGGCTCTTGCTCTGAAGGGGGGCACTCCTCCTCCCGTTCTGTGACACCATTGAATTAAGTTAATTGATAGCTGTCGCTGTCTTTTCAGTGGCCAACTTCCTCACTGGTCCCTGCACCTTACAAATCACACCCTCTTTATTATACTGTAGATACACATTTTACAAGTGTCATATCCAGGATTAGAAACCACACCCTATTACACTGGAAGCAGACACCTTACTGATGAAGCGGTTTGCTCCTGTATAGGAAATATGAGAATTCTAACTTTATGAAGATACTTCTCTGACAATTACATGTAACTTCATATAGGTAGAATTCTCATGCTTCCCATACAGGAGCAAATAACTCCATCAGTAAAGTGTCTGCTGTTAGTGTAACAGCTCATGGGTTCTAATCCTGGGTATGACTGATAAGAAATGTGTGATTTAAAATAAAAGACAATTAAATGTATAAATACATTTTTTTTCAGAACACTCAACACACACACACACACACACACACACACACACACACACACACACACACACACACGCACACATACATACATATATTTATCTTAATATAGGAAATAGGGGGGCACCAATATTTATCTTGCCTCCGGGCAACTGTGACGAACTTACGCCACTGATAGCGCCACCTCCTATATCACCCCGCCTCCATGCACAGGAGCTCAGTTTCGTTAACCAGCCCAATGCAGTAGCAGGTACCAGAGACGACAATCGCTCGTAGCCAAATTACACCACACACTCACCACAGGAGAGGGTGTCAGCGGCTATGCCACATTAACCCAAAGAAGCTAAGTGTGCAGGGTGGGCGCCTTGTGGAGCCCAGTGTACCTCGCAGAAAGAGATTTAACAACGGTAAGTTCTTACCATAAATCTCGTTTTCTGCTGCAGGGGACACTGGGCTCCACAAGGATTAACATCGGGGATGTCCTAAAGCAGTTCCTTATGGAAGGGGACGCACTGTAGCGGGCACAAGAACCCGGCGTCCAAAGGAAGCATCCTGGGAAGCGGCGGTATCGAAGGCATAGAACCTAATAAACGTTGTCCCTGAGGACCACGTAGCCGCCTTGCACAATTGTTCAAGGGTCGCACCACGGTGGGCCGCCCAAGAAGGTCCAACCGACTGAGTAGAATGGGCTTTAATGGTAGAAGGAACTGGACGACCAGCCTGTACATAAGCATGTGCAATCACCATTCTAATCCATCTGGCCAAAGTCTGCTTGGAAGCAGGCCAGCCACGTTTGTGAAAACCAAACACAAAAAGAGAATCAGATTTCCTAATGGAGGAAGTTGTCTTCACATAGATACGGAGAGTCCGTACTACATCCAAAGACCGCTCTTTGGAAGACAACTCAGGAGAATTAAAGGCCGGAACCACAAATTCCTGGTGAAGGTGGAAGGAAGACACCACTTTAGGTAAATAACCTGGCCGCGTTCTAAGAACCACCCAGTCACGGTGAAAAATCAAATAGGGAGACTTACCGGATAAGGAACCCCAGTCCGAGACCCTTCTAGCTGAAGCAATCGCCAGCAAGAAAAGGACCTTAAGGGAAAGCCACTTAAGATCAGCAGAGGAAAGAGGCTCAAATGGAGACTCTTGCAAGGCCTCCAAAACCACCGACAAGTCCCAAGGGGCTACAGGTGGTACATAATGAGGCTGAATCCTCAACACACCCTGAGTGAATGTATGGACATCAGGTAGGGTACCAATTTTTCTCTGAAACCAAACCGACAAGGCAGAGATGTGAACCTTGAGGGAGGCCAGACGCAGGCCTAAGTCCAGGCCTTGTTGTAGAAAGGCCAATAGTTTGGCCGTACTAAACTTGAAAACGTCATGATTGTGAAACGCACACCAAGTAAAGTAAGCATTCCAAACCCTACGGTAGATCCGAGCAGAAGCCAGTTTACGGGCCTTCAACATAGTTTGAACGACTGCCTTGGCCTTCAGGACAGAAGCCTCAAGGGCCATGCCGTCAAAGCCAGACGGGCCAAATCCTGGTAAACACAAGGGCCCTGAACGAGGAGGTCTGGTCGTTGTGGAAGTAGAAGGTGACGATCCCACGAGAAACCAAGTAGATTGGCGAACCAGTGCTGTCTGGACCACGCTGGAGCGACCAGAAGCAGGTTTCCTCCTTCTTGCTTGAATGAACTTCTGTATTACTCTGGGCAGGAGTGACACCGGAGGGAACACATACGGTAGCTGAAAGCTCCATGGAATTGCCAGAGCGTCCATAAACGCAGCTTGAGGATCCCTTGTCCTTGCTCCAAAGACCGAAACCTTGTGATCGTGTTGAGACGCCATCAGATCCACAACTGGAAGCCCCACGTGTCTACGAGAAGTTGAAACACCTCCGGATTGAGGCTCCACTCTCCGGCATGTACGTCCCGATGACTGAGATAGTCCGCTTTCCAGTTCAGCACGCCCGGAATGAACACTGCGGATATGGCCGGCAGATGACGCTCCGCCCACTGAAGAATCCGTGATACTTCCCTCATTGCCATGTGGCTTCGAGTGCCGCCTTGATGATTTATGTACGCCACTGTGGTGGCGTTATCCGACTGTACTTGAACAGGTCTGTTCTATATTAGATCCTGGGCCATTGTCAACGCATTGAACACTGCCCGTATTTCTAGAATATTGATCGGGAGCATAGACCCAGCCTTGGTCCACCGACCCTGAAGAGAGTGTTGTTCCAACACCGCGCCCCAACCTCTCAGACTGGCATCTGTCGTCAGGAGGACCCAGTTGGATATCCAGAAGGGACGGCTCCTGCTCAATTGTTGGTCCTGAAGCCACCAGCTCAGTGACAGGAGGACCTCTGGAGACGCAGAGATCATGTGAGATATGATCCGGTGAGGCAGGCCGTCCCACTTAGTCAGAATTAACTTTTGCAGAGGGCGAGAGTGGAATTGAGCATACTCCACTATGTCGAAAGCTGACACCATGAGACCTAGCACTTGCATTGCTGAATGTATCGACACTTGCAGACGAGATAGGAAGCATCGAATCCTGTCCTGAAGCTTCAGGACTTTCTCCTGAGACAGGAACAACCGTTGGTTGTGAGTGTCCAATAACGCTCCCAGATGTAACATGCTCCGAGCAGGAACCGGGGAGGATTTCTTCCTGTTGATCAGCCACCCGTGGGCTTCCATGCACTGGACCGTCAGATCGAGATGACACAGGAGAAGTACTGGGGAATTCGCCAGGATCAACAAATCGTCCAAGTACGGTATGATCCTGACCCCTTGACGGTGGATGTAGCCGTCATGACAGCCATAACTTTGGTGAAAACTCGTGGAGCCGTTGTCAAACCAAAGGGTAACGGCCGAAATTGGTAATGAAGGTTGCCCACCGCAAACCTCAGGTACTGCTGATGAGATACCGCAATAGGAATATGTAGGTAGGCATCCTGTATGTCCAGGGAGACCATAGTCCCCAGGCTCCATGGCCAGAACAATAGAGCGCAGTGTTTCCATACGAAACTTGGAGATCCGCACATGCTTGTTCAAGGACTTCAGATTGAGAATGGGCCGCAAGGACCCGTTCAGTTTCGGGACTAGGAACAGCGGTGAATAGTACCCCTTGCCTCTCTGAGTCAGAGGCACCTGTACTACCACTCCTGTGGTCAGGAGGGAATGTACTACCAAATGCAAAGTGTTGCTTTTGCCGGATCCAGAGGCACATCTGTCAGGCTAAATCGGTGAAGGGGGACGATTCTTGAAGGGTATGGCGTAATCTCGAGTGACGACTTTCCTCACCCAGGTAACTGAAGTGGTCATCAACCATTTCTGGGCAAAACCTAGAAGTCGGCCCCCCACCCTGGGATCCCCCAGAGGGAGGCCCGCCCTGTCATGTGACAGGCTTGTCAGTTTTGGAAGCTGGCATGCTTCAGTCTGGGCTTGGCAGGTCTGGAAGCACGAGTTTGCTTTGGGTACGCCTGACCTTTTGCTTTTCCTGGAGGACGAAAGGGCCAAGGGAAAGTACTTTTAGGCTCCTGTGTGGAAGGAGCCGTACTAGGTAGGCAAGCTGTTTTAGCAGTAGCCAGATCAGCCACAATCTTATTGAGGTCTTCTCCAAAGAGAATGTCTCCCTTGAAAGGAAGCACCTCCAGGGTTTTCTTGGAATCCATATCCACCGACCAGGATCTCAACCAAAGGATACGTCTGGCCAAGACGGACGTAATAGTAGCTTGGCCGCCAGCACCCCGGCATCGGAGTCTTAAGGTACAGAGAAGCCTTGGTAATATACGAGAGACATTGTCAAGCATGCTCAGATGCGTCGGAAGGCTGCTCCACCTCTAGCTTCTGAGCCCACGCCTCAACAACTTCAGCAGCCCAAATTGCTGCAATGGTTGGCCTATGCACAGCCCCCGGTAGGGTGTCAATCACTTTCAAACAACCCTTCACACGTCTGTCCGTCAGTTCCTTCAGAGAGGTGACGGTAGTTACTGGCAGAGCAGAGGAAACTACCATACGCGCCACATGAGAATCTACAGGGGGAGGAGCTTCCCAATTTTTTACATAGCTCCGCAGAAAGAGGATAGCGAGCCAACAGTCTCTTCTGCGGTGTGGATTCCGTTCCCGGATTATCCCATGAGTCCTGATGTATGTCAGCCAGAAGTTGAGAATGAGGTAAAACTTGTTTAACCACCTTCTTACGTTTAAACCTATCCGGCTTTTTAGAGACAGCCTCAGGCTCAGGAACATCAGACACCTGAGGAATGATCCTAAATGCTTCAATCAAATCCGGGACATCCACAAATGATTTCCCTTCCCCATCAGAAACATCTGTGTCAGTGTCTGTGGGATCAGTATATGTATCCTCCTCCTCAGAGGAAGTGTCTGGGATAGCAGTGGATTGGGAGAAGGTAATGGCCTGTTTAGAAGACGATAGTCTTAGGTGGGCGAGAGTGACACTTAGATTTAGTCAGTGACCGGTTCAAATGCTGTAACTGAGTGGAGATTTGATCTGCCCATGGCGGATTAATAGCAGGGACCATAAACTGCTGCATCGGCACAGGTGGTCCCACAGGGGGTGCCAACTTAGTTACAAGCGTGTTTAACAGTGTGGAAAAAGTAGCCCAAGGTGGTTCCTGTGAAGCCCCAGGTGCTACCGACCCACCGGGGGGTAAGGAACCCCCTGAACCAGAACTCTCAGCTGCCATATTTTCCTCTATCACGTCTGCAGCCTCACTACCACGCAGTGTGGGAGAAGCCCCAGTGTCGTTGCCACGTGTAGCAGACATAACTATGTGCACAATATTGGGCAACCAGGTACAAAGTGTAGCAGCACTATACCTCTCAAGAACTCTTCAGTAAAGCGTGCCTATGATATCACAAACCGGGAGTTCAGGAGATATAGATTATATGGTGACTATAAATCACAAGTAAAAATACACAGCAGGTATATCTTGTAAAACAATCCTATATTATTTGCAGAAAAAAACCTGAAACACTTGGCCCCCTCAGGTATAGCAATATAGGAATAGCCCACTGAATGAAATACCCTGCAATAAGGCAACCACGCAGCAGCTACATGCGCACACACACATATATAGTCACAAGCGTACCATGCAGAAATGATGTACCATAAACTGCACTGGACTAGCAATACAAAGTAATACTCAGTATGGCTATATGTGATAACTATAGATATAACAAACACAGTAAGCACTGGATGTATATCACAGGGTGTTTGTACCACACAACCCTGAATGTATGCACTCTTTCTTAACTAACACAGTCCCAGTGACAGGTAGAATACTCAAGTGTCCTAGGAAGCACAGCCCTGGCAGTCAGGCGGTTCCACAGAGGAGGATTTGCCCCAGCAATCCCAGGAAACAGCAAGGCTCTATCTGTAATGGCTGCTGATCGGGAATAAGGGAGAGGGAAGCAGCTCCAGGGCGGGAACATTGCTGAAATGGCGCCCTGGGGCTGGGGCCTCCGGTCCGACCTGCTCCCCCTGCTGGCATCCCCACAGGGTGTGCGGGCAGTAAACATAAAGCAGGGGGAACTTGGTACAACATCCCCCTTGACCTGTGCCCATAATATAACCCTGGTGGCTAGTGGAACATCAGCCCAGTAATCCGTGTCTTCGGCCGCGCTGGATCGTGGTAAAGTGCGGCACAGAAGCCCTTACCTCCCCTTTGTCTGCGGCCCCGCAATCCGAGAGACGGCGGCGTGTGTGAGACTCACTTTAGAATGCAAGAAGTCGGTGCCTCCGCTGCAGTGACCCGGCAACCGCAGTGCAGGAGTGTACAGCGCCGCTGAGGGTGACGGAGCTGCACACAGGAAAGTCTATGAGACTTTGTCTGCAGCAGCCCTGGAAGTCTTCTTTACATTTTCTCTGTTCAGTCTGTAAAACGAAGCTCTTAAAAGGCTGCTTATGGCAGCCTCCTGTCAAGTGCCTGCATACTGCAAGGCACCAACTTACAAACTGAGCTCCTGTGCATGGAGGCGGGGTGATATAGGAGGCGGCGCTATGCATTTTGGGAAGAAGGTCAAAGCTTTGAGCCTGTTGGTGCCTCGGATCAAGATCCTACTCTCAGACCCTCCAACATGACCCGTCCCACTAGGTACAAAATGCTCTGTTCCTGGACTTCCCTCTTAATTTATGATTTCCATCACCTGTGTTGAACTAGTTAAATGATAAGAAAGCTGTTTCTTCACAGGTGATTGCAATAATAAGAATTTACTTACCGATAATTCTATTTCTCGGAGTCCGTAGTGGGTGCTGGGGTTCCTGAAAGGACCATGGGGAATAGCGGCTCCGCAGGAGACAGGGCACAAAAGTAAAGCTTTTACAGGTCAGGTGGTGTGTACTGGCTCCTCCCCCCATGACCCTCCTCCAGACTCCAGTTAGGTACTGTGCCCGGACGAGCGTACACAATAAGGGAGGATTTTGAATCCCGGGTAAGACTCATACCAGCCACACCAATCACACCGTACAACTTGTGATCTAAACCCAGTTAACAGTATGATAACAGAGGAGCCTCTGAAAGATGGCTTCCTAAACAATAACCCGAATTAGTTAACAATAACTATGTACAAGTATTGCAGATAATCCGCACTTGGGATGGGCGCCCAGCATCCACTACGGACTCCGAGAAATAGAATTATCGGTAAGTAAATTCTTATTTTCTCTATCGTCCTAAGTGGATGCTGGGGTTCCTGAAAGGACCATGGGGATTATACCAAAGCTCCCAAACGGGCGGGAGAGTGCGGATGACTCTGCAGCACCGAATGAGAGAACTCCAGGTCCTCCTTTGCCAGGGTATCAAATTTGTAAAAATTTACAAACGTGTTCTCCCCTGACCACGTAGCTGCTCGGCAGAGTTGTAATGCCGAGACCCCTCGGGCAGCCGCCCAAGATGAGCCCACCTTCCTTGCGGAATGGGCCTTAACAGATTTAGGCTGTGGCAGGCCTGCCACAGAATGTACAAGTTGAATTTTGTTACAAATCCAACGAGCAATCGACTGCTTAGAAGCAGGTGCACCCAACTTGTTGGGTGCATACAGTATAAACAGCGAGTCAGATTTTCTGACTCCAGCCGTCCTTTAAATGTATATTTTTAAGGCTCTGACAACGTCCAACAACTTGGAGTCCTTCAAGTCGTCTGTAGCCGCAGGCACTACAATAGGCTGGTTCAGGTGAAACGCTGATACCACCTTAGGGAGAAAATGCGGACGCGTCCGCAGCTCTGCCCTATGTCGAATGGAAAATTAAATAAGGGCTTTTATAAAACAAAGCCGCCAGTTCAGATACTCTCCCGGCCGAAGCCAGGGCCAGTAACATAGTCACTTTCCATGTGAGATATTTCAAATCCACATTCTTTAGTGGTTCAAACCAATTGGATTTGAGGAAATCTAAAACTACATTTAGATCCCACGGTGCCACCTTAGGCACCACAGGAGGCTGTATATGCAGTACTCCTTTGATAAAAATCTGGACCTCAGGGACTGAGGCCAATTCTTTTTGGAAGAATATTGATAGGGCCGAAATTTGAACCTTAATAGATCCCAATTTGAGACCCATAGACAATCCTGATTGCAGGAAATGTAGGAAAACGACCCAGTTGAAATTCCTCCATCGGAGCACTCCGCTGCTCGCACCACGCAACATATTTTCGCCAAATACGGCGATAATGCTTCGCGGTGACTTCCTTCCTTGCCTTTATCAAGGTAGGAATGACTTCTTCTGGAATGCCTTTTCCTTTTAGGATCTGGCATTCAAACGCCATGCCGTCAAACGCAGCCGCGGTAAGCCTTGAAAAAGACAAGTACCCTGCTGAAGCAGGTCCCTTCTCAGAAGTAGAGGCCACGGATCGTCCGTGACCATCTCTTGAAGTTCCGGGTACCAAGTCCTTCTTGGCCAATCCGGAGCCACTAGTCTTACTCCTCTTTGCCGTATAATCCTCAATACCTTTGGTATGAGAGGCAGAGGAGGAAACACATATACCGACTGGTACACCCAAGGTGTTACCAGCACGTCCACAGCTATTGCCTGCGGATCTCTTGACCTGGCGCAATACCTGTCCAGTGTTTTGTTGAGGCGAGACGCCATCATGTCCACCATTGGTTTTACCCAACGGTTTAATAGCATGTGGAAAACTTCTGGATGAAGTCCCCACTCTCCCGGGTGAAGGTCGTGTCTGCTGAGGAAGTCTGCTTCCCAGTTGTCCACGCCCGGGATGAATACTGCTGACAGTGCTATCACGTGATACTCCGCCCAGCGAAGGATCCTGGCAGCTTCTGCCATTGCCCTCCTGCTTCTTGTGCCGCCCTGTCTGTTTACATGGGCGACTGCCGTGATGTTGTCCGACTGGATCAACACCGGTCTTCCTTGAAGCAGAGGTTCCGCCTGGCTTAGAGCATTGTAGATTGCTCTTAGTTCCAGAATGCTTATGTGAAGAGACTTTTTCAGGCTCGACCACACTCCCTGGAAATTTCTTCCCTGTGTGACTGCTCCCCAGCCTCTCAGGCTGGCCTCCGTGGTCACCAGGATCCAATCCTGCATGCCGAATCTGCGGCCCTCCAATAGATGAGCCTCCTGCAACCACCACAGAAGGGATACCCTTGTCCTCGGCGACAGGGTTATCCGCAGGTGCATCTGAAGATGCGACCCTGACCATTTGTCCAACAGATCCCTTTGCATGGAATCTGCCGAAAGGGATTGCTTCGTAAGAAGCTACCATTTTTTCCCAGGACTCTTGTGCATTGATGTACAGACACCTTTCCTGGTTTTAGGAGGTTCCTGACCAGGTCAGATAACTCCTTGGCTTTTTCTTCGGGAAGAAAAACCTTTTTCTGAACTGTGTCCAGAATCATCCCCAGGAACAGCAGACGAGTTGTCGGCATTAATTGGGATTTTGGAATATTCAGAATCCATCCGTGCTGCTTTAGCACCTCTTGAGATAGTGCTAAACCCATCTCTAGCTGTTCTCTGGACCTTGCCCTTATTAGGAGATCGTCCAAGTATGGGATAATTAATACGCCTTTTCTTCGAAGAAGAAATATTATCTCGGCCATTACCTTTGTAAAGACCCGAGGTGCCGTGGACAAACCAAACGGCAGCGTCTGAAACTGATAGTGACAGTTTTGTACAACGAACCTGAGGTACCCCTGGTGTGAGGGGTAATTGGAACGTGGAGATACGCATCCTTGATGTCCAAGGATACCATAAAGTCCCCTTCTTCCAGGTTCGCTATCACTGCTCTGAGTGACTCCATCTTGAACTTGAACTTCTTTATGTACAGGTTCAAGGACTTCAGATTTAGAATAGGCCTTACCGAGCCATCCGGCTTCGGTACCACAAAAAGAGTGGAATAATACCCCTTCCCTTGTTGTAGAAGAGGTACCTTGACTATCACCTGCTGAGAATACAGCTTGTGAATGGCTTCCAAAACCGTCTCCCTTTCTGAGGGGGACGTTGGTAAAGCAGACTTCAGGAAACGGCGAGGTGGCTCTGTCTCTAATTTCAACCTGTACCCCTGAGATATTATCTGCAGGATCCAGGGATTTACCTGCGAGTGAGCCCACTGCGCGCTGTAATTCTTGAGACGACCGCCTACCGCCCCCGAGTCCGCTTGCGAAGCCCCAGCGTCATGCTGAGGCTTTTGTAGAAGCCGGGGAGGGCTTCTGTTCCTGGGAAGGAGCTGCCTGTTGCTGTCTCTTCCCTCGTCCTCTGCCTCGTGGCAGATATGAATAGCCCTTTGCTCTCTTATTTTTAAAGGAACGAAAGGGCTGCGGTTGAAAGGTCGGTGCCTTTTTCAGTTGGGGAGTGACTTGAGGTAGAAAGGTGGATTTCCCGGCCGTAGCCGTGGCCACCAAATCCGATAGACCGACCCCAAATAACTCCTCTACGCATCGCCTGTCCACTGTCGTGTCCATAAAGCTCTTCTGGCCGAAATGGACATAGCACTTACCCGTGATGCCAGTGTGCAGATATCTCTCTGTGCATCACGCATATAAAGAAATGCATCCTTTATTTGTTCTAACGACAGTAAAATATTGTCCCTGTCCAGGGTATCAATATTTTCGATCAGGGACTCTGACCAAACTACCCCAGCACTGCACATCCAGGCAGTCGCAATAGCTGGTCGTAGTATAACACCTGCATGTGTGTATATACCTTTTTGGATATTTTCCATCCTCCTATCTGATGGATCTTTAAGTGCGGCCGTCTCAGGAGAGGGTAACGCCACTTGTTTTGATGAGCGTGTTAGCGCTTTGTCCACCCTAGGAGGTGTTTCCCAGCGCTCCCTAACCTCTGGCGGGAAAGGGTATAAAGCCAATAACTTCTTTGAAATTAGCAGTTTTTTATCGGGGCACCCCACGCTTCATCACACACGTCATTTAATTCTTCTGATTCGGTAAAAACTACTGGTAGTTTTTTCACACCCCACATAATACCCTGTTTAGTGGTACCTGTAGTATCAGCTAAATGTAACATCTCCTTTATTGCCAAAATCATATAACGTGTGGCCCTACTGGAAAATACGGTTGATTCGTCACCTTCACCACCGGAATCAGTGCCTGTGTCTGGGTCTGTGTCGACCGACTGAGGCAAGGGGCGTTTTACAGCCCCTGACGGTGTTTGAGGCGCCTGGACAGGCACTAATTGAGTGTCCGGCCGCCTCATGTCGGCAAACGACTGCTTAAGCGAGTTGACGCTATCCCGTAATTCCACAAATAAAGGCATCCATTCTGGTGTCGACCCCCTAGAAGGTGACATCCTCATATTTGGCAATTGCTCCGCCTCCACACCAATAACGTCCTCATACATGTCGACACACACGTACCGACACACAGCAGACACACAGGGAATGCTCTATACGAAGACAGGACCCACTAGCCCTTTGGGGAGACAGAGGGAGAGTCTGCCAGCACACACCAAAAAGCGCTATATATGACAGGGATAGCCTTATGATTAAGTGCTCCCTTATAGCTGCTTTTATATTAATATATTGCCATTTATTTTGCCCCCCCTCTCTGTTATACCCTGTTTCTGTAGTGCAGTGCAGGGGAGAGACCTGGGAGCCTTCCTGACCAGCGGAGCTGTGACAGAAAATGGCGCCGTGTGCTGAGGAGATAGGCCCCGCCCCTTTTCCGGCGGGCTCGTCTCCCGCTATTTAGTACATTTAGGCAGGGGTAAATATCTCCATATAGCCTCTGGGGCTATATGTGAGGTATTTTTAGCCTTTTTAAAGGTTTTCATTTGCCTCCCAGGGCGCCCCCCCCCCAGCGCCCTGCACCCTCAGTGACTGCCGTGTGAAGTGTGCTGAGAGGAAAATGGCGCACAGCTGCAGTGCTGTGCGCTACCTTAAGAAGACTGCAGGAGTCTTCAGCCGCCGATTCTGGACCTCTTCTTGCTTCAGCATCTGTGAGGGGGCCGGCGGCGTGGCTCCGGTGACCATCCAGGCTGTACCTGTGATCATCCCTCTGGAGCTTCATGTCCAGTAGCCAAGAAGCCAATCCATCCTGCACGCAGGTGAGTTCACTTCTTCTCCCCTCTGTCCCTCGTTGCAGTGATCCTGTTGCCAGCAGGAATCACTGTAAAATAAAAAACCTAAGCTAAACTCTCTAAGCAGCTCTTTATGAGAGCCACCTAGAATTGCACCCTTCTCGGCCGGGCACAAAAATCTAACTGGAGTCTGGAGGAGGGTCATGGGGGGAGGAGCCAGTACACACCACCTGACCTGTAAAAGCTTTACTTTTGTGCCCTGTCTCCTGCGGAGCCGCTATTCCCCATGGTCCTTTCAGGAACCCCAGCATCCACTTAGGACGATAGAGAAAGTAAATTAAGAGGGAAGTCCAGAAACAGAGCATTTTGTACCTTGTGGGGCGGGTAATGTTGGAGGGTATGTACTCTACAGCCCGATGTTAATCCTTGTGGAGCCCAGTGTACCCCGCAGCAGAAAGGGGTATGCCTGTTGAGATTGGCGAAGACTCGGCTTCACCCGTAGGCTCGAAGCTTAGGGGGAGGATATGTGCCCTTACAAAAGTATGCAATGACCTCCATGCTGCTAAATCTAAGGGACACTACTCTATACTTATTCTACTTGATCTCTCTGCTGCTTTTGACACTGTGGACCATCCACTGCTACTGCAAATTCTTCACTCCATTGGTCTACGTGACACCGCCCTCTCTTGGCTGTCCTCCTACCTTTCTGACCGTTCTTTCTCTGTCTCCTCTCATGACTCCACCTCCCCCTCACTTCCACTAACTGTAGGGGTACCCCAAGGTTCTGTCCTTGGTCCTCTTCTCTTCTCTCTCTATACGTCCTCACTAGGTAAGCTCATTAGTTCTTTTGGTTTCCAATATCATCTCTACGCTGATGACACCCAAATCTATCTTTCCTCTCCAGACCTCTCCCCTGCTCTCCTCACTTGTATCTCCAACTGTCTCTCTGCTACCTCTTCCTGGATGTCCCAGCGCTTTCTTAAACGTAACGTGTCTAAGACCGAGCTGATCATCTTCCCTCCCTCCCGCATAACCTCACCTCCTACAATCTCATTATCTATTGATGGCACTACTATCTCCTCTAGCCCCCAAGTGCGCTGTCTTGGAGTAATCCTTGATTCCTCCCTCTTCTTCAAACCACACATTCAGCACCTCTCACAAACCTGCCATTTTCATCTAAAAAATATTTCCAGGATCAGACCCTTTCTGACCCAGGATGCTACTAAGACTCTTATCCACTCACTGGTCATCTCCAGACTGGACTACTGTAATCTGCTCCTGACTGGCATTCCTGACAAATACCTCTCTCCACTCCAATCTATCCTCAATGCTGCTGCCCGGCTCATATTCCTCACCAAACGCACTACGTCCACCTCTCCTCTCTTACTAGAACTTCACTGGCTCCCCTTCCCTTTCAGAATCCATTTCAAGCTTCTCACACTCGCTTACAAAGCCCTCACCCACTCCTCTCCCATCTACATCTCTGACCTTATCTCCCTTTACACTCCCACCCGTCCTCTTCGCTCTGCTAATGCACGCCGACTCTCCTGCCTACGGATTACTTCCTCCCACTCCTACCTCCAAGATTTTTCACGTGCTGCACCACTTCTTTGGAATTCCCTACCTCTCCCCCTCAGACTCTCCACCTCTCTACAAAACTTCAAACGGGCTCTCAAGACCCACTTCTTCACCAAACCCAGCCAAATCTCATCCTAACCCTCTGTTCTGCGCTCTCTATGTACCCCAACTGTGTCACCCCTGTCTGTCTACCCTTCCCCTTTAGAATGTAAGCTCTCACGAGCAGGGCCCTCTTCCCTCATGTGCTTATCCTTTCTTACTTTAATAATCTTCAACTGCACCAATTCCATCAGTCTTCTGCCACCTGATACTTATTTACAGTGTCATCTGCTGATGTAACTATGTTTATTTACCCTGTACTTGTCCTATACTGTCATCAACTGTAAGTTGCTGTTTTCCGGTTTGATTATTTGTTTATGTACTCTGTAATTGGGCGCTGCGGAACCCTTGTGGCGCCATATACATAAAGGATAATAATAATAATAATGTGGCAGTCCAGTCCAGATGCCACCCCGGGTGTTTGCAGGACAGGGCAGCAGTTCGGGTGCCCTGGGCTAAGGTGACCTGGGTTTAGGGCTGGACCAAGAGGAAACCCAGGAAGGTGTTGGGACACAGCAGGTTGTCTCTTTAATGTTGTGTCAAAGATTATCTGGCAGTTGGAAATGATAGTATTGTATTGCTGTTGATACACAGAAATACCCTGCAATTTCATACATGTGATCCCATCCATGTAGATCCAATCCAGGCATTGGAGCAAGTGCTCCCAGCAATCAGGCACACCTGTGCCATACTTTTATAAAGCTCGTTAGGGCAAGGCTCAGAGCTCCTGATGCCAACAAGTGGCCAGGCGATAGAGGGCGGGCCAGTGGGTTAGAGACAGGGAGCCTGAGAATGTGTACATGCTGTTGTTAACAGATGCCTAATTGAGGTACCCCTTGAACATGCTGTGAAAAGTCTGTTTACTGTGCTGTGGAAGTAAATGGACTGCTTTTCTTTTATACAACTGTGTCAGCGTCATGTCTGGTGGAAGGTCGCTTGTTATAATGTATATATACAGTGTATGTATGTATGTGTGTGTGTATATGTATATATATATATATATTCATAGAGGCAGTCCACACTCTGGCCTTATCCATATATGCTGGGGTGCCTTCCAAATAATAATGAATCCTCAGAGATCCATTAGTGCAAATATATCCAGTCAAAAAGTAGGAGCACTCACCAGTCTTCTTATTATTCTCATTGTTTATTAGCAGCAAAGCATCAATAGAGGGGTGTACCCCTCTATTGATGCTTTGCTGCTAATAAACAATGAGAATAATAAGAAGACTGGTGAGTGCTCCTACTTTTTGACTGGATATATATATATATATATATATATATATATATATATGTATCAGTATATAATATATATACACACACTGCATCCAGAAAGTATTCACAGCGCTTCACTTTTTCCATATCTTATGTTACAGTCTTATTCCACACTGGAATAAATTAATTTTTTCCCTCAAAATTCTACACACAATACCCCATAATGACAATGTGAAAAAAGTTGCTTTGAGATTTTTGCAAATTTATTAAAAATAAAAAACTAAGAAATCACATGTACATAAGTATTCACAGCCTTTGCCATGAAGCTCAAAATTGAGCTCAGGTGCATCATGTTTCCACTGATCATCCTTGAGATGTTCCTACAGCTTAATTGTAGTCCACCTGTGGTAAATTCAGTTGATTTGACATGATTTGGAAAGGCACACACTTGACAGGGCATGTCTGAGCACAAACCAAGCATGAAGTCAAAGGAATTGACTGTAGACCACCGAGACAGGATTGTCTCGAGACACAAATCTGGAGAAGGGTATAGAAAAATATCTGCTGCTTTGAATGTCCCAATGAGCACAGTAGCCTCCATCATCCGTCAATGGAAGAAGTTCGGAAGCACCAGGACTCTTCCTAGAGCTGGCCGGCCATCTAAATTGAGCGATCCGGGGACAAGGTGCAAGTCAGGGAGGTGACTAAGAACTCGGTGGTCACTCTGTCAGGGCTACAGCATTCCTCTGTGGAGAGAGAAGAACCTTCCAGAAGGACAACCATCTCTGCAGCAATCAACCATTCAGGCCTGTATGGTAGAGTGGCCAGACGGAAGCCACTCCTTAGTAAAAAGCACATGGCAGCCCGCCTGGAGTTTCGCTTCGGTTTTGTGATAGAAATAAGAGCTACACATGGGCTTCTACCATCAAAAAGTGCTGCAGTCAGGCTTGTGCAACCTATACAATAGTTCTGCTTAATCAACTCATGCCCATGAAATGTTATAATTGATCCTGTGCACCTTTCAGTCTAGTAATCCTGCTGGGAAGTATTAAAATTTGGGTCCCAGCTTGTAACTCTCCCACAAACACTGCTTACTTGTGCTGCAGACTTTGGGGGTTATTCAGGTTTGTTAGCAAAGCCAAAAAAAAAAAAAAAAGCAATTGGGAAAAACCATGTTGCACTGCAGATGGGGCAGATGTAACATGTGCAGAGAGAGTTAGATTTGGGTGGGGTGTGTTCAAACTGAAATCTGATTTGCAGTGTAAAACTAAAGCAGCCAGTATTTACCCTGCACAGAAACAATATAACACCACAATATCTAAATCACTCTGCACATGTTCCATCTGCCCCACCTGCACTGCAACATGGTTTTGCCCAATTCCTAACTTTTTTGCTTTGCTAACATAAACCCTTTTATAAATAATAAAATTAGCAGTTTCTGACATACAGTACTTGCCTACTTTGCGGCTGCGTGGTTCAAAAACTGTGGTGGTCCGGGGGCCTGGAGACACGATCGGGTCATCGCAGTCCAGCCCCCCGCTTAACAATGGCCATATTACTGGAATTGTAAAGCAGGGGGTGGAGCTACAAAGTCTACCACCCATGGAGAAAAGTGGATGGGGTGATTTGCCCTAAATTGCGTCATTGTAGCCCCGCCCCCAGCTTTACAATTTCGATTTTCGGGAGCCTTCCCACCGTTCCCGAAGAGTAGGCATGTATGGTTTCTGATGGTTTACTCCGATGGCTATACCACGGTCAGAAGTTTGTATGTAAGCAAATTGGTGGTGCATAGGTAGCAATGGAGATGTTGCTGCCATCTAGAGCCTGTCTCACGTGTAGAAAAAGATGGTGAATGCACAGAGCAGGCTGAATTTTTTTGCTATATATGTTTGGAACCATTAATTGTGTCCATACTGTATGTAAAGTGGTGAGTTCTTACAAATCTATCTAGTTTAATTGATATTACACTAAAAATAAGTGTGCCAAACCCACAAATTCATACATTCCTTCTCTTGGAGATCCTGGAAGGATGATCCAGGTAGTTGTTGCGGGAAAATTTCCATAATAATGTGATTCAACGCAAGCTCCTGAACTGCTTACTACACCTGGGAAGGGGGCAAGATCTGGAAGGCTGGGCTAATCTCCCAGAATGTCCAGAATAGATCCCCTAAATGCCATCAAACCTTCAACCAGTTTTGCTTTACTGTTCACTGCATTCAGGGCTTAAAATGGTCCTAGAGAGGTGGTGGAACTCATCTTCCCCGCCACTCCCCATTAGGTGGAACCATGGCTGGTGCTAGTGTATACGGCACCCCCCTTCCCCACCTGCACACTATAAATGTGTGCCCAATGTCCCATACATTATAAAGAATCAGTGCGTGCCGACGGCCCATTCTGCAAAAGGGTGTGGTTTCCCAAATAAGGGGCATGGTCACACAGTACCCCTAACTCAAGTTACGCCTCACACTAGCACAATCTTATTCACAGTGCCCCACATACTAGTGCCCTTTACACACACAATGCCTACAGTGGCAGTGCCACTTACACACAATGCCCACAGTAGTAGTGCCGCTTAGACTCACAATGCCCACAGTAGGGGTGCCCCTTCCCTCCACCCAAAGCTTAAGGGATTTTGATAATATGTTTAATTTTAGATGCGATGCACAATGTAGCAGGATATGGTGAACAACCTCTACTCACCTCTCATGTCTTCCATGTGTCCTTTCTGCTTTCTTATGTTTCCTTTGTCTGTCACTCTCCTCATGTGTCTATGGGGGTAATTCAGACCTGATCGTAGCAGCAAATTTGTTAGCAGTTGGGCAAAACCATGTGCACTGCAGGGGGGCAGATATAACACGTGCAGATAGAGTAGAATTGTGTGGGGTGTGTTCAAACTGAAATCTAAATTGCAGTGTAAAAATAAAGGAGCCAGTAATTTACTCTGCACAGAAACAAAATAACCCACCCAAATCTAACTCTCTCTGCAAATGTTACCTGCCACACCTGCAGTGCACATGGTTTTGGCCTACTGCTAACAAATTTGCTGCTACGATCAGGTCTGAATAAACCCCCCCTATATCTTCATCCTAGATAACACTCTTACTGTCTATATACTCCCCTTTGTGTCTGGTCACCTACATCTTTCTATCCTTTACTTACCCCTTACACCTCTCACTTCCTGCTAACCTTTCAGCCCGTTTCTATCTCACTTCCCTATCTCACCCCCTGCACCTCTCACTCCCCCATCTCACCCCCTGCTCCTCTCATTCCCCTATCTCACCACCCACACTTGTCTACTGTAACATTCAGTCCTCTCATCGGCCTCCAGAATCCTGTGTGGATGATTTTAAAAAAGCCGTCCATGATGTTGCGATAGCGGACTGCCAGGTTGGGCTGCAGACTCTGCATCCGGGGTCTTGACACAGCCACAGGGTACATGAAACAGCGCTCCATGATCCCAGCCATGACGGAGGCGGAGCTGGAGCATTGGGTCCTGGCTGCAGTAGTTTATAGTTATCAGCGGCTGCCAGCCAATCAAAAGAAGGGGCCGCTCTTTGAATCTGGCGCCGGGTGTGCACCAATCACCAACTGCAAACCAATGAGAAGCAGCTACTTGGCAGCCTCTCAAGGGCTGCGGGTCCGTGAGCCGTGTCTGGATAATGCCAGATTTTAAAAATGCTGCCCCTTCTTTTAATTGGCAGCCGGTTGCGAACTGGGATTGGCTGGTGGCCGATGCCAACTTTAAATTCAGCCGGGGCTGATGCTCATTACTGGTGGGTTGGCGGTCGGAGGCGGAACTGGTTCCGCCTTCAATCAGAAGTGGCGGAACGCAGTTCTGCCCCGCTTCCAGTATGAATGGTCGACCATGTTAAGGTCGACAGTCATTAGTTCGACCACTATTGGTCGACATTGACATGGTCGACATGGACAAATGGTCGACGTGGATTTTTTAACTGTTTTTGGTGTAATCTTTTCTGTAACATGACCAGGAACCCCAACTGGTGTACTGCGTCCCCTTGAATGGCTTGCTTCGCTCACCATACTGCGGGCAGGTTACTATTCCCAATCATAAGGTGGGTACACACTGGAAGATATATCTGCCGATCAATTGATGGCTCAGCATACACACTGCCCGATCCGTCAGGGACTGACGTGATGAACTGGGCGGGCGTGTACACGCCCGCCCAGTTCAGCTGTTAATCACCGCCGGCCGCCGCAGCATGTGTACGGGCGTCGGCCGACCGCCCCGTACACACACAGCGACACGCCAATATATCGGCAGATATATTGGCCGTCAGTGTGCTGCGGGGCCGACGCGATACATCTGTGAACGACGGAGTTCACAGACGTATCGGCCGTACACACTGGCCGACGGAACCGCGATATATCGGCCGTTCAAGAGTACGGCCGATATATCGCCCAGTGTGTACGGGCCTATAGTCCCAAGTGGATGGTAAAGTATGAAAAATTTAAAAATCTAATTTTTTTTGTTTAAAAGGCCATGTCAATTATTTTCATGTGTCGACGTCGAGCATGTCAACCAATAGTGGTCAACCTAATGACTGTCGACTATCCAAACCGGTACCTTCTGGCCCACTTTAACCCCTGACAGCATTATATTTTTAGGTGTTATTCCTGGTATTAGAACATTTACCTATCAAGAGACTTGCTTTCTGACCATACAGGGGGGTTCTGCATGATTTACCGGCAGCTGGGGTGCCGACTGTCAATATACGGACAATGGCATCCCAACCGCCAGTATGCGGTTAGCGGGGCGAGCGCAAGGAGTCCCCTTGTGGGCTTGCTGCGCTCGCCATGCTGCGGGCTCTGTGGGTCACCACAGGTTCTAGTCCCACTCTATGGGTGTTGTGGACACCCACGAGTGGGAATAGTCCTGTCTGGCCGGTATTCCGGCTGCCGTCACTTCCAGCTATTGGGATTCCGTTGCCTGTATCCTCAACGCCAGGATCCCGGACAGCCGGCAACTTAAACATATAAAGGAGGCCTTTTACCATGTAGAGTCCAGCGGTATCCTTTCTGCTGGTTAATTCATACTTACTGACTGTGTCCGTGTATTTGTCAGATTTATTTTTAGCTGTTTATCAGTGTTTTTGCCACGTGATTTAAATCAGTAATATTTTTAAAGGCATATTGCCTTAGAATAAAAAAGCTATGATGAGTGACATGTAAGCCCGAAAGAGGGGTGACCGTTTTGAAATGGCTGAGGGTTTACTGTAAATATGAGTTTGCCCACCATCTACAGTTTACAGCATTGCAGGATATAGAATGGCAAAACCAAGTACTTACAGAATGGGTGAAAATAATATGATTTTACTTACCGGTAAATCTATTTCTCATAGTCCGTAGTGGATGCTGGGGACTCCGTAAGGACCATGGGGAATAGACGAGCTCCGCAGGAGACAGGGCACTTTAAGAAAGAATTTGGATACTGGTGTGCTCTGGCTCCTCCCTCTATGTCCCTCCTCCAGACCTCAGTAAGAGAAACTGCCCGGAAGAGCTGACAGTACAAGGAAAGGATTTTGGAATCCAGGGCAAGACTCATACCAGTCACACCAATCACACCGTATAACTTGTGATAAACTTACCCAGTTAACAGTATGAACAACAACGGAGCATCAGATCAACCCTGATGCAACCACAACATAACCCTTATTTAAGCAATAACTATATACAAGTATTGCAGAAGAAATCCGCACTTGGGACGGGCGCCCAGCATCCACTACGGACTACGAGAAATAGATTTACCGGTAAGTAAAATCTTATTTTCTCTAACGTCCTAGTGGATGCTGGGGACTCCGTAAGGACCATGGGGATTATACCAAAGCTCCCAAACGGGCGGGAGAGTGCGGATGACTCTGCAGCACCGAATGAGCAAACACAAGGTCCTCCTCAGCCAGGGTATCAAACTTGTAGAACTTTGCAAGTGTGTTTGAACCTGACCAAGTAGCTGCTCGGCAAAGCTGTAATGCCGAGACCCCTCGGGCAGCCGCCCAAGAAGAGCCCACCTTCCTTGTGGAGTGGGCTTTTACTGATTTTGGAAGCGGCAAACCAGCCGCAGAATGAGCCTGCTGAATCGTGTTACAGATCCAGCGAGCAATAGTTTGCTTTGAAGCAGGAGCACCCAGCTTGTTGGATGCATACAGGATAAACAGCGACTCAGTTTTCCTGACTCTAGCCGTTCTGGCTACATAAACCTTCAAAGCCCTGCCCACATCCAGCAACTCGGAATCCTCCAAGTCACGAGTAGCCACAGGCACCACAATAGGTTGGTTCATATGAAAAGATGACACCACTTTTGGCAGAAATTGTGGACGGGTCCGCAATTCTGCCCTGTCCATATGGAAAACCAGACAGGGGCTTTTATGTGACAAAGCCGCTAATTCTGACACACGCCTAGCTGAAGCCAAGGCTAATAGCATGACCACCTTCCACGTGAGAAATTTTAACTCCACGGTTTTGAGTGGCTCAAACCAGTGTGACTTCAGGAAACTCAACACCACGTTAAGATCCCAAGGTGCCACTGGAGGCACAAAAGGGGCTGAATATGCAGCACTCCCTTTACAACGTCTGAACTTCAGGAAGAGAAGCCAGTTCTTTTTGAAAGAAAATGGATAGGACCGAAATCTGGACCTTAATGGAACCCAATTTCAGGCCCAAAGTCACTCCCGACTGTAGGAAGTGAAGGAAAACGGCCCAGCTGGAATTCCTCCGTAGGGGCATTCCTGGCCTCACACCAAGCAACATATTTTCGCCATATACGGTGATAATGTTGAGCCGTCACATCCTTCCTAGCCTCTATCAGCGTAGGAATGACCTCATCCGGAATGCCTTTTTCTGCTAGGATCCGGCGTTCAACCGCCATGCCGTCAAACACAGCCGCGGTAAGACTAGGAACAGACAGGGCCCCTGTTGCACAAGTCCTGTGTTAGAGGCAGAGGCCACGGGTCCTCTGTGAGCATTTCTTGCAGATCTGGATACCAAGTCCTTCATGGCCAATCCGGAACAAATAGTATTGTTCTCACTCCTCTTTACCTTATGATTCTCAGCACCTTGGGTATGAGAGGAAGAGGAGGAAATACATATACCGACGGGAACACCCACGGTGTCACCAGTGCGTCCACAGCTATCGCCTGAGGGTCTCTTGACCTGGCGCAACATCTCTGCAGCTTTTTGTTGAGGCGGGATGCCATCATGTCCACCTGTGGCAGTTCCCACCGACTTGCAATCTGCATGAAGACTTCTTGATGAAGTCCCCACTCTCCCGGGTGGAGGTCGTGCCTGCTGAGGAAGTCTGCTTCCCAGTTGTCAACTCCCGGAATGAACACTGCTGACAGTGCGCTTACGTGATTCTCTGCCCAGCGAAGAATTCTGGTGGCTTCTACCATCGCCACCCTGCTCCTTGTGCCGCCTTGGCGGTTTACATGAGCCACCGTGGTGATATTGTCTGACTGAATCAGAACCGGTTGGTCGCGAAGCAGGGTCTCCGCTTGACTTACGGCGTTGTATATGGCACTTAGTTCCAGGATATTGATGTGAAGTCAAGTCTCCTGCCTTGACCACAGCCCTTGGAAATTTCTTCCCTGTGTGACTGCCTTCCACCCTCGGAGGCTTGCATCCGTGGTCACCAGGACCCAGTCCTGAATGCCGAATCTGCGACCTTCGAGAAGGTGAGCACTCTGCAGCCACCACAGGAGAGACACTCTGGCCCTGGGGGATAGGGTGATTAATCTGAAGATGTGATCCGGACCACTTGTCCAGTAAGTCCCATTGGAAGGTCCTCGCATGGAACCTGCCGAAGGGAATGGCCTCGTATGATGCCACCCTCCTTCCCAGGACTCGAGTGCAGTGATGCACTGACACCTGTTTTGGTTTTAATAGATTCCTGACCAGTGTCACGAGCTCCTGAGCTCTCTCTATCGGGAGATAAACCCTTTTCTGGTCTGTGTCTAGGATCATGCCTAGGAGAGGCAGATGAGCTGTAGGAACCAACTGCGACTTTGGAATATATAGAATCCAGCCGTGTTGCCGTTACACTTCCAGAGAAAGTGATACGCTGTTCAGCAAACTGCTCTCTTGATCTCGCTTTTATGAGGAGATCGTCCAAGTACGTGATAATAGTGACGCCTTGCTTCCGCAGTAGCACCATCATTTCCGCCATTACCTTGGTGAATATTCTCAAGGCCGTGGAGAGACCAAACGGCAACGTCTGAAATTGGTAATGACAATCCCGTACCGCAATTCTGAGGTACACCTGATGAGGTGGATAAATGGGGACATGAAGGTATGCATCCTTTATGTCCCGAGTCACCATAAAATCTCCCCCTTTCCGGCTTGCAATGACCGCTCTTAGCGATTCCATCTTGAACTTGAACCTTTTCAGGTAAATGTTCAGGGATTTTAAATTCAATATGGGTCTGACCGAACAGTCTGGTTTCGGGACTACAACATGGTCGAATAATAACCCCCTCCTTGTTGAAGGAGGGGAACCTTGACCACCATCTGTTGAAGATACAATTGTGAATTGCAGTTAACACTGTTTCCCTCTCGTGGGGGGAAGCCGGCAGGGCCGTCGGTGAGAGGGCATCTTCCCAAAGTCCAGCTTGTATCCCTGAGACACAATATCTATTGCCCAGGGATCTACCAGGGAGTGAACCCACTTGTGGCTGAACTTACGAAGGCGTGCTTCCCCCGGGCCTAGCTCCGCCTGTGGAGCCCCAGCGACATGCGGTGGATTTTTGTAGAGGCCGGGGAGGACTTCTGTTCCTGGGAACTAGCTGTGTTGTGCAGCTTCTTTCCTCTGCCCCCGCCTCTGGCAAGAAAGGACGCACCTCGGACTTTCTTGTTTCTTTATTCGAAAGGCTGCATTTGATAATGTCGTGCTTTCCTAGGCTGTCCAGGAATATAAGGCAAAATATCAGAATTACCAGCTATAGCTGTGGAGAACAGGTCCGAGAACCCTTCTCCACACAATCCTCAGCCTTCCATATGCCTCTTAAGTCAGCATCATCTGTCCATTGCATATTCTACAGGACACGTCAAGCAGAAATCAACATAGCTTTGACTCTAGGACCCAGTATACTCATGTCTCTTTGGGCATGTTTTATATATACATATCTCTTAAGACAGCATTTTTAATATATATATATCTCTATATATACATATATATCTATATACATACTAGGGTCTCAATCTCTGCTGATAAGGTACCTGTCCACGCTGCCACAGCGCTATAAACCCATGCCGACACAATCGCCGGTCTGAGTAGTGTACCAGAATGTGCACGCTATCTGCAGGATCCCTGAGAATAGCTGTTACGTCAGGGCTACCTTTTGGGCAAACGTGACACCCTAGGGGAAGATTCCCAACATATCCTGGCCCTAGTGGGGAAAGGATACTGCCTGAGAATTCTTTGTGGGAAACTGCAGTCTCTTGTCTGGAGATTCCTGCTCTTTTTCTTCATGAGAGGAGGGAAATTTACCTCCGCTTTCTTCCCCTTAAACATGTGTACCCTTGTGTCAGGGACAGATGAGTCATCAGTGATATGCAAATCATCTTTTATTACAATAATCATATATTGAATACTTTTCTGCCATTTTGGCTGTAACTTTGCATTATCGTAGTCGACACTGGAGTCAAACTCCGTGTCAATATCAGTGTCTATTATTTTGGATAGTGAGCATTGAGAGACTCTACAGGTCTCTGCGACATAGGGACAGACATGGGTAGATTTCCTGTCTGTTCTCTAATCTTTTGTGCAATAAATTCACCTTAGCACTTAATTACACATATCCAAACAGGTGTCGGCGTTGTCGACGGAGACACCCTCTCACACACATATTTGCTCCATCTCCTCCTTAGGGGAGCCTTTTACCTCAGACATGTCGACACACACGTACCGACACACCACACACTCAGGGAATGCTCATCTGAAGACAATTCCCCCACAAGGCCCTTTGGAGAGACAGAGAGAGAGTATGCCAGCACACACCCCAGCGCTATTAACCCAGGAATAACACAGTAACTTAATGTTAACCCAGTAGCTGCTGTTTATATTGATTTTTGCACCTAATTATGTGCCCCCCCCTCTCTTTTTACCCTCTTCTACCGTGTAACTGCAGGGGAGAGAATGGGGAGCTTCCTCTCAGCGGTGCTGTGGAGAAAAAACATGGCGCTGGTGAGTGCTGAGGAAGAAGCCCCGCCCCCTCGACGGCGGGCTTCTGTTCCGCTTTCATGTACAATTTTGTCGGGGGCTCATACATATATACAGTGCCCAACTGTATATTATGCAAACTTTTGCCAAAGAGGTCTCTAATTGCTGCCCAGGGCGCCCCCCCCTGCGCCCTGCACCCTACAGTGACCGGAGTATGTGGGTTTAGTGTGGGAGCAATGGCGCACAGCTGCAGTGCTGTGCGCTACCTCATATGAAGACTGGAGTCTTCTGCCGCCGATTTCGAAGTCTTCTTGCTTCTGTCTGCCGGCTTCTGTCTTCTGGCTCTGCGAGGGGGACGGCGGCGCGGCTCCGGGATCGGACGACCAAGGGTGCGATCCTGTGTACGATCCCTCTGGAGCTAATGGTGTCCAGTAGCCTAAGAAGCAGGACCTATCTTCAGTGAGTAGGGCTGCTTCTCTCCCCTCAGTCCCACGTAGCAGAGAGTCTGTTGCCAGCAGATCTCTCTGAAAATAAAAAACCTAACAAAATACTTTCTTATAGCAAGCTCAGGAGAGCTCACTAAGTAGCACCCAGCTCGTCCGGGCACAGATTCAAACTGAGGTCTGGAGGAGGGACATAGAGGGAGGAGCCAGAGCTCACCAGTATCCAAATTCTTTCTTAAAGTGCCCTGTCTCCTGCGGAGCCCGTCTATTCCCCATGGTCCTTACGGAGTCCCCAGCATCCACTAGGACGTTAGAGAAATTTAGTTTTTTTTTTCTGACAGATGGACCCATTTACTAGGAATTGCATTTGCAATGTGATCTTGGCATGATATGTATCATTATATAACCACGGGTACAGGGGCTCTGAAAGGAGCTCGTCCCTGCGTTGTGCTCGGCGCCAACGCATGCACTGCAGCCATTGCTGTGGAGGGTTCCGGAGGCTATTTATGCAAAGTGCAGCCCATAAGCTAAAACTGGCTAACGCATATTTTTGGATTGTGGGAGGAAACCGGAGTACCCGAAGGAAACCCATGCAAGATGGGAATTTCAATGCTGACCTCAGGGCTGTAAGGCAATAATGTTAACCATTACACCATATCAGGCCAAGAACACATCAGTATGGATTGGTGTAATGGTTAGCATTACTACCTCACAGCACTGAAGTCTTGTGTTCAATTCCCACCATGCCCTAACTGTGTGGAGTTTGTATATTCTCCCCATGCTTGCGTGGGTTTCCTCCGGGTACTCCGGTTTCCTCCCACAATCTAAAAATATACTGGTAGGTTAATTCGCTCCCAACAAAATTAACTCCTGTGTGAATGTGTGTACATGTGGTAGGGAATATAGATTGTAAGCTCCACTGGGGCAGGGACTGATGTGAGTGGACAAATATTCTCTGTAAAGTGCTGCGGAATATGTGTGCGCTATATACATAACTGGTAATAACTAAATATCCTTCCATCATGCATTCACCTACATGCCATTATCAGTTGATTCGGTCCATCTGAGTGGGATGAGCCCACTGATGACGCATGTGAACGTGCAAATGAGCATACATACTATGCTTCCAAATTACATTTCTCTAACGTCCTAAGTGGATGCTGGGACTCCGTAAGGACCATGGGGAATAGCGGCTCCGCAGGAGACTGGGCACAAAAGTAAAAGCTTGAACTAGCTGGTGTGCACTGGCTCCTCCCCCTATGACCCTCCTCCAAGCCTCAGTTGGATTTTTGTGCCCGAACGAGAAGGGTGCATGCTAGGTGGCTCTCCTGAGCTGCTTAGAGTAAAAGTTTATTTTAGGTTTTTTATTTTCAGTGAGTCCTGCTGGCAACAGGCTCACTGCATCGTGGGACTAAGGGGAGAAGAAACGAACTCACCTGCGTGCAGAGTGGATTGGGTTTCTTAGGCTACTGGACATTAGCTCCAGAGGGACGATCACAGGTTCAGCCTGGATGGGTCCCGGAGTCGCGCCGCCGCCCCCCTTACAGAGCCAGAAGAACGAAGAGGTCCGGTGAAATCGGCGGCAGAAGACGTTCCTGTCTTCAACTAAGGTAGCGCACAGCACTGCAGCTGTGCGCCATTGCTCTCAGCACACTTCACACTCCGGTCACTGAGGGTGCAGGGCGCTGGGGGGGAGCGCCCTGAGACGCAATAAAAACAGAAATACCTTAGGATGGCAAAAGAAATACATCACATATAGCTCCTGGGCTATATGGATGTATTTAACCCCTGCCAGTTTTCCAGAAAAAAGCGGGAGATAAGGCCGTCGTGAAGGGGCGGAGCCTATCTCCTCAGCACACAAGCGCCATTTTCCCTCACAGTTCCGCTGGAAGGACGGCTCCCTGACTCTCCCCTGCAGTCCCTACAGAATCAGGGTAAAAACGAGAGAGGGGGGGCACTATTGGCAGCTAAATTATAAACAGCAGCTATAAAAGAGAGTAACACTTATATAAGGTTATCCCTATTGATATATATAGCGCTCTGGTGTGTGCTGGCAAACTCTCCCTCTGTCTCCCCAAAGGGCTAGTGGGGTCCTGTCCTCTATCAGAGCATTCCCTGTGTGTGTGCTGGGTGTCGGTACGATTGTGTCGACATGTATGAGGAGGAAAATGATGTGGAAGCAGAGCAATTGCCTGTATTAGTGATGTCACCCCCTAGGGAGTCGACACCTGACTGGATGGTTGTATTTAAAGAACTACGTGACAATGTCAGCACTTTACAAAAAACTGTTGACGACATGAGACAGCCGACAAATCAATTAGTGCCTGTCCAGGCGTCTCAGACACCGTCAGGGGCGATAAAACGCCCGTTACCTCAGTGGGTCGACACAGACCCAGACACGGATACTGAGTCCAGTGTCGACGGTGAGGAGACAAACGTAATGTCCAGTAAGGCCACACGTTACAGAATCACGGCAATGAAGGAGGCATTGAACATTTCTGACACTACAAGTACCACAAAGAAGGGTATTATGTGGGGAGTGAAAAAACTACCAGTAGCTTTTCCTGAGTCAGATGAATTAAATGAGGTGTGTGATAAAGCGTGGGTTTCCCCCGATAAAAAAGTGCTAATTTCTAATAAATTATTGGCACTATACCCTTTCCCGCCAGAGGTTAGGGCGCGTTGGGAAACACCCCCTAGAGTAGATAAAGCGCTCACACGTTTATCTAAACAAGTAGCGTTACCGTCTCCTGATACGGCCGCCCTCAAAGAACCAGCGGATAGAAGGCTGGAAAATATCCTGAAGGGTATATACACACATACTGGTGTTATACTGCGACCAGCAATCGCATCAGCCTAGATGTGCAGTGCTGGAGTTGCGTGGTCGGATTCCCTGACTGAAAATATTGATACCCTGGATAGGGACAGTATATTACTAACTATAGAGCATTTGAAGGATGCATTACTATATATGCGTGATGCACAGAGGGATATTTGCACCCTGGCATCAAGAGTGAGTGCTATGTCCATTTCTGCCAGAAGAGCGTTATGGACGCGACAGTGGTCAGGGGATGCGGATTCCAAACGACATATGGAAGTATTGCCGTTTAAAGGGGAGGAGTTATTTGGGGCCGGTCTATCGGACCTGGTGGCCACGGCAACGGCCGGAAAGTCCACCTTTTTACCCCAGGTCACCTCTCAGCAGAAAAAGACACCGTCTTTTCAAACTCAGTCCTTTCGTCCCCATAAGTACAGGCGGGCAAAGGCCACTCATTTCTGCCCCGGGGCAGAGGAAGAGGAAAAAAACTGCACCAGGCAGCCTCTTCACAGGAGCAGAAGCCCTCCTCTGCTTCTGCCAAGTCTTCAGCATGACGCTGGGGCTTTACAAGCGGACTCGGACACGGTGGGGGCCCGTCTCAAAAATTTCAACGCGCAGTGGGCTCACTCGCAAGTGGACCCCTGGATTCTGCAGGTAGTATCACAGGGGTACAAACTGGAATTCGAGACGTCTCCCCCTCGCCGGTTCCTGAAGTCTGCTCTACCAAAGTCTCCCTCCGACAGGGAGGCAGTTTTGGAAGCCATTCACAAGCTGTATTCCCAGCAGGTGATAATCAAGGTACCTCTCCTACAACAGGGAAAGGGGTATTATTCCACGCTGTTTGTGGTACCGAAGCCGGACGGCTCGGTGAGACCAATTTTAAATCTAAAATCCTTGAACACTTACATAAAGAGGTTCAAATTCAAGATGGAGTCACTCAGAGCAATGATAGCAAACCTGGAAGAAGGGGACTATATGGTGTCTCTGGACATCAAAGATGCTTATCTCCACGTCCCAATCTACCCTTCTCACCAAGGGTACCTCAGGTTTGTAGTACAAAACTGTCATTATCAGTTTCAGACGCTGCCGTTTGGATTGTCCACGGCACCTCGGGTCTTTACCAAGGTAATGGCCGAAATGATGATTCTTCTTCGAAGAAAAGGCGTTTTAATTATCCCTTACTTGGACGATCTCCTGATAAGGGCAAGGTCCAGGGAACAGTTAGAAGTCGGAGTAGCACTATCTCAGTTAGTGTTACGTCAGCACGGGTGGATTCTAAATATTCCAAAATCGCAGCTGATTCCAACGACACGTCTCCTGTTCCTAGGAATGATTCTGGACACAGTCCAGAAAAAGGTGTTTCTCCCAGAGGAGAAGGCCAGGGAGTTATCCGAGCTAGTCAGGAATCTCCTAAAACCAGGCCAGGTGTCAGTGCATCAGTGCACGAGGGTCCTGGGAAAAATGGTGGCTTCTTACGAAGCGATTCCATTCGGAAGATTCCATGCAAGAACGTTTCAGTGGGATCTTCTGGACAAATGGTCCGGATCGCATCTTCAGATGCATCAGCGGATAACCCTGTCGCCAAGGACAAGGGTGTCTCTTCTGTGGTGGCTGCAGAGTGCTCATCTACTAGAGGGCCGCAGATTCGGCATTCAGGATTGGATCCTGGTGACCACAGATGCCAGCCTGAGAGGCTGGGGAGCAGTCACACAGGGACAAAATTTCCAGGGCTTGTGGTCAAGCATGGAAACATCTCTTCATATAAACATTCTGGAACTAAGGGCCATTTACAATGCCCTAACTCAAGCAAAACCCCTGCTTCAGGGTCAGGCGGTATTGATCCAATCGGACAACATCACGTCAGTCGCCCACGTAAACAGACAGGGCGGCACCAGAAGCAGGAGGGCGATGGCAGAAGCTGCAAGGATTCTTCGCTGGGCGGAGAATCATGTGATAGCACTGTCAGCAGTGTTCATTCCGGGAGTGGACAACTGGGAAGCGGACTTCCTCAGCAGACACGACCTTCACCCGGGGGAGTGGGGACTTCATCCAGAAGTCTTCCAAGAGATGGCAAACCGTTGGGAAAAACCAAAGGTGGACATGATGGCGTCCCGTCTCAACAAAAAACTAGACAGATATTGCGCCAGGTCAAGGGACCCTCAGGCAATAGCGGTGGACGCTCTGGTAACACCATGGGTGTACCAGTCAGTGTATGTGTTCCCTCCTCTGCCTCTCATACCAAAAGTACTGAGAATCATAAAAAGGAGAGGAGTAAGAACTATACTCGTGGTTCCGGATTGGCCAAGAAGGACTTGGTACCCGGAACTTCAAGAGATGCTCACGGAGGACCCGTGGCCTCTACCTCTAAGAAAGGACCTGCTCCAGCAGGGACCTTGTCTGTTCCAAGACTTACCGCGGCTGCGTTTGACGGCATGGCGGTTGAATGCCGGATCCTGAAGGAAAAAGGCATTCCAGAAGAAGTCATCCCTACCCTGATAAAGGCCAGGAAGGATGTAACCGCGAAACATTATCACCGCATTTGGCGAAAATATGTTGCGTGGTGTGAGGCCAAAGAGGCCCCTACAGAGGAATTTCAACTGGGTCGCTTCCTACATTTCCTGCAAACAGGACTGTCTATGGGCCTAAAATTAGGGTCCATTAAGGTTCAAATTTCGGCCCTGTCGATTTTCTTCCAAAAAGAACTGGCTTCTGTGCCTGAAGTCCAGACGTTTGTCAAAGGGGTACTGCATATACAGCCTCCTTTTGTGCCCCCGGTGGCACCTTGGGATCTCAATGTGGTTTTGGGGTTCCTAAAATCACATTGGTTTGAACCACTCACCACTGTGGAATTAAAATATCTCACATGGAAGGTGGTAATGCTGTTAGCCCTGGCTTCAGCCAGGCGTGTCTCAGAATTGGCGGCTTTATCTTATAAAAGCCCTTACCTGATTTTTCACACGGATAGGGCAGAATTGAGGACTCGTCCTCAATTTCTCCCAAAGGTGGTTTCAGCGTTTCACGTGAACCAGCCTATTGTGGTGCCTGCGGCTACTAGGGACTTGGAGGACTCCAAGTTACTGGACGTAGTCAGGGCCCTGAAAATATATAATTTCCAGGACGGCTGGAGTCAGGAAATCTGACTCGCTGTTTATCCTGTATGCACCCAACAAGCTGGGTGCTCCTGCTTCTAAGCAGACGATTGCTCGTTGGATTTGTAGTACAATTCAGCTTGCACATTCTGTGGCAGGCCTGCCACAGCCAAAATCTGTAAAAGCCCATTCCACAAGGAAGGTGGGCTCATCTTGGGCGGCTGCCCGAGGGGTCTCGGCTTTACAACTTTGCCGAGCAGCTACTTGGTCAGGGGCAAACACGTTTGCTAACTTCTACAACTTTGATACCCTGGCTGAGGAGGACCTGGAGTTCTCTCATTCGGTGCTGCAGAGTCATCCGCACTCTCCCGCCCGTTTGGGAGCTTTGGTATTGTCACAACTGAGGGCCTGAGCTGACGGGAGGCAGCCTCAGTTGTAGGGGCTGAGATGTACCGGAACCTGGGAGGTTGTATCAGACCCCTGGACATGTAAGTAACATGAATAATAACTGCCCGAAGGCGTGACCACGACAACTTGGATAAAAGTCAATGATGTTTATTATGACAACTCCGCAACACAGCAGCAGTAAAAGAAAACGTAAAAGTCAGCAAAGAATAAATACAGTTCCAGGGTACTACAGGATGGCAGGAGCCACAGGGCACTGGTAGTGTGAGATAGTTCTTATGATCTTCTAGATGGAAAGTCCTTACCAGGCCCGACTGTAGCAATGGAGATAACCCAGGATTGTGCCAGCTGGTGTTCCAGGAAAAGCTGGGTTGCTGAAGATAAAACAGCTGCTGTGGATACTGGCTGGAACCAGACTGTTGTTAGCACGGAGTGGATACTGGCTGGAACCAGTTAAATAATAAATGAACTTGGGAGCGATGAAATATGAACTGAAATGTAGAACTTGAGAGCGGAGAAATAATAATACCGGTGGAGAGTGGTAAAGTGTAGAAAGGACACCGGCCCTTTAAGGGAAGCTGTACTCTGCTGGAAGCTGAGCTGGAAGCAGGTAATGTTGTAGCTGGAAACAGATGAATCCACAATGGATTGGAGAGTCAGGCTACACCGCAGGTGGAATGCTGGTGCGGGTCTCTATGGTAGAAGTCTTGAGACAGGAGCTGGAACCTGGAAGACAATCACAGGAGAGAGACAAACAGGAACTAGGTTTGACAACCAAAGCACTGACGCCTTCCTTGCTCAGGCACAGTGTATTTATACCTGCAGCAAGGAAGGGATTGGCTAGGCAATTATGCAGATTATCAATACTGAGAACAGATTGGTGGAAATGATCAGCTGACAGAATCCAAGATGGCTGCGCCCATGCAGACACTTGGAGGGAAGTTTGGTTTGTAATCCATGTGGTAATGAAAACAGTAATGGCGGCGCCGGCCACCGGAGACAGGAGGCGCCAGGCTGACAGATGCACATCCAACCACGCGGACACAGCGGAGGCCGCGGCTGACGTAATCGCCACTCAGACACTCTGCATGCAGAAGAGCAGGGACGGCGGCGGAGGCCGCGGGAGACGCCATGCCAGGTGTAATATGGTGTTTACTGTGACAGCGTCCCAGAGTGACAGGAGAGGATACAGGAATGTACACATCAGGATAACAGATGGGATCCGGTCCTGGAGCGCTGAGCCAGCCTTAGGAGGCATCTGATGGGTAAGAAATGGCGTCCAGATACCCGGATCGTGACAGCACCCCCCCCTTTAGGAGTGGCCCCAGGACACTTCTTTGGCTTTTGAGGAAACTTGGAATGGAATCTCCAGACCAAGGCAGGAGCATGGACATCAGAAGCATTGGTCCATGAACGTTCCTCAGGACCATAACCCTTCCAGTCAATAAGATATTGTAGTTGACCGTAACGGTGACGTGAGTCCAGGATCTTGGCCACTTCATACTCAACGCCTCGTTGAGTTTGGACTTTCGGAGTTGGAGGAAGTGAGGAATGAAACCGATTCAAGATCAGCGGTTTCAACAGGGAAACATGGAATGTCCTGGGTATTTTTAAGAAGGGAGGCAACTGGAGTCTGTAAGCAACAGGATTGATGACTTGTTCAATCTTGAAAGGACCGATATAGCGAGGTGCAAACTTCATACTGGGAACTCTTAACCTCAAATTCTTCGTGGATAACCATACCCGATCACCCACCTTGAGAGCAGGAACTGCTCGACGCTTCTTATCCGCAAACTTCTTGTACCTGAACGATGCCTTGAGCAGAGCTGATCGTACGCTCTTCCAGATATTGGCAAACTGATGCAAGGTGATATCCACTGCGGGAACAGAAGTTGCTGGAAGCGGTTGGAACTCAGGGACTTTAGGGTGGAATCCAAAGTTAGTGAAGAATGGTGTTGAAGCAGATGAAGAATGATACTGGTTGTTATGACAGAACTCGGCCCAGGGAAGTAATTGAACCCAGTCATCTTGAGAGGAGGACACATAGATGCGGAGGAAGGCCTCCAAGTCCTGATTCACCCTCTCGGTTTGACCATTGGTCTGAGGATGGTAAGCCGTGGAAAACTTTAGCTTGACTTGGAGGACTTGACATAAACTTCGCCAGAATTTGGCTGTGAATTGAACTCCTCGATCTGAGATAATTTCTTCAGGAAGACCGTGGAGTCGGAAGATCTCTTGTATGAATACTTGAGCCAACTTGGAAGCTGACGGAAGACCGGTGAGAGGAATGAAGTGTGCCATCTTGGTGAACCGGTCAACTACCACCCAGATGGTATTGAACTTGTTGCACATGGGTAAGTCTGTAATGAAATCCATCGACAAGTGGGTCCATGGTCGACGGGGAACGGATAGTGGAACCAGTTGCCCCGCAGGCGACTGGCGGGATACTTTATGTTGGGCACACTTTGGGCAAGATGCAATAAACTCCAAGACGTCCTTTTTCAGAGTTGGCCACCAATAGGACCTAGAGATAAACTCCAGGGTTTTTTGGATACCTGTATGTCCGGCAAAACGGGAAGCATGGGCCCAATGCATGAGCTTCTTCCTTAGCATCGGCTTCACAAAACTTTTCCCTGATGGGGGCGTAGAGTCCATCCCTACCGTGGAGAATGCCAACGGATTTATAATAGGATGCTTGTCTGAAGACTCTGACTCATTTTCTTGCTCCCATGAGCGGGAAAGGGCATCGGCCTTGCGATTCTGAGAGCCCGGACAGAACTGGAGTTTAAAGTCGAACCTGGAAAAGAAAAGTGCCCATCTGGCCTGACGAGGGTTGAGACATTGTGCGCCCTTCAGGTATAAAAGGTTCTTGTGGTCTGTAAGTATGGTGATTGAATGAGAAGCTCCCTCCAACAGATACCTCCACTCTTCTAGAGCGAGCTTGATGGCTAGCAACTCCTGGTCGCCAATGGCATAGTTGCGCTCAGCTGGGGAGAACTTCCGGGAGAAGAAACTGCAAGGGTGTAAATGGCCATCTTTAGCCCTCTGAGATAACACCGCTCCTACTCCAACGGAGGAGGCATCCACCTCTAAGATGAAAGGAGAGTCGATGTCAGGCTGTTTCAGAACAGGCGCAGAGATGAACCTTTGTTTTAAAAGATGAAATGCTTGCATGGCTTCTTCAGACCACTTGGACGGGTTAGCACCCTTCTTAGTGAAAGCAGTAATAGGCGCCACAATGGTGGAAAAGTCTCGTATAAACTTTCGGTAATAGTTGGCGAACCCTAAGAACCTCTGGACCCCTTTGAGGGTTAAGGGTACCGGCCAATTTTGGATTGCTTGTAGTTTCTCAGGATCCATCTCTAGTCCGGAACCGGACACAATGTACCCTAGAAACGGAATGGACTTGACTTCAAAGACGCATTTTTCTAATTTGCAATAGAGATGATTGACACGGAGACGGGACAGAACCTCTTTAACCCAAAAACGATGTTCCTCTAAATCGTTGGCAAAAATGAGGATATCGTCTAGATAGACAACGACATGACGGTATAGAATGTCTCTGAAGATCTCATTGACAAAATGCTGGAAGACAGCTGGAGCATTGCTCAATCCGAAGGGCATGACGAGGTACTCATAATGTCCGTCACGGGTGTTAAAGGCGGTCTTCCACTCGTCACCCTCACGGATCCGGATGAGATTGTATGCACCTCGCAAGTCCAGCTTTGTAAAGATGGTAGCTCCGCTAACTCTGTCAAAGAGCTCAGTAATCAGGGGTAAAGGATAACGGTTCTTGATGGTAATGTCGTTCAAACCTCTGTAGTCGATGCACGGCCGCAGACCACCATCTTTCTTTTTTACAAAAAAGAAGCCTGCGCCGGCTGGAGAAGAAGAAGGTCGAATGAACCCCTTTGCTAGGTTCTCTTTAATATATTCCTCCATAGAATGCGTCTCAGGCAGAGACAACGGATAAGTTCGGCCTCGAGGTGGAACCTTCCCTGGAACGAGATCAATCGGACAGTCCCATTCTCTATGAGGAGGAAGGATATCAGCAGAAGCTTTACTGAACACATCCGTGAAATCTTGATATGGAGGAGGTGGAACATCAGACGACCTGGGGGAGGAAGAACAGACAGGCAATACTTTAAACAAACATGTCTCAGCACAGGAGGAACCCCATGCCAGGATTTGCGTAGTCGTCCAATCAATTGTAGGATTGTGAAGACGGAGCCATGGAAGGCCCAGGACCACAGGATGTGTGGCTCTTGGAATCACTAAAAAAGAAATAAGTTCGGAATGAAGAACTCCCACTCTCAGACGAACTGGTAGAGTCCTTAAAGAAATAACTGCATCAAAAATTTTGCTGCCATCCACGGCAGTTAAAGAAATGGACGAAGGAAGTCTCTCGGTGGGTAGGGACCACCGTTTAACATAGGCTTCGGTAATAAAGTTCCCAGCTGCTCCGGAATCGAGGAGGGCAATGACGTTCCGATAACGTTGAGCAACTTGAAGCGAGACTGGGAGATTACAATCTTGAGGAGATGGAGAGGAGATCATTACTCCTAGCCGGCCCTCTCCTTGGCGAGCTAGGATTTGGAGTTTCCCGGACGTTTGGGACAGGCATTAATGGTGTGAGACGGAGCTGCACAATAGAGACAGAGAAACTCGGCGAGACGTCTTCGGCGCTCAGCAGGAGTTAAACGGGAACGGCCAAGTTGCATGGGCTCATCTTTAGATGGTGACAGTTGACGAGGAGGAGGAGCAGAAGATTTTGGAGCAGATGATCTTCCACGCTCAGTTGCTCTCTCTCTGAAACGTAAATCAACTTTCGTGCAGAGTGAGATTAGCTCATCTAACTTAGAAGGTAAGTCTCTGGTAGCTAACTCATCTTTAATACGCTCAGATAAGCCATGCCAGAATGCAGCATACAGGGCCTCGTCGTTCCATGCCAGTTCGGATGCCAGGATCTGGAACTGTATCAGATATTGTCCTACAGTACGTGACCCCTGGCGTAAACGGAGAATCTCGGATGAAGCTGAGGTTACCCGGCCTGGCTCGTCGAAGATGCGCCTGAATGTTGACACGAAGGCAGTGTAGGAAGATAGCAGGGTGTCGGACCTCTCCCATAACGGTGATGCCCAATCAAGGGCTGAGCCACTGAGAAGAGAAATAATGTAGGCAATTTTTGTACGGTCACTGGGAAAATTGCCAGGTTGTAGCTCAAACTGAATCTCACACTGGTTGAGAAATCCCCTGCAGAATCTTGGAGATCCGTCAAATTTTGCTGGCGTTGGAAGATGAAGACGTGGAGCAAAAATGGGTAAGGTGGGTGGGGTTACGGCTGGAGTCACTGTGGTTGACGCACCAGACGCGCCTGATCCACGGAGAGTTGTCTGAATCCCATCCAGCCGAGTAGAGAGATCCTGGAGACAGCGGATGATGTGGCCCTGTGCAGCCTCCTGATGTTCTAGTCGGGCTGCCAGTTCTTGCATCGGCCTGGCCGCTTGATCCTGGTCTCCGGCTGGATTCATTAGGTCAGTGCTTACTGTCACAACTGAGGGCCTGAGCTGACGGGAGGCAGCCTCAGTTGTAGGGGCTGAGATGTACCGGAACCTGGGAGGTTGTATCAGACCCCTGGACATGTAAGTAACATGAATAATAACTGCCCGAAGGCGTGACCACGACAACTTGGATAAAAGTCAATGATGTTTATTATGACAACTCCGCAACACAGCAGCAGTAAAAGAAAACGTAAAAGTCAGCAAAGAATAAATACAGTTCCTGGGTACTACAGGATGGCAGGAGCCACAGGGCACTGGTAGTGTGAGATAGTTCTTATGATCTTCTAGATGGAAAGTCCTTACCAGGCCCGACTGTAGCAATGGAGATAACCCAGGATTGTGCCAGCTGGTGTTCCAGGAAAAGCTGGGTTGCTGAAGATAAAACAGCTGCTGTGGATACTGGCTGGAACCAGACTGTTGTTAGCACGGAGTGGATACTGGCTGGAACCAGTTAAATAATAAATGAACTTGGGAGCGATGAAATATGAACTGAAATGTAGAACTTGAGAGCGGAGAAATAATAATACCGGTGGAGAGTGGTAAAGTGTAGAAAGGACACCGGCCCTTTAAGGGAAGCTGTACTCTGCTGGAAGCTGAGCTGGAAGCAGGTAATGTTGTAGCTGGAAACAGATGAATCCACAATGGATTGGAGAGTCAGGCTACACCGCAGGTGGAATGCTGGTGCGGGTCTCTATGGTAGAAGTCTTGAGACAGGAGCTGGAACCTGGAAGACAATCACAGGAGAGAGACAAACAGGAACTAGGTTTGACAACCAAAGCACTGACGCCTTCCTTGCTCAGGCACAGTGTATTTATACCTGCAGCAAGGAAGGGATTGGCTAGGCAATTATGCAGATTATCAATACTGAGAACAGATTGGTGGAAATGATCAGATGACAGAATCCAAGATGGCTGCGCCCATGCAGACACTTGGAGGGAAGTTTGGTTTGTAATCCATGTGGTAATGAAAACAGTAATGGCGGCGCCGGCCACCGGAGACAGGAGGCGCCAGGCTGACAGATGCACATCCAACCACGCGGACACAGCGGAGGCCGCGGCTGACGTAATCGCCACTCAGACACTCTGCATGCAGAAGAGCAGGGACGGCGGCGGAGGCCGCGGGAGACGCCATGCCAGGTGTAATATGGTGTTTACTGTGACAGCGTCCCAGAGTGACAGGAGAGGATACAGGAATGTACACATCAGGATAACAGATGGGATCCGGTCCTGGAGCGCTGAGCCAGCCTTAGGAGGCATCTGATGGGTAAGAAATGGCGTCCAGATACCCGGATTGTGACAGGTATAATCCCCATGGTCCTTACGGAGTCCCAGCATCCACTTAGGACGTTAGAGAAAATAAGAATTTACTTACCGATAATTCTATTTCTCATAGTCCGTAGTGGATGCTGGGCGCCCATCCGAAGTGCGGATTGTCTGCAATACTTGTATATAGTTATTGTTACAAAATTCGGGTTATTATGGTTGTGAGCCATCTTTTCAGAGGCTCCTTCGTTTATCATACTGTTAACTGGGTTCAGATCACAGGTTGTACGGTGTGATTGGTGTGGCTGGTATGAGTCTTACCCGGGATTCAATATCCTTCCTTATTATGTACGCTCGTCCGGGCACAGTATCCTAACTGAGGCTTGGAGGAGGGTCATAGGGGGAGGAGCCAGTGCACACCAGCTAGTTCAAGCTTTTACTTTTGTGCCCAGTCTCCTGCGGAGCCGCTATTCCCCATGGTCCTTACGGAGTCCCAGCATCCACTACGGACTATGAGAAATAGAATTATCGGTAAGTAAATTCTTATTATTGTCTAATATATCGCCTAATGTGTACCCCACATTAATGTTCCTTTCAGCATTGCGTGCCTCTCCACTCCCATTTGCATCAACACAACCTTATGCCTATAAGTTTTACTTTGTTTACTTTTAATGTCTTAAATACTGCAGATAAAATAAAGACTTTTTTTTTGTACAAACGTATAATGCAAATAAACAGAATTTTTTTCATAAATAATCATACTACATAAAACACAATTTTTCAATAGTTCTGCTTTGCAAAGTGAAGATTACCATTTGTTACAACTTGGCACACATGGAACAACTTTCTCTTGTAACATTTACATCAGCTTATTTCTAGTGGGGTAAATCCGGCTATAGGGTTATTTTGGGTATTAGGATTTTTATGATCACTACTTTTCAATCTGCCATCTGGAAACATGGAGAAAAATTTAAACCGTTCTCCCATTTTATCTGGATCCATGAGAAAATTGTAGCTCTGTAATAACTGTTGTTGAATAGTTATATCTTTATTTTTTTCCAGAAGTACCTGTAAAATATAACAGGAGTGTAAAAGCTGAATACAACAAAATGAATGTAAATAGATGAAAATTCCAACTCCAAATATAACAAGGGAACAAAACACAAATGTAATTAATTTAACAAGTAAAGCATAATCATATTTTGGGGCATGGTATTGTAGCTTCTGCAATAATGAGCAAAATAGCAGACATTATGGAAGTGCTGTCCACTAAATCTAGGACAGGAGAATAAAACACAGCACACACAAAAATAACAAATGCACTAAAGCAGGGATTCTCAGTTCCAGTCAAGTACAGGTTATGTTTTGTGGATTTCTTTAATCATGCACTGGGTTAGTAATTAACCTTCCTGTTCCTACAGGAATTCTCAAAGCATGACATGTAGGGACAATTTGAGTGCTGAGGTGAGAGCCCCTGCACTCTAAATGATTATACAGGGTGATTCAAAAGTTGCAGTACACCCTTTTGTTTCAAAAACTGTGCAGGAAATTGGAAAATTGAATACTCCAGTAAGGTTTGGGTATCTTTTAGGGTATGTACCAAACATGGGCGCCATCTTGAATCTATGTCAGTTTTCCCATTCCTGCCACAGTTTTTGAAACAAAAGGGTGTACTGCAACTTTTGAATCACCCTGTACATATTTATCAAGGGTGGCTGTCTTAAATCAACTTGGTTTAAACGAAATGGGGTGGCTGTCTTAAATCAACTTGGTTTAAACGAAATGTTTTTTTATTTTTTTTTAAACTGTTGTATTTTTTCAATTATGTTGTGACCTCTTAAAAAATAATAATAGGATTTTAATACCTACAGGTAAATCCTTTTCTCTTAGTTCGTAGAGGATGCTAGGGACTTCAAAAGGACCATGGGGTATAGACGGGATCCACAGGAGACATGGACACACTATAAGACTTTGAATGGGTGTGAACTGGCTCCTCCCTCTATGCCCCTCCTCCAGACCTCAGTTGTAGGAACTGTGCCCAGAGGAGACGAACATTTCGAGGAAAAGGATTTTGTTAAACTAAGGTGAGATACATACCAGCTCACACCACACCACACCACACCGTACAACATGGAATTTAATTAAACCCAGTTAACAGTGTGAACTAAAACAGATCAGCAACAGCCTGACCCTTACCAAACACAACCTTTGTGTAACTTAAGCAATAACTATATACAAGTACTGCAGATAGAGACTGCACTCGGACGGGTGCCCAGCATCCTCTACGGACTAAGAGAAAAGGATTTACCGGTAGGTATTAAAATCCTATTTTCTCCTTCGTCTTAGAGGATGCTGGGGACTCCAAAAGGACCATGGGGTTTATACCAAAGCTCCAAACCGGGCGGGACAGTGCGGATGACTCTGCAGCACCGATTGAGCAAACATGAGGTCCTCATCAGCCAGGGTATCAAACTTGTAGAACTGTGCAAAAGTGTTTGACCCCGACCAAGTAGCTGCTCGGCAAAGCTGTAATGCCGAGACGCCTCAGGCAGCCGCCCAAGATGAGCCCACCTTCCTAGTGGAATGGGCTTTCACCGATTTCGGTAACGGCAATCCAGCCGTAGAATGAGCCTGCTGAATCGTATTACAGATCCAGCGCGCAATAGTCTGCTTAGAAGCAGGAGCGCCAACCTTGTTGGCCGCATATAGGACAAACAGCGCCTCTGTTTTTCTCACCCGAGCCGTTGTGGCTACATAAATTTTCAAAGCTCTGACCACATCAAGAGACTTTGAATCAGCCAAGGCTTCAGTAGCCACAGGCACCACAACAGGTTGGTTCATATGAAACGAAGAAACCACCTTCGGTAGAAAATGTTGACGAGTTCTCAACTCCGCTCTATCCTCATGGAAGATTAGATAGGGGCTTTTGTAAGACAAAGCCGCCAATTCGGACACCCGCCTTGCGGATGCCAAGGCCAATAGCATGACCACTTTCCAAGTGAGAAATTTCAACTCAACCGTTTGTAAAGGTTCAAACCAATGTGACGTAAGGAACTGTAACACCACGTTAAGGTCCCATGGAGGCACTGGGGGCACAAATGGAGGTTGTATGTGTAGTACGCCTTTCACGAACGTCTGAACTTCAGGAAGCGAGGCCAATTGCCTTTAAAAGAAAATTGATAAGGTCGACGCCTGCACTTTAATGGAGCCTAACTTCAGGCCCGCATCCACACCTGCTTGCAAAAAATGGAGAAACCGCCCCAGGTGAAACTCTTCCGTAGGAGCCTTCTTGGATTCAGACCAAGACACATTTTCTCCAAATACGGTGATAATGCTTCGCCGTTACCTCCTTTCTAGCCTTAAGTAGAGTGGGGATGACTTAACCGGGAATACCCTTTCTGGCTAGGATTTGGCGTTCAACCGCCATGCCGTCAAACGCAACCGCGGTAAGTCCTGGAACACGCACGGTCCCTGCTGTAACAGATCCTCTCTTAGAGGTTTCGGCCAGGGATCTCCTGTGAGTAATTCCTGAAAATCCGGATACCAGGCCCTCCATGGCCAATCTGGAACAAGGCGTATCGCCTGGACCCTTGTTCTTCTTATGATCCTTATCACCTTAGGGATGAATGGAAGTGGAGGGAACACATAGACCAACTGAAACACCCACGGTGTCACCAGAGCGTCTACCGCTACTGCTTGAGGGTCCCGCGATCTGGAACAATATGTTGGCAGCTTCTTGTTGAGGCGCGACGCCATCATGTCTATTTGAGGAAGTCCCCAAAGACTTGTGACTTCTGCAAAGACCTCTTGATGAAGACCCCACTCTCCTGGATGGAGATCGTGTCTGCTGAGGAAGTCTGCTTCCCAGTTGTCCACGCCTGGAATGAAGACCGCTGACAGAGCGCTTGCATGCTTTTCCGCCCAGCGAAGGATCCTGGTGGCCTCCGCCATCACCGCTCTGCTCTTCGTCCCGCCCTGGCGGTTTACGTGCGCCACGGCTGTTATGTTGTCCGACTGAATCAGGACGGGCAGGTCGCGAAGAAGATATTCCGCTTGTAGCAGGCCGTTGTTGATGGCCCTTAATTCCTGAATGTTTATGTGCAGACAAGCTTCCTGGCTTGACCATTTTCCCCGGAAATTTTTTCCCTGTGTGACTGCTCCCCAAACTCAGAGACTCGCGTCCGTGGTCACCAGAATCCAATCTTGGATGCCGAACCTGCGACCTTCTAGAACGTGAGAACTGTGGAGCCACCACAGGAGAGAAACCCTGGTCCTGGGGGACAGAGTTAGTTTCCGGTGCATCTGTAGATGGGACCCTGACCACTTGTCCAGTAGATCCCACTGAAACGTTCTTGCATGGAACCTGCCAAACGGAATGGCCTCGTAGGCCGCCACCATTTTCCCCAGCACTCGAGTGCATTGATGAATCGACACTCTGGGCGGTTTCAGAAGTTCCTTGACCATGTTCTGGATTTCCTGAGCTTTTTCCAATGGGAGAAAAATCCTCTGCCGTTCCGTGTCCAGGATCATGCCCAAAAACGACAGCCGAGTTGTCGGAATCAACTGCGACTTTGGCAAATTTAGGAGCCAGCCATGCTGTTGCAGCACCTGCATGTAGAGCGCAATGCTTTTTAGAAACTGTTCCTGTGATCTCGCCTTTATCAGGAGATCGTCCAAGTACGGGATAATTGTGACCCCTTGCTTGCGCAGGAGTACCATCATTTCCGCCATTACCTTGGTGAAAATCCTCGGGGCCGTGGAAAGACCAAACTGCAACGTCTGAAATTGGTAGTGACAATCCTGAACAGCGAACCTCAGGTACGCCTGATGAGGAGGATAAATGGGGACATGCAGATAAGCATCCTTTATGTCGACTGACACCATAAAATCCCCCTTCCTCCAGACTGGAGATCACCGCTCGGAGAGACTCCATCTTGAATTTGAAACTTTTCAAATACACATTGAGGGATTTTAAATTCAGAATTGGTCTGACTGAGCCGTCCGGCTTCGGGACCACAAACAGGCTTGAATAAAACCCTTCTCCCCGCTGTGACGGGGGAACCTCGACAATGACCCGCTGCTGACACAGCTTTTGTATTGCCGCACACACTACCTCTCTTTCCGGAAGAGAAGCTAGCAAGGCCGATTTGAAAAATTGGCATGGGGGCACGTCTTGAAACTCCAGCTTGTAACCTTGGGTCACAATTTCCAGTACCCAAGGATCCAGGCCCGAGAGAACCCAGACCTGACTGAAGAGTTGAAGACGTGCTCCCACCGGTGCGGCCTCCCGCAGGGGAGCCCCAGCGTCATGCGGTGGATTTGGCAGAAGCCGGGGAGGACTTCTGCTCCTGGGAGCTTGCCACAGTCGGCGATCTTTTTCCCCTTCCCTTACCTCTTGCCGCAAGGAAGGATGACCCCTTTCTGGAATTTCTGCGACCGAAAGGACTGCATTTGATGTGGAGGCGTTTTCTTTTGCTGTGGAGGAACAAAAGGCAGAAAAGAGGACTTACCCGCGGTAGCTGTAGAAACCAGGTCCGCGAGGCCTTCACAAAACAAAACCCCACCCTTGTATGGCAGAGCCTCCATAGCCTTCTTAGAATCAGCATCACCATTCCATTAATGAGTCCACAACGCCCTTCTAGCAGAGACTGCCATGGCATTGGCCCTTGATCCCAAGAGGCCAATATCCCTCGCAGTCTCTTTTAAATAGACTGCAGCGTCCCTGATATGACCCAGAGTCAACAGCACGCTATCCCGATCCAGGGTGTCTATGTCCGATGACAAGTTATCCGCCCATTTTTCAATCGCGTTACTCACCCACGCCGAAGCCACAGCCGGTCTGAGGAGTGTACCTGTCGTGACATAAATAGATTTCAAGGTAGCTTCCTGCCTCCGATCAGCAGGATCTTTAAGGGACGCCATTTCAGGAGATGGTAGCGCCACTTTCTTGGATAAGTGCGTTAGAGCTTTGTCTACCGTGGGTGTTGCCTCCCACCCAACCCTATCCTGAGAAGGAAACGGGTATGCCATAGCAATTCTCCTGGGAATGTGCCACCTCTTGTCTGGCGTTTGCAGGCTTTTTCAAAAAGGGCATTCAGTTCATGAGAGGGAGGGAAAGTAACCTCCGGGACAGCGGGGTCTTCCATAATATGTAACACCTCTTTTATAGCCACAATCATGTACTGAATACTCTTAGCCACCTTAGGATGTAACTTCACATCATTATAGTCGACACTGGAATCAGAATCCGTGTCTGCTATCTGGGTAAATTAATGTTTTTGGGACCCCGAGGGGGCCTGAGAGTGTGGTACCACGTCTCCCATGGATTACCTCCATGCTTGGTTCTGAAACTCAGATTTGTCCAACCTCTTGTGCAACAAAGCCACACTGCTATTCAACACATTCCACATATCCACCCAATCAGCAGTCGGCAGTGCCGACAGAGTCACTCCTTCATTTTGTTCAGCTCTCACACTAACCTCCTCCTGGGAAGAGCATTCAGTTTCTGCCATGTCGACACACACGTACCGACACCCCCACACACACTGGGCTAAAGGGGACAGACCCACAATAAGGCCTTTCAGAGAGACAGAGAAGGAGTTTGCCAGCTCACAACCATGCGCCACACCGGTCTGAAAACAAAAAGCCCCAGACCTATAAGCGCTTGTAATATAAAACAACCAATCACCAAATTACAAGGCGCGCTTCGGTCCCGCTATAATTATACTGGCGGGGGTTTCAAAACAGTGCCTATGCACTTTATTTTAGCCAGATATTGCCCAAAAGAGGTTTATATTGCAGCCCAGGGCGCCCTTCTGCTCCCTGCACCCATGCAGTGCCTGTGTCAGCGGGAGCAATGGCGCGCGTCGTTACCGCTGCTCGGTTCCTCAGGAAGACTGAAGTCTTCTGCCGCCTTCTGATGTCTTCTTTGCTTTGGTTACTCACCTGTCTTCAATCTTCTGGCTCTGTGAGGGGGACGGCGGCGCGGCTCCGGGAACGAGCAGCTAGGCGACCCAAGTGATCTGACCCTCTGGAGCTAATGGTGTCCAGTAGCCTACGAAGCAGAGCCTATCAGTCTCACAGAAGTAGGTCTGCTTCTCTCCCCTCAGTCCCACGCTGCGGGGAGCCTGTTGCCAGCAGTGCTCCCTGAAAAAAATAAACCTAACAAAAGTCTTTTAGAGAAACTCAGTAGAGCTCCCCTATAGTGTGACCAGTCTCCTCTGGGCACAGAATCTAACTGAGGTCTGGAAGAGGGGCATAGAGGGAGGAGCCAATTCACACCCATTCATAGTCTTATAGTGTGCCCATGTCTCCTGCGGATCCCGTCTATACCCCATGGTCCTTTTGGAGTCCCCAGCATCCTCTAGGACGAAGGAGAAAAAATAAGATTTTACTCACCGGTAAATCTATTTCTCGTAGTCCGTAGTGGATGCTGGGGACTCCGTAAGGACCATGGGGAATAGCGGCTCCGCAGGAGACTGGGCACAGCTAAGAAAGATTTAGGACTACCTGGTGTGCACTGGCTCCTCCCACTATGACCCTCCTCCAAACCTCAGTTAGGATACTGTGCCCGGAAGAGCTGACACAATAAGGAAGGATTTTGAATCCCGGGTGAGACTCATACCAGCCACAACAATCACACCGTATAACTCGTGATATTATACCCAGTTAACAGTATGAACATAACAGAGCCTCTCAACAGATGGCTCAACAATAACCCTTTTAGGTAACAATAACTATATACAAGTATTGCAGACAGTCCGCACTTGGGACGGGCGCCCAGCATCCACTACGGACTACGAGAAATAGATTTACCGGTGAGTAAAATCTTATTTTCTCTGACGTCCTAGTGGATGCTGGGGACTCCGTAAGGACCATGGGGATTATACCAAAGCTCCCAAACGGGCGGGAGAGTGCGGATGACTCTGCAGCACCGAATGAGAGAACTCAAGGTCCTCCTCAGCCAGGGTATCAAATTTTTAGAATTTTGCAAACGTGTTTGCCCCTGACCAAGTAGCAGCTCGGCAAAGTTGTAAAGCCGAGACCCCTCGGGCAGCCGCCCAAGAAGAGCCCACCTTCCTCGTGGAATGGGCTTTTACCGATTTAGGCTGCGGCAGGCCAGCCGCAGAATGTGCAAGCTGAATTGTGCTACAAATCCAGCGAGCAATAGTCTGCTTTGAAGCAGGAGCACCCAGCTTGTTGGGTGCATACAGGATAAATAGCGAGTCAGTCTTTCTGACTCCAGCCGTCCTGGAAACATAAATTTTCAAGGCCCTGACTACGTCCAGTAACTTGGAGTCCTCCAAGTCCCTAGTAGCCGCAGGCACCACGATAGGTTGGTTCAAGTGAAAAGCTGATACCACCTTAGGAAGAAACTGGGGACGAGTCCACAATTCTGCCCTATCCATATGGAAAGTCAAATAGGGGCTTTTACATGATAAAGCCGCCAATTCCGACACACGCCTAGCCGAAGCCAAGGCCAAAAGCATGACCACTTTCCACGTGATATATTTTAAATCCACGGTTTTAAGTGGCTCAAACCAATGTGACTTTAGGAAACCCAACACCACGTTGAGGTCCCCCGGTGCCACTGGAGGCACAAAAGGAGGCTGAATATGGAGCACTCCCTTGACAAATGTCTGAACTTCAGGTAGTGAAGCCAGTTCTTTTTGGAAGAAAATCGACAGAGCCGAAATCTGGACCTTAATGGAACCCAGTTTTAGGCCCATAGTCACCCCTGACTGTAGGAAGTGCAGAAATCGACCCAGCTGAAATTCCTCCGTTGGGGCCTTCTTGGCCTCACACCACGCAACATATTTTCGCCATATGCGGTGATAATGGTTTGCGGTTACTTCTTTCCTAGCCTTAATCAGCGTAGGAATGACTTCCTCCGGAATGCCCTTTTCCTTCAGGATCCGGTGTTCAACCGCCATGCCGTCAAACGCAGCCGCCGTAAGTCTTGGAACAGACAGGGCCCCTGCAGCAGCAGGTCTTGTCTGAGCGGTAGAGGCCATGGGTCCTCTGAGATCATTTCTTGAAGTTGCGGGTACCAAGCTCTTCTTGGCCAATCCGGAACAATGAGTATAGTTCTTACTCCTCTTCTCCGAATTATCCTCAGTACCTTGAGTATGAGAGGAAGAGGAGGGAACACATAAACCGACCGGAACACCCACGGTGTCACTAGAGCGTCCACAGCTATTGCCTGCGGGTCTCTTGACCTGGCGCAATACTTTTGTAGCTTTTTGTTTAGGCGGGACGCTATCATGTCCACCTGTGGCCTTTCCCAACGTTTTACAATCATTTGAAAGACTTCTGGATGAAGTCCCCACTCTCCCGGGTGGAGGTCGTGCCTGCTGAGGAAGTCTGCTTCCCAGTTGTCCACTCCCGGAATGAACACTGCTGACAGTGCTAACACGTGATTTTCCGCCCATCGGAGAATCCTTGTGGCTTCTGCCATCGCCGTCCTGCTTCTTGTGCCGCCCTGTCGGTTTACATGGGCGACTGCCGTGATGTTGTCTGACTGGATCAGAGCCGGCTGGTTTTGAAGCAGGGGCTTTGCCTGACTTAGGGCATTGTAAATGGCCCTTAGTTCCAGAACATTTATGTGTAGGGAAGTCTCCTGACTTGACCAAAGTCCTTGGAAGTTTCTTCCCCCGTGTGACTGCCCCCCAGCCTCGAAGGCTGGCATCCGTGGTCACCAGGACCCAGTCCTGTATGCCGAATCTGCGGCCCTCTTTGAGATGCGCACTCTGCAGCCACCACAGCAGAGACACCCTGGTCCTTGGAGACAGGGTTATCAACCGATGCATTTGAAGATGCGATCCGGACCACTGGTCCAACAGGTCCCACTGAAAAGTTCTGGCATGGAAACTGCCGAATGGAATTGCTTCGTAGGAAGCTACCATTTTTCCCAGGACTCGCGTGCAGTGATGCACCGACACCTGTTTCGGTTTCAGGAGGCCTCTGACTAGAGATGACAGCTCCTTGGCTTTCTCCTCTGGGAGAAACACTTTTTTCTGGACTGTGTCCAGAATCATCCCCAGGAACAGTAGACGTGTCGCAGGAACCAGCTGTGACTTTGGAATATTCAGGATCCAACCGTGCTGGTGTAGCACCTTCTGAGATAGCGCTACGCCGACCAACAACTGCTCTCTGGACCTCGCCTTTATCAGGAGATCGTCCAAGTATGGGATAATTAAAACTCCCTTTTTTCGAAGGAGTATCATCATTTCGGCCATTACCTTGGTAAATACCCTCGGTGCCGTGGACAGGCCGAACGGCAACGTCTGGAATTGGTAATGACAATCCTGTACCACAAATCTGAGGTACTCCTGGTGAGGATGGTAAATGGGGACGTGCAGGTAAGCATCCTTGATGTTCAGAGATACCATGTAATCCCCCTCTTCCAGGCTTGCAATAACCGCCCTGAGCGATTCCATCTTGAACTTGAATTTTTTTATATATGTGTTCAAGGATTTTAAATTTAAAATGGGTCTCACCGAACCGTCCGGTTTCGGTACCACAAACATTGTGGAATAGTAACCCCGTCCTTGTTGAAGTAGGGGCACCTTGATTATCACCTGCTGGGAATACAGCTTGTGAATTGCCTCTATCACAGCCTCCCTGTCTGAGGGAGTCGTTGGCAAGGCAGATTTGAGGAAACGGCGGGGGGGAAATGTTTTGAATTCCAGCCTGTACCCCTGAGATACCACTTGAAGGATCCAGGGATTTACTTGTGAGCGAGCCCACTGATTGCTGAAGTTTTTGAGACGGGCCCCCACCGTACCTGGCTCCGCCTGTTGAGCCCCAGCGTCATGCGGCGGACTTAGCAGAAGAAGCGGGGGAGGACTTTTGTTCCTGGGAACTGGCTGTATGCTGCAGCTTTTTCCCCCTACCTCTGCCTCTGGGCAGAAAGGACGCGCCTCTACCCCGCTTGTTCTTTTGGGGACGAAAGGACTGTACCTGATAATACGGTGCTTTCTTTGGTTGTGAGGGGACATGTGGTAAAAATGCCTACTTCCCAGCTGTTGCTGTGGAAACTAGGTCCGAAAGACCATCCCCGAACAACTCCTCACCCTTATAAGGCAAAACTTCCATGTGCCTTTTAGAATCTGCATCACCCGTCCACTGCCGAGTCCATAAACCTCTCCTGGCAGAAATGGACAGTGCACTTATTTTTGATGCCAGCCGGCAAATATCCCTCTGTGCATCTCTCATGTATAAGACAGCGTCTTTAATATGCTCTATGTTTAGCAATATAGTGTCCCTGTCTAGGGTGTCAATGTTTTCCGACAGGGAATCCGACCACGCAGCTGCAGCACTGCACATCCATGCTGAAGCAATAGCTGGTCTCAGTATAATACCAGTGTGCGTATAAATAGCCTTCAGGAGATGCTCCTGCTTTCTATCAGCAGGTTCCTTTAGGGCGGCCGTATCCGGAGACGGTAGTGCCACCTTTTTTGATAAGCGTGTAAGCGCTTTATCCACCCTAGGGGGTGTTTCCCAGCGTGACCTATCCTCTGGCGGGAAAGGGTACGCCATTAGTAACTTTTTAGAAATTACCAAATTTTTATCGGGGGAAGCCCACGCTACTTCACACACTTCATTTAACTGGTAGTTTTTTCTCCCCAAACATAATACCCTTTTTTGTGGTACCTGGGGTCACATCAGAAATGTGTAAAACATTTTTCATTTCCTCAATCATATAACGAGTGGCCCTATTGGACATTACATTAGTCTCTTCGTCGTCGACACTGGTATCAGTATCCATGTCGACATCTGTGTCTGCCATCTGAGGTAGCGGGCGTTTTAGAGCCCCTGATGGCCTTTGAGACGTCTGGGCAGGCACGGGCTGAGAAGCCGGCTGCCCCGCATTTGGCATGTCGTCAAATTTTTTATGTAAGGAGTCGACACTTTCGCGTAATTCCTTCCACAAGTCCATCCACTCAGGTGTCTGCCCCGCAGAGGGTGACAACACATTTATAGGCACCTGCTCCTCCTCATCAAACATGTCGACACAGCCGTACCGACACACCGCACACACACAGGGAATGCTCTGACAGAAGACAGGACCCCACAAAGCCCTTTGGGGAGACAGAGAGAGAGTATGCCAGCACACACCAGAGCGCTATATAATACAGGGATTAACTAAATTATATCCCCTTATAGCTGCTATATGTATATTGCGCCTAAATTTAGTGCCCCCCCCCCCCTCTTTTTTACCCTTTCTGTAGTGTAGACTGCAGGGGAGAGCCAGGGAGCTTCCTTCCAGCGGAGCTGTGAGGGAGAAATGGCGCCAGTGTGCTGAGGGAGATAGCTCCGCCCCTTTTTCGGCGGACTTTTCTCCCGCTTTTTAATGGATTCTGGCAGGGGTATTTATCACATATATAGCCTCTGGGGCTATATATTGTTATATATTTGCCAGCCAAGGTGTTTTTATTGCTGCTCAGGGCGCCCCCCCCCAGCGCCCTGCACCCTCAGTGACCGGAGTGTGAAGTGTGTATGAGGAGCAATGGCGCACAGCTGCAGTGCTGTGAGCTACCTTGGTGAAGACTGATGTCTTCTGCCGACGATTTTCCGGACTCTTCTGGCTTCTGGCTCTGTAAGGGGGCCGGCGGCGCGGCTCTGGGACCGAACATCAATGGCCGGTTCCATGCGGTCGATCCCTCTGGAGCTAATGGTGTCCAGTAGCCTAAGAAGCCCAAGCTACCACCAGTTAGGTAGGTTCGCTTCTTCTCCCCTTAGTCCCTCGCTGCAGTGAGTCTGTTGCCAGCAGATCTCACTGTAAAATAAAAAACCTAAAATATACTTTCTCTCTAGGAGCTCAGGAGAGCCCCTAGTGTGCATCCAGCTCAGCCGGGCACAGGATTCTAACTGAGGTCTGGAGGAGGGTCATAGTGGGAGGAGCCAGTGCACACCAGGTAGTCCTAAATCTTTCTTAGCTGTGCCCAGTCTCCCGCGGAGCCGCTATTCCCCATGGTCCTTACGGAGTCCCCAGCATCCACTAGGACGTCAGAGAAAAGCATAGTATACTAAATAGTGTCTTTATTCAGAATGTTCAGAATGTTTAATACCAGTTGCATGCTCAGTGCTAATACTTAACGCTTCCTTTTCTTGTGTGTGTGCATTTCTCTAAAAAGTGTTTTTGTATTACTATTGAGACAATTATTATTTCTGCTGCATGTCAGACCTTGTTGAGCACTGCAGCAAGTTAGACACAGGGCTACCTACACACTGCCCCGTCCATATCCAACGGGTGGTCTTCAGTATGCTCCTGAGGAAGCTGGCAGCTACAAGACCAGCGAAACGCGTTGAGCTATCTGTGTAAGGACCACAAGGTGTTTTTCCAATAACAACTCTGGCACTATGGACTCTTTTGCATCCACCGGATAAAACTCCAGCACAAGTCACCTACAGACCCGGATATACCCGTTTGCAATTTTGGATCTTCATGTATGAGACTCCTAGGGGGTTCCCTTTCCGGAAGCAAGTCTGGTAACAACATATATTTCTTCAATTGAACTTGTGAGCTTAAGTGGAATAGAGTCCTAGTCAGAGATTTGGGACATTACACCTAAAGGACATAACCAGTGGTTCCTTATTATCATTATATCTATTTTATTCTTTTTTGCCATTTTACTACTTTTAGCAATTGCTATAATATTTTAATATTCTGCATCTGTTAAGATTGTTTAATAAAATAGTGGTTATATTTTACCTAATCCTATTTGTACTATGTTTATCATTACTTGACCTACAGCCGGCGCCAGTATACACACCTTTTTCGGTCTTCAGTATGCCGACTGTCGGGATCCCGGTGCACAGTATACCGGCACCGGAATCCCGACACCCGACATACCGTCACTTTTTCTCCCTCGTGGGGGTCCACGACCCCCTTGGAGGGAGAATAAAATAGCGTGGTGCGGGTAGCGCGCCCCCGTGCCCGCAAGGGGCTCATTTGCGCTCGCCACACTGTCGGTATGCCGGCGGTCGGGCTCCCGGCGCCGGTATGCTGGTCGCCGGGAGCCCGACCGCCGGCATACCATACTACACCCATATCCAACACCACTCCTCCTTATTCCATGTGATAAGAGATAACACTGTTCATATGTAATGCACTTTGGGGTGAACAGAAACTTTTCATCCAGCTCAATTAACTTACCACACTGTACTTTCTAATGCTTTATTTCTCTTTGTAATGCTAAACTGGCAGCAGCACTCCCTGTTCTATACAGTGCATCCAGAAAGTATTCACAGCCCTTCCCTTTTTCCATATTTTGTTATGTTACAGCCTTATTCCAAAATGGAATAAATTAATTTTTTCCCTCAAAATTCTACACACAATACCCCATAATGACCAAGTGAAAAAGTTTTTTTTTTTTTTTAGATTTTTGCAAATTTATTAAAAATAAAAAAAACTAAGAAATGCCATGGGCAACATCACTAGTTCTAAAAATCTCCTACCTTAGTAAATTTACCCCCATGTGTGTAAACATACCCAATAACTGCAGATATAGTACGCACTGGGACGGGCGCCCAGCATCCTCTACGGACTAAGAGAAAAGGATTTACCGGTAGATATTAAAATCCTATTTTCTCATACGTCCTAGAGGATGCTGGGGATGCTTCAAGAACCATGGGGTTTATACCAAAGCTCTAGAACGGGCGGGAGAGTGCGGATGACTCTGCAGCACCGATTGACCCAACAAAAGGTCCTCAACAGCCAGGGTATCAAACTTGTAAAACATCTCAAAGGTGTTCGAACCCGACCAAGTAATTGCTCGGCAAAGCCGTAATGCCGAGACTCCTCGTGCAGCCACCCAGGAAGAGCCCACCTTTCTGGTAGAATGGGCCTTCACCGATTTCGGTAACGGCAATCCAGCTGCAGAATGAGCTTGCCGAGTCATATTACAGATCCAGCGTGCAATAGTCTGCTTGGAAGCAGGATGTCACGAACCGATCTCTCACCTCTGCGGGTTCTGGGGTTCATCCGTTGCCGGTGCGGTTGCTCGCGGTGCTGTGCGGCCGTGTGGGGACGCGGCGTGATCGGTGGCACAGGTGATGCAGGATCTGGGAGCTGGGAGTGCGGGGACCAAATGGCCAAAGGCACCGCTGTGTGTCTGCAGTATAGGAGGCGGCCATGTTGGAGACCAAATAAGCAATACAGGGCACTTGTGAAAACACCTGTGGGTAAGTGTAAGCCAATCCCGTGCTTGTGCCAGTAGGCTGGGATTATGCTACTCTGGGCCAGTGCTTTGTTGTATCTACGCTATGCCCTAGCTCTGTGCTCTCTCCGTGCATTCCTGTGTGATTCCCGTGGTCCAGATATCGCCTCCGCTCCCAGGGGTCCGTCTGCAGCCTTCACTGCTAAAGATCCTCCAGCTCCCTGCTGTGCTGTCAGTCAATCACTCTCCCAGTGGCAAACAAGTGGATTCCCAGAGTCTTGCAAGAGGTTACCCTGTCTGCCTGCTTCAACCACACAGACTTTGGAGGATTCTACTAACATCAGCTGTTCGTTTGCTCTGCTCTAAACTTAACCCATTCATCACCATTGTCGTCTGCTGCAGTTTCACAGTGATCTTCAGAACTCGCAAGTAACCCATTTCAGTATTATATTTTCTGTGTTGCTACAATCAAGGACAATTCTTCACAGCCTTTCAGTTAAATCTCTAAACTTCATTACAAGTCTCTACAGTTACTTATTTATGTCTGCATTATCCAGTTAACACACTTTACAGTTCAGCATCAAATCTTGTTTCTTTTGGACAATTCATCATTCATTCACAAGCCTGCTTAAAACTCAGTTCTATGAACATTTCCTCAATGTATCTTTAAGATTGATTCTGCTTATCATTTCTACCACTTTATGCAATACGTCAGTTTATGTATGATGATTTATAATTTGTCATTTAACTCCTTACTGGAATTGTTGCTTACAATAAATATATGAAATGGAACTTTCTTCGTCCTCCCTGCTTTCATCATACCCCAGCACCTACACCTTTGGTTGGTCCAGGGTTAACGGATTCACAAAAACACCCGGCCCTGACACAGGAGTCCCAATCTCGTTGGGATCATACAGGACAACAGAGCCTCCATTGTCCTAATCTGAGCCGTTCTGGCTACATAAATTTTCAAAGCTCTGACCACATCTAGAGACTTCGATTCCCCACAGGCGTCAGTAGCCACTGGCACAATAGGTTGTTCATGCCACTTTAGGCAGAAATTGCTGACGAGTTCTCAACTCCGCTCTATCTTCATGGAAGATCTAATAGGGGCTCTTGTGAGACAAAGCGTCAATTCAGACACCTGCCTTGCAGAGGCCAAGGCCAACAGCATGATCACTTTCCAAGTGACGAATTTCAACTCTACCTTACGTAAAAGGTTCAAACCAATGAGATTGCAGGAACCGCAACACCGCGTTAAGATCCCATGGTGCCACCGGGGGCACAAAGGGAGGTTGGATGTGCAGCCCGCCTTTCACGAAAGTCTGACCTTCCGGAAGGGAAGCCAATTCTTATTGAAAAAAAATTGACAAGGCCGAAATTTGTACCTAATTGAGCCTAACTTTAGGCCTGCATCCACCCCTGCTTGCAGAAAATGGAGAAAATGGCCTAGCTGAAATTCTTCCGTAGGAGCCTCCTTGGATTCACACCAAGACACATATTTTCTCCAAATACGGTGATAATGTTTCGCCATTACCTCTTTTCTAGCCTGAAGCAGTGTGGGAATTACTTCACTGGGAATACCCCTTCGGGCTAGGATCCTGCGCTCAACCTCCAAGCCGTCAAACGAAGCCGCGGTAAGTCTTGTTACACGCACGGCCCCTGCTGTAACAGATCCTCTCATAGAGGAAGAGGCCAGGGATCTCCTATAAGCAATTCCTGAAGATCTGGATACCAAGCCCTCCTTGGCCAGTCTGGAACAATGAGGATTGCCTGAACCCTTGTTCTTATGATTTTTATCACTTTTGGAATGAGTGGAATCGGAAGAAACACATATACCGACTGAAACACCCACGGTGTCACTAGGGCGTCCACTGCTATTGCTTGAGGGTCCCTCGACCTGGAACAATATCTCAGATGTTTCTTGTTGAGGCGAGACGCCATCACGTCTATTTGAGTTATCCCCAACGACTTGTCACTTCTGCAAAGACCTCTTGATGAAGACCCCACTCTCCTGGATGGAGATCGTGTCTGCTGAGGAAGTCTGCTTCCCAGTTGTCTACACCCGGAATGAAGACTGCTGACAGAGCGCTTACATGTCTTTCCGCCCAGTGGAAAACTTTTGTGGCTTCTACCATTGCCGCTCTGCTCTTCGTTCCGCCCTGGCGGTTTACGTACGCCACTGCTGTTAAGTTGTCCGACTGAATTAAGACGGGCAGATCGCGAAGAAGATGTTCCGCTTGCAGAAGGCCGTTGTAAATAGCCCTTAATTCCAGAATGTTTATTGCAGACAAGCTTCTTGGCTTGACCATTTTCCCTGGAAATTCTTCCCCCTGAATGACTACTCCCCAGCCTCGGAGACTTGCATCCATGGACACCAGGATCCAATCCTGGATCCCGAACCTTCGCCCCTCTAAGAGGTGAGAACTGTGCAGCCACCACAGGAGAGAAATTCTGGTCCTGGAAGATAGGATTATTTTCCGGTGCATGTGCAGGTGAGACCCGGACCACATGTCCAACTGGTCCCGCTAAAACCATTCTGGCATTTAACCTGCTCACTGAATGGCCTCGTAGGCCGCAACCATCTTCATCAACGGAACGTATTGATGGATTGACACTGTTGCAGATCTGATCCGACTCTGGATCCTCAGAGCTCTTTCCACTGGAAGAGACAAACTCTCAACAGTTCTGTATCTAACATTATTCCCAACGCTGACAACCACGTTGTTGGGATAAACAGTGATTCTGGCAAGATCAGGAGCCAACCACTTTGTTGAACTGTCAGGGAGAAACAACGTTTTGCATCACTTGTTTCTTGACCTTGCCGTACTCAGGAGAGGTTCCCAATACAGAATAATAATGACTCTTACTATTGAAGGAAAACCATCATACCGCCATCACTCCAGTGAATTGGCAAGGACAATCCTGAATAGCAAACCCAGGTAAGCCTAATGCGGAAGAAACCGTACTTAGACCCTCTTTCTCCTTTTACAGATTGGAGATCCCTGCCCTGAGAGATTCCATCTTGTAGTTCAACTTCTTAAGTAGAAATTTTTTGAGATTGTTCTGACCGAGCCGTCCGGCCACAGAAGCACGAAAAAGCTTGAATAACATTTTTATTTTATTTTTTTGACCGGGACAGCAGGACAATGACCTGATCCTGACCCAACTCTTGTATGGCGTCGCATACTACCTCCCTGTCCAGAGGAGAATCGGTAAGGTCTATTTGAAAAATCAGTGAGGGGAATCGTCTGGAAACTCCAGTATGTCCCCCTTGGGACTCTATTCTTAAACTCACTGGTCCATGTCCATTCAAGGACTGACTGAAGAGTATGAGACGTGGTCCCACCGGCGTGGGCTCCCGCAAGATAGACCCAGCGACATGCGGTGGATGTGGTAGAAACAGAGGATGATTTCTGCTTCTGCGAACTTGAAAAGGCTGCTAACCTCTTACCTTTTTACCTTCCTCTACCTGCAAAGAAAGGGAAAACCGTATCCATTCGGTCGAAATGACTGCATCCTACAAAAATGCGTCACCAACCGTTGTGAGGGAACATACGTCAAAAAGGTAGACTTACCAGTGGTATCTGCCGAGATCAACTTAACAAAGCCATCCCCAAACCAGGTTTCACCTTCATAGGGAAGATACTCCAGTTGTTCTCGGAGTCAGCCTCAGCATTCCATTGGTGAATCCACAACGCCCTTCTAGCCGAGACCGCCATGGAAGTGATCCGTGAACCCAAGAGTCCTACATCCCTTGTAGTCGCACGGCAGTATGCTGCAATGATATAGACATGACTCAACTTCAGGAGAACCCTGCATACAACTACTCCCCCATGCGCATGTAATGCAAGTATAATCAACGTACATGCGGACACATAATTAGAGTATCACATATCTTCCTGCATACGATCCTTTGTGACAGGGCCCCGTGCAGAACAAGGGGTGACTCTCACTTTATTCTATCCATGAGAAGGAATAACTTTACCTCAGCAGTCATTATAAAATTTTTTATATATATACATATATATATATATATATATATATATATATATATATACACCTTCAAATGCACCTATACACACACATATCTATATATATATATATATATATATATATATATATATATATAAAAATATATCTCTAATACGTATACATATATCCTTTTGTCAGGAACAGAAGGGTCCCTAGTGACGTTAATACGTTCTAATGTGTATGAACAGGTACTGAATGCCGATTTTGTGGATCTGATCAGGAAACATTATGGTCGACATAAGAAAGATTATTCGAGTCGATCTCAGGGAGTAGTAATTGGGCAAAATAACATTTTTGCGATCCTGAGGGGTCTGAGAGAAATCTATTCAATGAATATGATTCCCTCCATAAATATTATCGCGTCTGTGATCGTGCCACAGACCTATGTAACCTTACTATACATACATATACATATATATATACATACTCTCTGATATGCATCACATTATCATGTCAATATCCACCAGTCAGATATTGTTGGTGCCGACAGGGTCACCCCCCACGTCTGTGTCTCCCATATAGTTTTCTCTTGGGAAAAATATACCTCTACTGACATGCTGACATTTGTTTACATGTACCAAGTACCATTAGGAGTCGACAGCGCCGACATAGTCATTCCCTTTGTGGCAGAGCACTCAGCCTCAGATATGCCGACACACGTGTACCAAACACCCACCGACATTACACTGGCTATAAGGGATAGATCCCAGTACATTCTGTAATGGAAACACAGAAGGAGTTTACCAGCTCATTTCCACAGCGCTTATGACAGGGGTGGGGAACCTCCGGCCCACCCGCTTCTCCCAGTGAGACACGCCGCCGGACTCAGTCCGGCGGCAGCGTGTCTCAGCTGTCAGTGTCAGGACAGGGAAGAGAGCGCGGCGGCGGCGTGTAGAACTTGAAACCAGCCGCCGGTTTGTGAGCCAATCAGAGCTCGCGGACCGGCAGCCAATCAGGAGCCGCGGCTGCCGGTCCGTGAGCTCTGATTGGCTCTCGAACCGGCGGCTGGTTTCAGGTCCTACACGTCGCCGACCAACATAGCCGCACTCTCCTCCGTGTCCCGCCGAAAGGAGCGGTAAGTAGCACGGGGGGGGGGGGGGCACTGTGGGGGCATCTGCATACCTGGCACTGTGGGGGGCATCTGCATACCTGGCACTGTGGGGGGCATCTGCATACCTTACCTGGCACTGTGGGGGGCATTTGTATACCTGGCACTGTGGGGGGCATTTGTATACCTGGCACTGTGGGGGCATCTGTATACCTGGCACTGTGGGGGCATCTGTGTACCTGGCACTGTGAGGGGCATCTGTATACCTGGCACTGTGAGGGGCATCTGTATACCTGGCACTGTGGGGTCATCTGTATACCTGGCACTGTGGGGGCATCTGTATACCTGGCACTGTGGGGGCATCTGTATACCTGGCACTGTGGGGGCATTTGTATACCTGGCACTGTGGGGGCATTTGTATACCTGGCACTGTGGGGGCATCTGTATACCTGGCACTGTGGGGGCATCTGTATACCTGGCACTGTGGGGGCATCTGTATACCTGGCACTGTGGGGGCATCTGTATACCTGGCACTGTGAGGGGCATTTGTACACCTGGCACTGGGAGGGGCATTTGTATACTTGGCACTGTGGGGGCATTTGTATACCTGGCAAAGTGAGGGGCATTTGTATACCTGGCACTGTGGGGGCAATTGTGGATCTGGCACTGCACTATTGGGGACATATGTGTATCACGTCCCATTTTATCTGGCCACACCCATTTTTTTGGCGCGCGCGCCTCCTGCACGCACGCACAGTACCTCTTTGGGGCAGACCTGCTGGGGGGCAGGGTAATTTTTTAAGTTGAGAATTTTTGTATGGCCCCCGAAGGATTTTATAAATATCCAAATGGCCCTCTGTAGAAAAAAGGTTCCCCACCCCTGGCTTATGATATAGTGTGCTTTTATTTTTAACTTATATTGCACCAAACAACTGTGCCCCCCCTCGTTTTTCACTCTGATCTGTACAGCAGTGCTTTGGAAGGACCAGCGTCTCTGTGAGGAGAAAATGGCGCTGAAATCAGCTGTGAGGGGAATGCCCCGCCCCCTTAATGGCGCACTTTAGCCCCGCTATTACTTACAAATATTCATACTGGCAGGGGTTAAATATAGTGCCTAGGCACTTATATATTCTGTTGCCAGTCTATGTTGAGGATTTATATGCTGCCCAAGGTGCCGCCCCCCCCCCCCCCCCGCGCCCTGCACCTGACAGTGCCTGTGTGTGTGGGAGCATGGCGCACAGCGCGGCCGCTATGCGGTACCTCAAAGCCATCACTGAAGTCTTCTGATCTTCTTCTACTCACCTGTCTTCTGACTTCTGGCTCTGCAAGGGGGGTGACGGCGCGGCTCCGGGAACGAGCATCTAGGTGTACCTAGCGATCAGACCCTCTGGAGCTAATGGTGTCCAGTAGCCTAAGAAGCAGAGCCTTGAAACTCACAGAAGTACAGTAGGTCTGCTTCTCTCCCCTCAGTCCCACGATGCAGGGAGACTGTTGCCAGCAGTGCTCCCTGAAAATAATAAACCTAACATAAAGTCTCTTCAGAGAAACTCAGTAGAGCTCCCCGGTGTGTGACCAGTCTCACTGGGCACAGAATCTAAACTGGAGTCTGGAGGAGGGGCATAGAGGGAGGAGCCAGTTCACACCCATTCAAAGTCTTAAAGTGCCCATGTCTCCTGCAGATCCCGTCTATACTCCATGGTTCTTGAAGACATCCCCAGCATCCTCTAGGACGTATGAGAAAATACATTTTATTTATATATCACTTTACTCCTGTAGGGCTCAAAGTCACTTTACAGGCATCAGAAACATGGTAACATTGGCTCTCATTCCGAGTAGTTCGCTCGCTGGCTAGTTTTAGCAGCCGTGCAAATGCTATGCCGCCGCCCACTGGGGAGTGTATTTTAGCGTAGCAGAAGTGCGTACGCATGTGCAGCCGAGCTCTGCAAAAACAGTTTGTGCAGTTTCTGAGTAGTTCTGAACCTACTCAGCGCTTGCGATCACTTCAGCCTATTCATGTCCGGATTTGACGTCATACACACGCCCAGCGAATGCCCAGCCATGCCTGCGTTTTTTCAGACACGCCTGCGTTTTTGCAAACACTCCCTGAAAATGGTCAGTTGACACCCAGGAACGCCCCCTTCCTGTCAATCTTCTTGCGGCTGTCAGTGCAACTGAGAACTTCGCTAGAACCTGTGCACAACCACAACGGGCTTTGTACCTGTACATTGCGCGTATGCACTGCGGTGCATACGCATGTGCAGAAATGCTGATTTTTAGCCTGATCGCTGCTCTGCGAACAACGGCAGCTAGCGATCAACTCGGAATGACCCCCATTGTACAATGATTATTATTACAGAAAATAAAGAACCACACAGAAATAATTAAAAACAACAGAAACCTAGAGAGAGCACAATAAACATATTGCAGGGTTGGTGCAGTCATTTTGGGAAATATATTCCTCCCATGAAAGGTACCAGATAAAGCAGCCATGGTGGGCGCACCACGTATGATTACCCTGGGTGTAATAGGTTATGCCAAGAAGAGATTACACAAAATGGGTGGCTGCTCGGAGTGGGGTTCCACCATAACTATCAGGCCCATGTATTTTTCATCCCATCCACGAGCGCACCAGGTGAGGCAGCCATAACATAAAGTGGGGCAGAAATCCATGGAACCAAGCAGGGAACAGTAAATACAAGGAACAGAGATGCAGTTCGGGCACAATTCTTGGAGGAACGCTGACTGATGGCGAGTTCGTAGAGGTATAGCATACAGTGGGGGTTATCAGGAGAAAATATAAGAGTAGAGCAAAAAAAAGCAGTGACTGAAGCCAGTGGTGGGGACAGTATAATAAATGAGTCCGGCAATATAAAAGTCAGAGTCTGACATCTGTGCTGGGACTGCCCTGTTATCCAACAGTCCACAGATTTGGTCCTTTATCTTAATACCCAACTTCTTGGGGTTGCCACTCCAAAGGGCACACTGTCAATTCTGCTCTGTCACCCAATTAAATCCCTCCCAAAACATTCAGATAAATTACTGGGGCATATTCTCAATGCTACTAAATTATTATTTGCCACTAAATCAATTCATTTTGGCAGTTACTAATAAAATCTGATATGTAACATTCCTGGGAGTATATCATTAGTCTGCTCCATGACAAAGTTGATAACTATCATAACATAACATCTGTGATCCATGGTATCCCCCATTTCCTGTACACTTACTTATCTAGAACTAAGGCTGGGAACGCGCCGTAAATAACTCACTAGCAGGGGAAGCCGTCACGCAGACAGATCGGTAGATCCAGGTAAGCATATACACTTACCAATCGGCTGCTCAATGTGTCAGTCTTGAATCACAGCTGGCAGGCAGCTGTAATGTCAGCCCCTTGCAACAAGTGAAGACCACCCATACACACAGCCTGATGCGCCGCTGATCAACGTCGTTCATAGACCTATCGTTTGCTTACACCCGACTACCTGCTAGTGAAATATCCGCCGTTCATGTGTACCCAGCTTAAGACTACATGAATGCTTCACTGCTGAAACCAACAATGCACATCTCCATCTTCAGATAGTGTTACCTTTAGTGAAAGCCTTCCCTCTCAAACAAATTGCTATATTTGTACAATGGCACATCTACATACAACTACATTGTTTGTAAATTTCCTGAGTAGATATTACATAGATCCAAGAAAGCATAATTTAAAACAACCATAGAAGTTCTAATGGAGGGGCTACCACCTATAAGTATTCATCCCTTTTAGTATTGCATTATAATTACATATTTGACATGGACAATAGGGACACAACAAGCAAACCAAAACTTCAAATCAACCTTACCTTTAATCTAAAATCAATTCCCATATTTCTCAAGAATTCATGTTGTGCAATGGGTCCTACAGTGACAACTGTGTTTTCAATTATTCTTTTCAAGAAGCTAAAGTCCACATCGGCTGTAAGATCTGCTGTTCCTGGAGCTATTAGCACATCGTGTAATTGATGAGCCCGAAATCCCTAAATACATAAGACAAATTCATGTTAATTTCTAAAATTACGTGTCACAAAAACAGCAGCAGATTACTTTGCTAAAAACCTACTGACTTTCTATTAATCTAAATAGTAAGACTAAAACAGTTTAATTTAAGGAGCATACACAAGCACAATCTTTCAAGGATGTTTAGGTGATAATCTGGCCTACTATTATTAGGAAGTTAACTTTGTTTAAATAATAGAGGGGGTAATTCAGACCTGATCGCTAGTGTGCGTTTTTTGCATCCCTGCGATCAGGTAGTTACTGCCTACAGGGGGAGGGTATGGTGTGTGATCATGTGTGTAGCAGAACTGCATAAACGTTTGTGCAGTTTCTGCTCAGCCCAGGACTTAGTTACAAAGAGAAGGGGGCCATAGTTTGCACACCATAATTAAGTAATGAGGTGCTACTCTGCTTGAGACTTAGGCGGTCATTCCGACCCGATCGCTCGCTGCAGTTTGTCGCAGCGATCGGGTCAGAACTGCGCATGCGCCACCGTTTGGGGGAGGGGGGTCCGCGGCGGCTGCGCGATGTCACATGCAGCCGCTGCGGGCCGGGGAGCGACGAGTAGCTTACGGCCAGCACGCTAAAGCTGCTCTGGTCGGGAGCTACTCTTGAAGTGCAAAGGCATCGCTGCTGTGCGATGCCTTTGCACTTCTGCAGGGGGGGGTGGGGCGGCGGCACTGACATGCGGGGCGGACCCTGTGCTGGGCGTCACCCCGCATGTCAGTGTGAATGATCGTAGCTGTGCTACATTTAGCACAGCTACGATCGACTTGGAATGACCCCCCTTAATACAGTATACAAGGGGAAAAAGGTGCAGGTGCACTATCTCACACTAGCTCAACCTTGTAATAACCAGAGGCATTTAGCATAATCCTGGCCAGGGCTATGAGCTTACCTGCTGCGCCAAGGTACTATTATCTTGTACTTTGCAACTTCTAATTTTACGAGAAGCTCTGCATTATATACTTGATTACCTCAACACCTTATGAGACTATATGTTTGCCATTATATTGATGGTGGATCAGCTATTTCATTGTGATTATTGAATGTGGATTGGTACATTTTTAATACTGTCTGTATTACACTTTAATTTGATCCTTGTGATATCTATGTGTACATCACCTTTTTCCTTTTACATCTTACGGTAGACACATTTGCTTGTGTATGCGGATTTTGGTAGGGTCTTTGAATCCCCGTTGTGACCTTAGTTCTATTTTATTACTGCAATAAAAGTTAAATTATCATTATTGCTAAATTACCTACTAGTCTGTCCCTCCATTCAACTATTTTTTTTCCTTCTTAGTCCTTCTCTTCAGATATTAGTTCAGATTGGCAAATACAAGGCAACAATTGTAGACATTCATCAAACCATCTCCTACAATGTAAGCTCTCACAAGCCAGGCTCTGTATCCTCCATGAAATTATGCAGTTGGTGTAAATATGTATTATGTAATAATATTCATCGCTCAATCTGTAAAAGTAAACTGTAATGGTCTCATGCACTTTAGTTTTATGATGTATACTATCCTCTATGTGGGTAATTCAGATCTGATCGCAGCAGCAAATTTGTTAGCAGTTGGGCAAAACCATGTGCACTGCAGGGGAGGCAGATATAACATGTGCAGAGAGAGTTAGATTTGGGTGGGTTATATTGTTTCTGTGCAGTGTAAATACTGACTGCTTTATTTTTACACTGCAATTTAGATTTCAGTTTGAACACACCCCACCCAAATCTAACTCTCTCTGCACATGTTATATCTGCCCACCCTGCAGTGCACATGGTTTTGCCCAACTGCTAACAATTTGCTGCTGCGATCAACTCTGAATTAGGCCCCATGTGCGGTACTATCGAATCCTTATGGCGCCATGCAGGGGTGGATCCAGAACAAAATGACGGGGGGTGCACCATGTCATTTTGAAGCGGGGATTGTGCGCTCTTGGAAAAGTGGATGTAGCCTCTAAGGGAATGCCGTTTCCGTATGACGGAGAGAGGCTGATGCCTTGGAGAGGCAAAGGGTGGCTGGAGAGAGAGGGTGATGGGGAGAGGCAGAGGGTGAGGCAATGGGTAACAGGGAGAGATGTTGGGAGACGGAGAGGCAGTGGGTGAAAGGAAAGGGTGACAGGGAGATGCACCAGGAAATGGGTGACAGGGATACAGTGGGTGATGTAGAGGATGACGCGGAGTGACAGTGGGTGATGAAAAGAGTGACAGGAGAAAGAAGTGACAAGGAAAGCCTATTGCACTATATAAATAAAAGGTAACAATAAAACCATTGTGAAGATACAACTGGTCCAAAGTTTGTGATGGTTTACAATATGTGTCGCCTCCCAATATTGTGCATCTACTTTTTCAAAGCTGTCTTGTGTTTGCATTCTCTGTCTTTATCTCACTATGGGGCCCATTTATCAAACAATATTAGTGGCTATTTTCCCCCCAAACACTCATCTTCGGGGGTTAGCTACAAATATTAAGTATCAGACAGAATTCAATGACACATGCGCTTGTAAAGTATTAAAACAGAGTATTAAAACAGAGTTATAAAACTGCAGCGCTGTAGTCGCAAGTGAACCATCATAATCAGCATTAAAGTGATTAATATTTTCTGCTATATGGACAAACCCTTGAATTAGCCTCCTGGGGAGTGGTGTTATATAAAAAAGCTTATATAATACAGCATTTTATATGTTGTGGGTTTTTAATATGTTTTCTGTCCAGTCGACTGTGGGGTATATAATATTAATATTATAATAAAGTGAGTTTGTGTTTTTTTTATATTTTACAAGCGCATGTGTCATTGAATTCTCTCGGATTTGTGTTTTTCTTTTAAGGGGTTGAGTATTCCCCTCTCTGACACAGCTGCCAGGTAAAGGGATTTTTTACAGGGTAAACCAGGTGCTTTGACATTTTCTGTCTGCTCATACTTAAATATTAAGTATCCCTGGAATGTACTGTATTGTAGGAGGGATCACAGCAGACATCCCCCATAGGTTTCTAAGGGGATGTGATAGTGCCGGATTTACCCATATCCAGATAGCCCCCGCAGCTACCACCATCTGAACATGATCCCCAGGTATCCATGGTAGGTGAGGGATCCTGAAGGAGTCATAGATGCACTGCTTGATTAATGTGCCTTTTAAATAAAGAAATTACTTTTTACCTCCCACAAAAACATACTATATATCAAAATACAAACAAACTATGTCCTCCTTATGTTACTACTCTATAACCTAATCTTGATAAAGTAATGCATATTGGGGGTCATTCCGAGTAGTTCGCACGTTATTTTATTCTCGCAACGGAGCGATTAGTCGCTAATGCGCATGCGCAATGTCCGCAGTGCGACTGCGCAAAGTAAATTTGCTATGCAGTTAGGAATTTTACTCACGGCATTACGAGGTTTTTTTCTTCGTTCTGGTGATCGGAGTGTGATTGACAGGAAGTGGGTGTTTCTGGGCGGAAACAGGCCGTTTTATGGGAGTGTGTGAAAAAACGCTACCGTTTCTGGGAAAAACGCGGGAGTGGCTGGAGAAACGGAGGAGTGCCTGGGCGAACGCTGGGTGTGTTTGTGACGTCAAGCCAGGAACGACAAGCACTGAACTGATCGCACTGGCAGAGTAAGTCTCGAGCTACTCAGAAACTGCACAGAGAAGTCTTTTCGCAATATTGCAAATCTTTTGTTCGCAATTTTACTATGCTAAGATTCACTCCCAGTAGGCGGTGGCTTAGCGTGTGCAAAGCTGCTAAAAGCAGCTTGCGAGCGAACAACTCGGAATGAGGGCCATTGTTTAATTTTCTTTTTTCAAAACATTGAATTTTTTTTTTTTTTTTAGCTAAAGATGACAATTTAAAATACTAACAACATACTCTAAATGTGTCCATTTTGGTACCAGAGTGTCCGTAATCCGCTATCAGAGCAGCCCCTCCATAACTATTTATTTGGCTGGCAAGCTTTTGAATAATTACAGCAGCACTTGGACATACTTCCACATGATCCCTTTTTTCATCAGCCTTGAAAAAGAAAAAACAAACAAACACAAATTAAATAGAATATTAACAGTAAAGAAATATAGATAGTTTTATTTATATTAGTCTAAACCCTGAATCAAACTTTTAGTCATGCAACTAATGCATAAAGAAAAGATGTGTGGGGTCAGGTGGTCTTCAGTATGCCGAATGACGGGATCCCGGCGCACAGTATACCGGAGCCGGAATCCCGACAGCCGGCATACCGACACTTATTCTCCATCGTGGGGGTCCACGACCCCCCTGGAGGGAGAATAAAATAGCGTAGCGCGCCACCATGCCCGCAGCGTGGCGAGCTCAGCGACCTCGCAAGGGGCTCATTTGCGCTCGCCACACTGTCGGTAAGCCGGCGGTCGGGCTTCCGGCGCCGGTATGCTGACCGCTGGCATACCATACTGAACCCGTGGGGTGAGTACAGTTGAATTGATGGATTAATATCGATTAAAAAAAAAAGTGGTGTGCTTGTATATAATCTGTACCATCTGTTGCTGAAGGTTTCATTTACAAAGGGTAGTATTACAAAGTCTACCAAATAAATGAAAGAAGCCAAACCAAAAATATAATAAAAAAAATAGGAATTTGATACCTACTGGTAGTCCGTGGTGGATACTGGGATCTTGTACCATGGGGTATAGATCGGGTCCACTGGAGCCTGGCACTTTAAACCTTTTAGTGTATGTATGTGTGTGCTGGCTCCTCTCCTCTATGCCCCTCCTACCAGACTCAGTCTAGGAAAACTGTGCCCGAGGAGACGGACATAATATGAGAGAAGAACAATACAACAGCGGTGAGGCAACAAGCCAACACACAACCATGAACGTAAGGAGGGCTTTAACCAGAACAGAGGGTAGTTACACCAACCTAACCCGCATAGCAAGGCTATCCCAACAACATAACGGGACCACAACATCGGTCCAACCAAGTACTTACACATGTAAGCAGGAAGGAAGCACTGAGGCGGGAGTCCAGTATCCACTACAGACTAGGAGAAAAGGAATTACCAGTAGGTATAAAATTCCTATTTTCTCTTACGTCCTAGTGGATACTGGGATCTTGTACTTTAGTACCATGGGGAAGTCCAAAGCTCCCAAACGGGTGGGAGAGTGCTGAGACCCCTGTAAAACCGTCTGACCAAACTGAAGGTCATTCTTGGCCAAGGTATCGAACCTTTAGAATTTAACAAACGTGTTCGAATTAGACCAAGTTGCAGCTCGGCACAACTGTAGGGCCGATACACCCCGGGCAGTCACCCAGGAAGACCCACCGACCTTGTCGAGTGGGCCTGAATAGACTTCGGTAAGGGCAGAGGCGCTGACGTATAGGCCTGTTGAATGGTCAACCGGAGCCAACGAACAATAGATTGCTTGGAAGCTGGCCGACCAATCTTGGAGGCATCATAAAGGACAAACAGCGAGTCAGATTTCCGATGACAGGCCATCCTTTTGACATAAATCTTCAGAGCCCTGACCACATCCAAGGACTCAGGACCAACGGAAGCATCAGACAACACCGGAACCACAATAGGCTGATTCACATGAAAAGCCGACACCACTTTAGGCAAAAACTGAGGACGGGTCCTAAGTTCCGCCCTGTCCTCATGAAAAATCAAATAAAGGCTCTTACAGGATAAGTCCCCAAATTCAGAGACACGCCTGGAAGACGCCAATGTCAATAACATCACTGTCTTCCAATTGAGAAATTTCAACTCCACCCTCTGTAAGGGTTCAAACCAATCCGATTTGATAAAGGACAGAACCACACTGAGGTCCCACAGAGCCGTGGGAGGTACAAAGAGCGGTTGCATATGAAGAACTCCCTTTAGGAAAGTCTGTACTTCCGGTAACCCGGCAAACTGTTTCTAGAAGAAAATAGAAAGGGACGAAATCTGGACTTTGATGGAGGTTAAACATAGGCCCATATCCACTCCCGCTTTCAGGAAAAGTAGAAAATGACCAATTCTAAATTCCACAGGAGAGACCTTTCTACTTTCACACCTGGAAACATACTTTTTCCAGATACGATGATAATGTTTTGACGTAACCATCTTCCTTGCCTGGACCATGGTGGAAATAACCAGAGAGGGAAGGCCCTTCCTTGCTAGAATCCCCCTCTCAACTTCCAAGCCATCAAACGTAGCCGCTGTAAGTCTGGATAGATGAAGGACCTTGCTGTAGAAGATCGTCTTGGAGCGGTAGAGGCCATGGATCCTCCAGCGTCATGGTTAGGTGATCCGAGTACCACACCATCAAGGCCAACCCGGGGCAATTAGAATTGCCTGAACGCTTTCCCTTCTTAGCCTTTTTAGCACTCTGGGGATCAGTGGTAGAGGATGGAACAGGTACACAAACTGGTACGTCCACGGTGATGTCTGCACGTCCACTGCTACAACCTGTGGATCCCTCGTTCTGGAACAGTAGCAGCAAAGCTTCTTGTTGCGACAAGAAGCCATCAGATCTATATGCGGACAGCCCCACTGGTGAATTAACTGTTGAAACACCTGGGGATGTAGGCCCCACTCCCCTGGATGGAGGTTGTGCCTGCTGAGGAAGTCTGCTTCCCAGTTGTCCACTCCTGGAATGAATATGGCTGAGATGGCCCCTGCATTGGCCTCTGCCCAGACGAGAATCCTTGACACTTCTCGCATTGCCGCTCTGTTCTTATTTCCCCTTGTCTGTTTATGTACGCCACTGCCGTGGCGTTGTCCGATTGAACCTGGATCGCCTGATCCTTCAGGAGATGAGAAGCCTGCAGAAGAGCATTGCAAATTGCCCTGAGTTCCAGGATGTTTATCGGCAAAGCCGATTCCTGCACTGACCATAACCCCTGGAACCGGGCCCCTTGGGGTCACCACTCACCAACCCCGGAGGCTGGCATCAGTTGTCAGTAGAATCCACGAGTGGAGATTGAAACTTCTGCCCTCTATCAGGTGAGGAATGTGAAGCCACCATAATAGAGAAATCCGCACTACCTGATGCATATGAAGGTGAGAACCCGACCATTTGTCTAGCAGATCCAGTCGAAACGGTCGGGCATGAAATCTGACGTATTGGACTGCCTCGTACGCAGCCACCATCTTGCCCAGTAAGCCTGGATAGTCAAGGTCTTGTCCATCGGGAAAAACACCTTTTGAGATATCGTATCCAGAATCATCCCCAGGAACTGAAGACGTTGGGTCGGTTCCAGGTGAGATTTCTGAAAGTTTAGGATCCACCCATGATCCGTAAGTAGGCGAGTAGTTAGATTGATGCGGTGCAGTAAATGTTCCGTGGACACCGCTTTTATTAGGAGATCGTCCAAATAGGGAACTACGGGGATCATTCCAAACCATTCGCATGCAGCGGTTCTTCGCTGTGAAAGGGCCGGAAATGAGCACGATCATCGCCGGGTAATGACAAGTGTGATCGCAGCGGCAATCGCAAGAAAATGGACAGGCGGAAGGCGTTCCAGGGCGGATACTCACCGTTTCCAGACGTTTTCGGGGAGTGGTAAGAAAAACGCAAGCGTGTCCAGGCGAACGGAGGGCGGATGTCTGACGTCAAAGCCGGGACCTGCATCGCTGGATCCGTCGCACAGGGTAAGTAGGTCTAGGGCTAGTCTTGTTTTGTGTGAAACTTTTTTAGCATAGCAGGGCTCCACAGGCGTTCGCAGCCCTGCTATGCTAAAATACACTGTCCCATAGGTGGAGATTAGTTGATCATACCAACAGCAAAAAGTTGCTTGCAATCAACTCGGAATGAGGGCCTATGTTCACTCCTATCATGCGTAGTTGTAGAATCATCTCCACCACGACCTTGGTGAAGACCCTTGGAGCTGTGGATAATCCAAAGGGTAGGTCCTGAAACTGGAAATGGTCGTCCAAAATGGTGAACCTGAGGTAAGCCTGATGAGGCGGCCACATGGGAATGTGTAGGTAAGCATCCTTGACATCCAGAGACACCAGGAACTCCCCCCCCCCCCCCCCTCCAGAGCGGACACCACCGCACGCAGGGATTCCATCTTGAATTTGAACACCCGCAGATACGGGTTTAGAGACTTCAGGTTCAAGATGGGTCGCATCAAACCGTCTGGTTTGGGAACGACAAAAAGACTGGAGTAAAAACCCCTGTTGCGTAACGGAGGAGGTACAGGAACTACCACCCCTGTCTGCAAAAGCTTTTGAATAGCCTCTTGCAAGGTAACTTTTGCTGCGGGTAAAGCTGGTAAGCCCGACTTGAAAAACCTGTGAGGAGGTAGCGTTTGAAATTCCAGCCGGTAACCTTGGGAAATGAGATCCTTCACCCAAAGATCCCGGCAGGACTCCGCCCACACATGGGCGAAGTGTTGAAGACGAGCACCTACCTGAAAGTCGCCTTGCTGCTGGGGCCATCCGTCACGCGGAAAACTTAGCGGCAGGGTATCCGGCGGTCTGGTCCAGGGAGACAGCATGTGCAGGTTTACGGGACTTACCACGAGATCCTCTGGAAGTGGTGGAGATCCCTCGGCCCCTACCTCTGAACTTCGCCACATGAAAGGACTTTAAGGAGGGTCCAGTGTAAGAACGTCTAGCAGGTGGCGCAGCCGACGGCAGATAGGTGGACTTACCCGCCATTGCTTGGGAGATCCACTTATTTAATTCGTCTCCAAACAAGGCATCACCTGTAAAGGGAATATTTTCCACACCTTTTTTGGAATCAGCGTCAGCCGACCACTGATGTAACCACAGAGCTCTGCTCGCCAAAACAGCCATAGCAGTAGTGCGGCCATTTATCTTACAAAACTCTTTAATAGCCTCGCTTATAAAATTTGCAGCATCCTGTATATGTTGTAGCAGAGTAATGACCTAATCCCCGGGTAGAGAGTCTAAACCATCAATAACATTGTCACACCACTTCACAACTGCCCTGGAGATCCACCCGCAAACTATTGTGGGGTGTTGTGCTGCGCCTGCTGCCGTATAAATTGCCTTAAGCGTTGTCTCAATTTTACAGTCAGCTGGCTCCTTCAGGGACATAGCCCCAGGAACAGGCAGTAACAATTTTTTAGACAATCTGGACACAGATGTATCGACCGACGGGGTTTTTTCCCAGACCTTCCTATCCTCAGCTGTAAGGGGAAAATAAGATTTTACTTACCGGTAAATCTATTTCTCGTAGTCCGTAGTGGATGCTGGGGACTCCGTAAGGACCATGGGGAATAGCGGGCTCCGCAGGAGACTGGGCACTCTAAAGAAAGATTTAGTACTATCTGGTGTGCACTGGCTCCTCCCTCTATGCCCCTCCTCCAGACCTCAGTTAAGGAAACTGTGCCCGGAAGAGCAGACATTAGGAAAGGATTTTGGAATCTCGGGTAAGACTCATACCAGCCACACTAATCACACCGTATAACTTGTGATACACTTATCCAGTCAACAGTATGAACAACAACAGGGCATCAACAATGGATGCCAACATAACATGACCCATTATTAAGCAATAACTATGTACACGTATTGCAGAAAGTCCGCACTTGGGACGGGCGCCCAGCATCCACTACGGACTACGAGAAATAGATTTACCGGTAAGTAAAATCTTATTTTCTCTGACGTCCTAGTGGATGCTGGGGACTCCGTAAGGACCATGGGGATTATACCAAAGCTCCCAAACGGGCGGGAGAGTGCGGATGACTCTGCAGCACCGAATGGGCAAACTCAAGGTCCTCCTCAGCCAGGGTATCAAACTTGTAGAATTTTGCAAATGTGTTTGAACCCGACCAAGTAGCAGCTCGGCAAAGCTGTAATGCCGAGACCCCTCGGGCAGCCGCCCAAGAAGAGCCCACCTTCCTTGTGGAATGGGCTTTCACTGATTTTGGATGCGGCAATCCAGCCGCAGAATGAGCCTGCTGAATCGTGTTACAGATCCAGCGGGCAACGGTTTGTTTTGAAGCAGGAGCACCCAACTTGTTGGGGGCATATAGGATAAACAGTGAGTCAGTCTTCCTGACTCCAGCCGTTCGGGCTACATAAATCTTCAAAGCCCTGACCACATCTAGTAACCTGGAATCCTCCAAGTCACGAGTAGCCGCAGGCACTACAATAGGTTGGTTCAAATGAAAAGATGACACCACCTTTGGCAGAAATTGGGGACGAGTCCGCAATTCTGCCCTGTCCATATGAAAAACCAGATAGGGGCTTTTACATGACAAAGCCGCCAATTCTGACACACGCCTAGCCGAAGCTAATGCCAATAGCATGACCACCTTCCATGTGAGATACTTTAGCTCCATGGTCTTAAGTGGTTCAAACCAGTGGGATTTCAGGAAACCCAACACCACGTTGAGATCCCAAGGTGCCACTGGTGGCACAAAAGGGGGTTGAATATGCAGCACTCCCTTAACAAACGTCTGAACTTCAGGAAGAGACGCCAGTTCCTTTTAAAAGAAAATGGATAGGGCCGAAATCTGGACCTTTATGGATCCCAACTTCAAGCCCATAGTCACTCCAGACTGTAGAAAGTGCAGAAATCTGCCCAGTTGGAATTCCTCTGTAGGGGCCTTCCTGGCCTCACACCAAGCAACATATTTTCGCCATATGCGGTGATAATGCTTTGCTGTCACGTCCTTCCTAGCCTTTAACAGCGTAGGAATAACTTCCTCCGGAATGCCTTTTTCCGCTAGGATCCGGCGTTCAACCGCCATGCCGTCAAACGCAGCCGCGGTAAGTCTTGGAACAGGCAGGGCCCCTGTTGCAACAGGTCCTGTCTGAGAGGCAGAGGCCATGGGTCCTCTGTGAGCATTTCTTGCAATTCCGGGTACCAAGGTCTTCTTGGCCAATCCGGAACAATGAGTATTGTCCTCCCTCCTCTTCTTCTTACGATTCTCAGTACCTTGGGTATGAGAGGAAGAGGAGGGAACACATAGACCGACTAAAACACCCACGGTGTTACCAGGGCGTCCACAGCTATCGCCTGACGGTCTCTTGACCTGGCGCAATACCTTTGCAGCTTTTTGTTGAGACGGGACGCCATCATGTCTACCTGTGGCAGTTCCCATCGGTTTGTAATCTGAATGAAGACTTCTTGATGAAGTCCCCACTCTCCCGGGTGGAGGTCGTGCCTGCTGAGGAAGTCTGCTTCCCAGTTGTCCACTCCCGGAATGAACACTGCTGACAGTGCTTGTACGTGATTCTCCGCCCACCGAAGAATCCTGGTGGCTTCCGCCATCGCGACTCTGCTTCTTGTGCCGCCCTGGCGGTTTACATGAGCCACCGTGGTGATGTTGTCTGACTGAATCAGCACCGGTTGGTTGCGAAGCAGGGGCTCCGCTTGACTCAGGGCGTTGAATATGGCCCTTAGTTCCAGGATATTTATGTGCAGACAAGTTTCCTGACTTGACCACAACCCTTGGAAGTTTCTTCCCTGAGTGACTGCCCCCCACCCTCGGAGGCTCGCATCCGTGGTCACCAGGACCCAGTCCTGTATGCCGAACCTGCGGCCCTCGAGAAGGTGAGCACTCTGTAGCCACCACAGAAGAGACACCCTGGCCCTGGGGGACAGGGTGATCAATCGATGCATCTGAAGATGCGATCCGGACCATTTGTCCAACAGATCCCATTGAAAGATCCTCACATGGAACCTGCCGAAGGGAATGGCTTCGTACGATGCCACCATCTTTCCCAGGACTCGCGTGCAGTGATGCACCGATACCTGTTTTGGTTTTAAGAGGTCTCTGACAAGAGTCACAAGCTCTAGAGCCTTCTCCGTCGGGAGAAACACCTTCTTCTGGTCTGTGTCCAGAATCATGCCCAGAAAGGGCAGACGCGTCATAGGAATCAGCTGCGACTTTGGGATATTCAGAATCCAGCCATGCTGTTGCAACACTTCCTGTGAGTGCGCTACGCTGATTTGCAACTGCTCCCTCGACCTCGCCTTTATGAGGAGATCGTCCAAGTATGGGATAACTGTGACTCCTTGCTTTCTCAGGATCACCATAATTTCTGCCATTACCTTGGTAAATATTCTCGGTGCCGTGGACAGACCAAACGGTAACGTCTGGAATTGGTAATGACAGTCATGTACCACAAATCTGAGGTACTCCTGATGAGGCAGATAAATGGGGACATGCAAGTAAGCATCCTTGATGTCCAGAGACACCATAAAATCCCCCTCTTCCAGGCTTGCAATGACCGCTCTGAGCGATTCCATTTTGAACTTGAATCTTTTCAGATAAATGTTCAGGGACTTTAAATTTAATATAGGTCTGACCGAACCGTCCGGTTTCGGTACCACAAACATTGTGGAATAGTATCCCTTTCCCTGTTGAGGAAGGGGTACCTTTACCACCACCTGCTGGAGAAATAGCTTGTGAATTGCCGCTACCACTACTTCCCTTTCTATGGGGGAAGCTGGTAGGGCCGATTTTAGGTAACGTTGAGGGGGCATCACCTCGAATTCCAGCTTGTATCCCTGAGACACAATCTGTATAGCCCAGGGATCCACCTGTGAGCGAACCCACTGGTGGCTGAAATATCGGAGACGCGCCCCCACCGCTCCTGGCTCCACCCGTGGAGCCCCAGCGTCATGCGGTGGATTTAGTGGAAGCCGGGGAGGACTTCTGTTCCTGGGAACTAGCTGTAAGGTGCAGCTTTTTTCCTCTACCCCTGCCTCTAGCAAGAAAGGAAGCACCTCTGACCTTCTTGCTTCTTTGTGCGCGAAAGGACTGCATTTGGTAATACGGTGCTTTCTTCGGATGTGAGGGAATATATGGCAAAAAGTTTGACTTCCCAGCAGTAGCTGTGGAAACCAGGTCCGAGAGACCGTCCCCAAACAATTCCACACCCTTGTAAGGTAACACCTCCATGTGTTTTTTGGAGTCGGCATCACCTGTCCACTGCCGAGTCCACAGGACCCTCCTGGCAGAAATTGACATTGCATTAATTCTAGAGCCCAGTAGGCAAATGTCCCTCTGGGCATCCCTCATATATAGGACAGTGTCTTTTATATGCCCCAGGGTCAGCATAATGGTATCCCTGTCTAAGGTATCCATTTCCTCAGACAGATTATCTGTCCACGCTGCTACAGCACTACACATCCACACCAACGCAATTGCCGGCCTCAGTAGAGTCCCTGAATGTGTATAAACAGATTTCAGGATACTTTCCTGCTTTCTATCTGCAGGATCCTTTAGGGTGGCCGTATCCTGCGACGGCAGGGCCACCTTCTTAGATAAGCGTGTCAGAGCTTTATCTACCCTAGGGGATGATTCCCAGCGCACCCTGTCCTCTGGCGGGAAAGGGTACGCCATAAGTAACCTTTTGGAAATCAGGACTTTCTTATCTGGGGAATCCCACGCTCTTTCACATAACTCATTTAACTCATGTGAAGGGGGAAAAGTCACCTCTTGCTTTTTCTCCCCATACATATAAACCCTCTTGTCAGGGACAGGGTTTACCTCTGATATGTGTAAAATATCCTCATCGCTATAATCATGTAACGTATAGCTTTTGACATTTTTGGTTGCAATTTTGCATCATCGTCGTCGACACTGGAGTCAGAATCCGTGTCGACATCTGTGTCAACCATTTTGGATAGTGGGCGCTTTTGAGACCCTGTGGGCCTCTGCGCTGTAGGATCAGGCATGGGTTGAGACCCTGACTGGCCCGAGGCATCATCCAACCTTTTATGTAAGGAGTGTACATTATCATTTAACACCTTCCACATATCCATCCAATCAGGTGTCGGCACCGTCGGCGGCGACACGTCAGTCAACTGTACTTGCTCTGCCTCCACATAGCCCTCTCGACAAACATGTCGACACATGCGTACCGACACACCACACACACAGGGGAAGCTCTAAATGAGGACAGGACCCCCACAAGGCCTTTTGGAGAGACAGAGAGAGAGTATGCCAGCACACACCCCAGCGCTATATAACCCAGGGATTACACAGTAACTTAGTGTTTACCCAGTAGCTGCTGTATTATGATTTATGCGCCTAAATTTATGTGCCCCCCCTCTCTTTTTTACCCTTCTACCGTGATTCTGCAGGGGAGAGCCTGGGGAGCTTCCTCTCAGCGGAGCTGTGTAAGGAAAATGGCGCTGGTGAGTGCTGAGGACGAAGGCCCCGCCCCCTCAGCGGCGGGCTTCTGTCCCGCGATTTCTTGTAAAATAAAAGGCGGGGGCTCATACATATAACAGTGTGCCACTGTTTATATGCAGCATTCGCCAGGAGGTAACAATTGCTGCCCAGGGCGCCCCCCCCCCCCTGCGCCCTGCACCCTACAGTGACCGGAGTGTGTGGGTTAGTGTGGGCGCAATGGCGCACAGCTGCAGTGCTGTGCGCTACCTCATGTGAAGACAGGAGTCTTCTGCCGCCGATTTCGATGTCTTCTCCGCTTCTGCCGGCTTTTGTCTTCTGGCTCTGCGAGGGGGACGGCGGCGCGGCTCCGGGAACGGACGACAAAGTCAGGTCCTGTGTTCAATCCCTCTGGAGCTAATGGTGTCCAGTAGCCTAAGAAGCGCAACCTAGCCGCAGTTAGTAGGTTTGCTTCTCTCCCCTCAGTCCCACGTAGCAGAGAGTCTGTTGCCAGCAGAAGCTCTCTGAAAATAAAAAACCTAACTAAAATACTTTCTTATTAGCAAGCTCAGGAGAGCTCACTAAAAGCACCCAGCTCTGGCCGGGCACAGATTCTAACTAACTGAGGTCTGGAGGAGGGGCATAGAGGGAGGAGCCAGTGCACACCAGATAGTACTAAATTTCTTTAGAGTGCCCAGTCTCCTGCGGAGCCCGCTATTCCCCATGGTCCTTACGGAGTCCCCAGCATCCACTAGGACGTCAGAGAAAGGTAGATAAAAACCTCTGAGGAATTTAACATTTTTTATCAGGGTTTAACCAACCTCCCCTGGCCAGAGACACCGGAAAGGTAGCTGAACTCTTGGGTTTAACATTAAAGTATAACTCCTCATCTGGTTCCGCCTCCTGATCCGATATGTAGAGGACCTCCCTTACCGCAAGATGAGAGCCTCCACCCCAGGGGACAGAGAGCTGTCCTCCTCCATATCATCGTCATCCACATCTGGCTGATCAGAATCAGAATAAGACTGGAGAACCTGTGGCAGTGAGCGTTTACGTGAAGCCACTAGAGGGGGCTGAGAAGCCTTCTTGGTATCTGCTGCTTTAGCGACACAATCAATTGAGTGTTTTAACACCTGTTTCTCTCTCTTAGCTGCAGCTAATTCTGAATTTACATTTTGAATCATGCTTTTAAAGCTATCCAACCAGTCAGGTGCTTGTGAACAGTGTCCCAGTGGAGATAAGGAACATTGCTCACACATAAGTGACCCCGCAGAAGACAGGATAGAGATACAAGCAGCACACATAACCATGTCCACAGACATCCTTCACAACTGTAATACAGCGCAGCTCACTGACCCAACACCTCCACACAGACCCTAGAGAGCCCCTGGAGTGACACTGAGAAACAGAGACCAGCACACAGAACACAGCAGCATAATGTGTAAAAGTATGTGTATGACCTGATAACAGAGCAGAGGCGCTACCGCTGGCGTGCTCCCCCCTTCCTATGACCCCCTGGTACCAGTTGTACAGCTTGTAACAGCGTGGGTCCTGGAAGAGCAGCGATCATGCAGCCTGTCAGGCCCACAGCAGCAGGAAATGGCGCCTTCCCGGTGGTCCCGCCCCGGGAAGCCCTGCCCCTTGTAATGGCGCGCGGTCCCTACAGTTTATACTGCCCACGTTTAACAAGAAACACAAGTAGATGTATCTCAAACAGTACACACAAAGCCTTGAGACAGTGAACACTGTGGGGCAATAGCCCAGAGCCAGTTCGTCCGCGGCGGGCCCGTGACTGCCGCGCGACATGCCACCAAAACTGCACCGGGGACCCGCTAACCGGGACCCCGGTGTAACACTCACCGCACCTGGTCTTCGGCATCTCTTAGAGGGTGGCGGCTAGCTGCTGGCGTGGGCACACATATTAACGATGTGTGATCAGGAGCTCAGTGTCCTGTCAGCTGGGATTACGAACCATTAACCCTCAGGAGGTTGGTTCGGTTTCCCCTCTAAGTCCCATGAAGCAGGTAGGCTGGTTGCCAAGCAGAGCTACCTGAAAATAATAAACTAAATTAAATTTAAAGAAAAATCTCTGGAGCTCCAGCGAAGTGCACCCGGCTCCTTGGGCACATTTTTCTAAACTGAGTCTGGTAGGAGGGGCATAGAGGGGAGGAGCCAGCACACACATACACACACTAAATGTTTTAAAGTGCCACACTCCAAAAGGACCCGATCTATACACCATGCTACTAAAGTACAAGATCCAAGTATCCACTAGGACATAAGAGAAAACCAAAAAAACTATATAAAACAGAATGTCTTGGACAGAATTATTATAGTTTTTAGAAGAACCGTGCTGTCAAAGTGGGAGTTTACACCATACTTTACTCTTCTAAAATAAAAACTAAAGAAGAACCTGAATAAACGTTCTTGCAACAAGAGAATTGGTAGAACCAAGGACAAATCTTAGTTTATGTGGATTGTCTGGGTCAATATCAATTAGAACTTCTCGCCATCCATCTTGAGTTTTCTATAAAAAGAAACAAATAAATAAATAAAATAAAAGATAAAAAGGCTCAGAGGCAGTGGTGCATCACATGAATTCACGGCATTGTCAGCAGCCTCATGCTCTATTCTAAGTGGTCACACTACTCCTTGACGAATAAGATATTTATACAGGACAGCATGGGGTACAATAATTACATGTCTAAACCCCCTCTAAACTAGAAGACTGAACAAAATATATAAAAAAATTTTTTTTAAAAAAGCTAACCAAAGAAGCTTTTAGTTGGATCTTTGATGGGACACTATATAATAATCAATGTTAAGGGCTCCATAGGAAAATTTTTAAAGGTCCTAAAGTTTCTAGAGCACTTTTCATTAACCTTAGCAAGCAGCCACTTCCTATTACTCCATACAAAGCATGAGCCCAGCACCTACAGAGCCCTGATAGATTTCTTCAGCTGTCCAGCTACATGGACCTAGTATCTACTGTCGAAGTCCAAAATATTACATAGAAAGAACATACAGACTCCACACATGAGTCGCTATGCCTGCAAATACGCGCAGCGAGCACAGCAATATACGGTAACATACGCATTTACACAGACATGCCACAGAGATAGATTCAACACATATTTCATACAGCACATAATTATAACATATCAAGCGCCAGACATCATAATGTTTTAAATGTATTTAATGGAGTAACGTCATGTATCTGTATTATTGGAACAAAGCAAGATAGACATGTCGTGTTTGGTATTACAGAAACCAGATTAATGTGTAGATTCATTTGATGCTTGTTATTAAGTTGTAGCACATTGCTATGAGTAGTTATGATTAAATGTATGAAAGCTGAAGTCACTCTTATTAGAACAATGGATATTCCAAGCATGTGATGGACAGGAAACTCATGCCAGCCCTTTTGATGTCTTCAAGGCTGAACCATGTTTGCATATGAACCGATCAGTGACTCATCATGAATGAGAAAGTTTCCTCCCCTAGACTAGTCTGTGCACTCCCCCAAACTACACAGTGTATTGCTGAAGAGACACACAGAAGTCTCAGTACTTTTTCCCCTGGGTCCTGAGCGAGATGGAGTGTTGGTAATATTTTGCTTCTGCTAGCTGGAGTTGAGACACAGATAAAGATGGAGGAACTGGAGCGTAGAAAGCATTGAGCATAATATGGTAATTGTATCGCTGACCATGTATGTATTTGATTTAGTTTGTATTAACTGCTTATTATATAAATTGTAACCATGTACCTATATATATACTGTACATTGTGATATATTGAATACATATCCTTTTAATAACAAATATATACATCAATGAGCTTTGGAACTCAGATAATGTGTGGGTGTATTGTTTTCTCTTATGAGATGCAGTGTTATGTGATGTATAGCGCACATTCATGGCACATGGTAATAAGATGTGCAGGCGTTTACAATATATATTAGAGCGGGCATTTTAAATATTTGTTAGAAAGCAATTTGGTATTTACAGATGAGGGCCCATCCGCGATATCACGGTCTTAATGATGCACTGTACATTACAAACGCGACGCTGTGGTCGATCAGCTTGTGGTGGACGCATCGTGACGCTGAGAAAATCATATCTGTGTGTCCTGTTGTGTTATCAGTAAGCCGATGATATGAAAAAATTCAAGGGACAATGTGTTTCTCATAATATTTAAGATGCTAAAGCGTATTTTTATTGTTGCAAAACAAAGTTCAAATAAGTCATATTGTGTTTGATTCAGATTGGATTGTTTATCTGTTAAGTAGATGTAAAAGTACATTTAAAAGTTGCTGCATAGCCTTGATATAGTTTTTTGTAACTATATATATATACTGTACATTGTGATATATTGAATACATATCCTTTTAATAACAAATATATACATCAATGAGCTTTGGAACTCAGACAATGGGGTCGATTCAATTCGGCAACAGTTGAATAGCACCGGGAGTTTGTTCCCGGCGCTATTCAATACAGCGACGACTGACCCTCAATTGTCGGAAATTCTTCTCTCATCCCCGGGGGATGAGAGAAGAAAAATTACAAAAGTGCTGCCGCGCGGCCGGCGCGAGGCTGATTCTGTCGGGAATCAGCATCACCGCGGGTAGTTAAGTCGGAGAATGCTCGTTCTCCCGACAAACTACCTGTTAAGTCGTCGAGAACGGGCATCGCCGACTTAACTGGAGCTGAATTGAATAGCGTCGGGAGCAAACTCCCGGCGCTATTCAACTGTTGCTGAATTGAATCGACCCCCATGTGTGGCTGTATTGTTTTCTCTTAAGGGATGTAGTGTTTTGCGACGTACAGCGCACTTTTATCGTATATGGTAATAAGATGCGCCTGGCGTCTGCAGTATATATTAGAGCAGTCATTTTAAATATTTGTTAGAAAGCAATTTGGCATTTACACTACAGAGCCCTGATAGATTTCTTCAGATGCCCAGGCCATCTATGCCTTGTCTACATGACTACAATGAATAGGTCAGTACACTATTACAATTAATGATTTGTCACCTACAAAATATCTGCATATTTAACAGACATCTAAGTAAACCATAAAATCATAACCATATAACACTGCATATCTAATTACATCCCCTCAGTACAGTCTACTCATCCTCACATACAGTATTTTCTTTTTCTTCAGCCCAAGAAACTTGTCAATTTGGCTGGATCATTATTCAATAGATAGGCAATGATACACAAGGGTAGGTGCTATTTCCTTATAGATTGTAATCTTGAGAGCAGAGCCTTCCTACCACTATGTCTGTCTGCTAATACCCAGTTTTGTGTTATTACTGTTGTTCCAATTGTGAAGCACAATGGAATATGCTGTGCTATATAAGAAATGGTTAATAAATAAATAGTAAATAAATTTAGGGGGGAATTCAATTACCTGCTGTAAATTACTGTGGGTGAAAAGAGGAGTTAGCTTCAGGCTTTCACGCCCAGGGCTATTTAATTTGACTCCTGAATTCCCCCGATAACCTTGTTAACGCACGTTAAAGTACAGTGTTAACAGGCGTTAACACAGGTTAATGGGTGTTAATAATGCACAGAATCCATGACAAGTTCACGGATTTGCGCATTAATGCTCTAGCGCCACTTGTTAACCACCAAGTTATCAGGGATTTTTTCAACCCTCTGAACTAAGTGAAAGAGAATCCCTGATAACTTCTGCCTTCTGGGTTAAGTGGATAGTCCCGGGGGATCAATTAGCCCACTGTAATCTACCGCGACTAACTGAATTCCACCATTAGTTTGTGTTACAGATGTACAGTTTCTACTAAAATTAACTTTCTTACATGTACAGTAGTTAAACATTTATAGCTGCACAGAAGATGGCTATCAGTATTAATGAGTGTATGGCCATCCCATGTACCATTTCATTCCCAAAACAGCTGACGTGAATGATTCTGCGTATAGGACACAGAGACTGAGTGCAATTTTACAGCGGTTTTGTCCGAATACTGTTGTACATGCTAGTAAATCAGGCTTTTATTCAGGCTGTAATAATGTTACATTTTCCAAAACTACAAGAAAAGTACACATACCAGTATGCCATTTTTTAATAGTTCACATAATAACAACAAATTATATATATATATATATATATATATATATATATATATACATACATACATACATACATACATACATACACACACACACACACACACACACACACACACACACACACACACACACACACACTATATATCATTACCTGTAATTTATGTATGGGTAATGCATCAAAGAATTCATGTGCTATGCAAAATGTATATCCTAATGGGGAAAAAAAAAAATTATATTCTTTGTTTTCACTTCACACATAAAAACCCCCAACAAATTTAAACACCAAAGGATCTCTTTACTACACCTGGGAGATAAAGTGGACGAGGAGAAAGTACCAACCAACCAGCACCTAACGGTCATTATTCAGACACAGCCTGTAACATAGCAGGTAGGAGCGGATTGGCTGGTACTTTATCTCCGTCCACTATATCTCTCTCAAAGGCTTAGAAAACAGACCACTAGGTCTAATAAAATATCACATGCAATAATAAAGGTGTCAAATAATATAAAACAGGGGCTTTATAGTTCCTGGAATTCTTTACTCAATAAATTAATAGTACAGTATAAAACTATTTTTCCTTCAGTCTCTTTGCATCTACATCTGCAATGGTGTAATAAACTTTTTTTTTTTTTATAAATAAAACCAAACAACTCTACAACCGAACACATACCAGGTAAAGTCAAACAGCACCGTTCTTAGCATTGCAGCAGTGCTAATGTCTTGGGTATTATTCAGACTAGGTCCATATGTCTGTGGAGTTTGAGAACCTCATTCAAAGAAATGCAAAACATAAAATGTGTTCGGGTAAAGAAATAAAATCACAATTTGCTACTCATTCAGTTGGTCGCAGATGTGAAACTATCAACTGTACATAAGTACCAAACTCATCTCCTTCCACTACTGCACGCAGGGGGGTTTCTAAATACCCAGAACCCCCCCTGACACACCAATATAGCTTTTTTTTCCATATGAAGAAACCGCTGCAGCGGCCCACAATTTAAGCCCCGTCCCTTCGGCATTGGGATCCACCCCTTTCGAAGACCCGCGAATCACGGGACGTGCACTTGTCCTCAGTCACTGCCTGTATCTTGGTAGCTGCTGTAACCTCTGACTCAGTCCCTCTACTCGCTGCTGCTTTCTATCTTAGCCCACTGCCTGATCCTAGTCTTGGAAGCACTTGTTAGTGCATAATAAAGCCAGGTATTTCACGTTTAAGTGTATGTGTGTGTGTATATATATTTTATTATTATATTAGTATGGATATTGTTTTCCTTATGCTGGCTTCTGGTAGACCACTTCAATGTCCAGCACCTGGCATTGTCATATTTCTATATAGTGGTGATTCTCTAATACATTTTTAGGGGCTGTACCGAAGCCGGTATCCCGACAGCCACACACCCGACAGTTATAGGGAAGTATACTAACCTTGTACCCTCCCACCCCCTAACCCTCCCCTCCCACAGCCTAGACCCTAACCCTCCCTTCCAGCAGCTCAACCCCCCCCTGCAGCCTAACCCTAACCTACCCCTGACACTTATATTCGGGATTCCAATTTGTAATAACTCTTGCGCTATAATTATATAATTACAAGATATGACTGACAAGAATAACAGACAACTATAAAATTAAAAATATATTTAATATTGTATGAATTATCATGTATCATAAAACAAGACCGGTCTTAAAAGTTTAAACATCAAAAAATGACAAGTATATATACTTTCTAATAAATGGAGGTGGACTTGAAGCATAATCTGTGCACAGAAGTGTAAAAACAAGCTCTATAGCTATATGACTTAATTGATGAAATAAAAAAATTGAATCAAGTGTAGCTGCTGGTAAGACCCATATATTAATGGTTTCCAATAGATAGTCACTTTGTATCAAAGTTCTTTAGGATATAAAAATCCAACATATAACGATGAAATGAATAAGAGCCTTTTGTAACCGGAATCTTACGTGAGGTGAGAGCAAGTGGTATCAGCAGAAGTGCATCCCGACGACCACCACAGTGGCTTGTAACTGCGGGGAAAAACGGCACCTGCAATGGCGCCCGTTGTGACTAAACCTGCTCCGTCACGATGCTCCACGGGTATCCACCTCTCCGTGCCGTTTGCGGGCACCGGTATGCGGCTCCTCTCCACTCAAAATCAAATGACCAGGCAGAAGAATGTTACAGCCGGTACGTGATGCGGGTCTAACTCCAGCTGGGGTCCAACAAAATCAGCCTCTGACGCGTTTCGCTCCTCCCACAGGGGCTTCCTCAAAGAATGAATCAAACCCTCCCTTCCAGCAGCTCAACCCCCCTTGCAGCCTAACCATAACCTACCCCTGAGGTAGGGATGACGGCTGTCCGGATTCTGCCGTTGCTACTCTGACAGGTGTCGGTACATCCCACTTTTAGAAGGAAATTGCTCTATGACTACTATCCATCTACATTAGTTTAACGGACCCGGCATATACTGGGTCACCTCATTCTTCACCCCTGTGCTTGGCTCCACCCCTCTCTGGAAACCCCCACCTGCACATCCTGCCTTCTACCAACAAGTAACAAGATTAGCTGTACCAGGAATGCGATAGGAAATGTGACCTGATTGAGAGAAAAAATAAGATTTTACTCACCGGTAAATCTATTTCTCGTAGTCCGTAGTGGATGCTGGGGACTCCGTAAGGACCATGGGGAATAGACGGGCTCCGCAGGAGACAGGGCACTTTAAGAAAGAATTTGGATACTGGTGTGCTCTGGCTCCTCCCTCTATGTCCCTCCTCCAGACCTCAGTTAAGGAAACTGTGCCCGGAAGAGCTGACAGTACAAGGAAAGGATTTCGGAATCCAGGGTAAGACTCATACCAGCCACACCAATCACACCGTATAACTCGTGATACACTTACCCAGTTAACAGTATGAACAACAACAGAGCATCAGACAACCTGATGCAAACATAACATAACCCTTATTTAAGCAATAACTATATACAAGTATTGCAGAAGAAATCCGCACTTGGGACGGCGCTAGCATCCACTACGGACTGCGAGAAATAGATTTACCGGTAAGTAAAATCTTATTTTCTCTAACGTCCTAGTGGATGCTGGGGACTCCGTAAGGACCATGGGGATTATACCAAAGCTCCCAAACGGGCGGGAGAGTGCGGATGACTCTGTAGCACCGAATGAGCAAACACAAGGTCCTCCTCAGCCAGGGTATCAAACTTGTAGAACTTTGCAAAAGTGTTTGAACCCGACCAAGTAGCTGCTCGGCAAAGCTGTAATGCCGAGACCCCTCAGGCAGCCGCCCAAGAAGAGCCCACCTTCCTTGTGGAATGGGCTTTTACTGATTTTGGAGGCGGCAATCCAGCCGCAGAATGAGCCTGCTGAATCGTGTTACAGATCCAGCGAGCAATAGTTTGCTTTGAAGCAGGAGCACCCAGCTTGTTGGATGCATACAGGATAAACAGCGAGTCAGTTTTCCTGACTCCAGCCGTTCTGGCTACATAAATCTTCAAAGCCCTGACTACATCTAGTAACTTGGAATCCTCCAAGTCACGAGTAGCCGCAGGCACCACAATAGGTTGGTTCAAATGAAAAGATGACACCACCTTAGGCAGAAATTGCGGACGAGTCCGTAATTCTGCCCTGTCCATATGGAAAACCAGATAGGGGCTTTTACATGACAAAGCTGCCAATTCTGACACCTGCCTAGCCGAAGCTAAGGCCAATAGCATGACCACCTTCCACGTGAGAAATTTTAACTCCACGGTCTTAAGTGGCTCAAACCAGTGAGATTTCAGGAAACTCAACACCACGTTAAGATCCCAAGGTGCCACTGGTGGCACAAAAGGGGGCTGAATATGCAGCACTCCCTTTACAAACGTCTGAACTTCAGGAAGAGAAAGTTCCTTTTGAAAGAAAATGGATAGGGCCGAAATCTGGACCTTGATGGACCCTAATTTTAAGCCCATAGTCACTCCCGAATGTAGGAAGTGAAGAAAACGGCCCAGCTGGAATTCCTCTGTAGGGGCCTTCCTGGCCTCACACCAAGCAACATATTTTCTCCATATACGGTGATAATGTTTTGCTGTCACGTCCTTCCTTGCCTTTATCAGCGTAGGAATAACTTCATCTGGAATGCCTTTTTCCGCTAGGATCCGGCGTTCAACCGCCATGCCGTCAAACGCAGCAGCGGTAAGTCTTGGAACAGACAGGGCCCCTGTTGCAACAGATCCTGTCTGAGAGGCAGAGGCCATGGGTCCTCTGTGAGCATTTCTTGCAGTTCCGGATACCAAGTCCTTCTTGGCCAATCCGGAACAATGAGTATTGTTCTCACTCCTCTTTTTCTTACGATTCTCAGCACCTTGGGTATGAGAGGAAGAGGAGGAAACACATAAACCGACTGGAACACCCACGGTGTCACTAGTGCATCCACAGCTATCGCCTGAGGGTCTCTTGACCTGGCGCAATACCTTTGTAGCTTTTTGTTGAGGCGGGATGCCATCATGTCCACCTGTGGCAGTTCCCATCGATTTGTAATCTGTGTGAAGACTTCTTGATGAAGTCCCCACTCTCCCGGGTGGAGGTCGTGCCTGCTGAGGAAGTCTGCTTCCCAGTAGTCCACTCCCGGAATGAACACTGCTGACAGTGCTTGCACGTGATTCTCCGCCCAGCGAAGAATTCTGGTGGCTTCTGCCATCGCCACCCTGCTTCTTGTGCCGCCCTGGCGGTTTACATGAGCCACTGCGGTGATGTTGTCTGACTGAATCAGCACCGGTTGGTTGCGAAGCAGAGGCTCTGCTTGACTCAGGGCGTTGTATATGGCCCTTAGTTCCAGGATATTGATGTGCAGACAAGTCTCCTGACTTGACCACAGCCCCTGGAAGTTTCTTCCCTGAGTGACTGCCCCCCCCACCCTCGGAGGCTTGCATCCGTGGTCACCGGGACCCAGTCCTGTATGCCGAACCCGTGGCCATCGAGAAGGTGAGCACTCTGCAGCCACCACAGAAGAGACACCCTGGCCCTGGGGGATAGGGTGATCAGCCGATGCATCTGAAGATGCGATCCGGACCACTTGTCCAACAGATCCCACTGAAAGGTCCTCGCATGGAACCTGCCGAAGGGAATGGCTTCGTATGACGCCACCATCTTTCCCAGGACTCGCGTGCATTGATGCACCGACACCCGTTTTGGTTTTAAGAGGTCTCTGACCAGAGTCACGAGCTCCTGGGCCTTCTCCTCCGGGAGAAACACCTTCTTCTGGTCTGTGTCCAGAATCATGCCCAGGAAGGGCAGTCTCGTCGTAGGAATCAGCTGCAACTTTGGAATATTCAGAATCCAGCCGTGCTGTTGTAACACCTCCCGAGAGTGTGCTATGCTGATCAGCAACTGCTCTCTGGACCTCGCCTTTATGAGGAGATCGTCCAAGTATGGGATAATTGTAACTCCTTGCTTTCGCAGAAGCACCATCATTTCCGCCATTACCTTGGTAAATATTCTCGGTGCCGTGGACAAACCAAACGGCAACGTCTGGAATTGGTAATGACAGTCCTGTACCACAAATCTGAGGTACTCCTGATGAGGTGGATAAATGGGGACATGCAGGTAAGCATCCTTTATGTCCAGAGACACCATAAAATCCCCCTCTTCGAGGCTCGCAATGACCGCCCTGAGCGATTCCATCTTGAACTTGAACCTTTTCAGGTAAATGTTCAGGGATTTTAAATTCAATTTGGGTCTGACCGAACCGTCCGGTTTCGGAACCACAAACATTGTGGAATAGTAACCCCTTCCCTGTTGAGGGAGGGGAACCTGTACCACCACCTGCTGGAGATGTAATTTGTGAATTGCCGCTAACACTACTTCCCTTTCTATGTGGGAAGCTGGCAGGGCCGATTTGAGGTAACGGTGAGGGGGCACCACTTCGAATTCCAGCTTGTATCCCTGAGACACAATCTGTATAGCCCAGGGATCCACCTGTGAGCGAACCCACTGGTGGCTGAAATTTCGGAGACGCGCCCCCACCGCTCCTGGCTCCACCTGTGGAGCCCCAGCGTCATGCGGTGGACTTAGTGGAAGCCGGGGAGGACTTCTGTTCCTGGGAACTAGCTGTATTGTGCAGCCTCTTTCCTCTACTCCTGCCTCTGGCAAGAAAAGACGCACCTCGGACTTTCTTGCCTCTTTGCGATCGAAAGGACTGCATTTGGTAATACGGTGCTTTTTTAGGTTGTGAGGGAATATATGGCAAAAAAATTGACTTCCCAGCCGTAGCTGTGGAAACTAGGTCCGAGAGACCGTCCCCAAACAATTCCTCACCCTTATAAGGTAAAACCTCCATGTGCTTTTTTGAGTCGGCATCACCTGTCCATTGCCGAGTCCAGAGGACCCTTCTGGCAGAAATTGACATTGCATTTATTCTAGAGCCCAGTAGGCAAATGTCTCTCTGGGCATCCCTCATATATACGACAGCGTCTTTTATATGCCCCGGGGTCAGTAATATAGTATCCTTGTCCAAGGTATCAAGTTCCTCAGACAGAGTATCTGTCCATGCTGCTACAGCACTACACATCCAGGCCGACGCAATTGCCGGCCTCAGTAGGGTACCTGAATGTGTATAAACGGACTTCAGGATACCTTCCTGCTTCCTATCCGCAGGATCTTTTAGGGTGGCCGTATCCTGTGACGGCAGGGCCACCTTCTTAGATAAGCGTGTCAAAGCTTTGTCTACCCTAGGGGAGGATTCCCAGCGTAACCTGTCCGTTGGCGGGAAAGGATACGCCATAAGTAACCGTTTGGAAATCTGCACTTTCCTATCAGGAGAATCCCAAGCTTTTTCACATAACTCATTTAACTCATGTGAAGGGGGAAAATTCGCTTCTTGCCTTTTTTCCCCAAACATATAAACCCTCTTGTCAGGGACAGGGTTTTCCTCTGAAATGTGCAATACATCCTTCATTGCTATAATCATGTAGCGGATGGCTTTAGCCATTTTAGGCTGCAACTTTGCATCATCGCCATCGACACTGAAGTCACAATCCGTGTCGATATCTGTGTCAACAATCTGGGATAGTGGGCGCTTCTGAGACCCTGACGGCCTCTGCGCTGTAGGATCATGGGTTGAGACCCTGACTGTCCCAAGGCTTCAGCTTTATCCAACCTTTTATGCAAGGAGTTTACATTATCATTTAACACCTTCCACATATCCATCCAATCAGGTGTCGGCACCGTCGGCGGAGACACCACATTCATCTGCACCTGCTCTGCTTCCACATAGCCTTCTTCGTCAAACATGTCGACACAAGCGTACCGACACACCACACACACAGGGGATGCTCTATTTGAGGACAGAACCCCCACAAGGCCTTTTGGAGAGACAGAGAGAGAGTATGCCAGCACACACCCCAGCGCTATATAACCCAGGAATTACACAGTAACTTAGTGTTTACCCAGTAGCTGCTGTATTATTGATTCTGTGCTAAATTTATGTGCCCCCCCCCCCCTCTCTTTTTACCCTCTTTCTACCGTGATTCTGCAGGGGAGAGCCTGGGGAGTTTCCTCAGCGGAGCTGTGGAGAGAAAATGGCGCTGGTGAGTGCTGAGGAAGAAGCCCCGCCCCCTCAGCGGCGGGCTTCTGTCCCGCGATTTTGTGTAAAATAATGGTGGGGGCTCATGCATATATACAGTGCCCAACTGTATATATGCTCTATTATGCCAAGAGGTACTCAATTGCTGCCCAGGGCGCCCCCACCTGCGCGCTGCACCCTACAGTGACCGGAGTGTGTGGGTTTAATGTGGGAGCAATGGCGCACAGCTGCAGTGCTGTGCGCTACCTCATGTGAAGACTGGAGTCTTCTGCCGCCGATTTTGAAGTCTTCTTGCTTCTCTCGCCGGCTTCTGTCTTCTGGCTCTGCGAGGGGGACGGCGGCGCGGCTCCGGGATCGGACGACCAAGGGTGCATTCCTGTGTTCGATCCCTCTGGAGCTAATGGTGTCCAGCAGCCTAAGAAGCATGACCTATCCGCAGTTAGTAGGTCTGCTTCTCTCCCCTCAGTCCCACGTAGCAGAGAGTCTGTTGCCAGCAGAGCTCTCTGAAAATAAAAAAACCTAACAAAATATTTTTTTATTAGCAAGCTCAGGAGAGCTCACTAAAATGCACCCAGCTCTATCCGGGCACAGATTCTAACTGAGGTCTGGAGGAGGGACATAGAGGGAGGAGCCAGTGCACACCAGTAGTCCTAATTCTTTCTTAGAGTGCCCTGTCTCCTGCGGAGCCAGTCTATTCCCCATGGTCCTTACGGAGTCCCCAGCATCCACTAGGACGTTAGAGAAAATAGGATTTTGGTACTTACCAGGTAAATCCTTTTCTTTGAATCCATAGGGGGCACTGGAGTACTCTTGGGATATGGACGGTGCGTAGCAAAGGAAGGCACATTTAAATATTTAAATGAGCAACCCTCCACTTCCCTCCTGCATACTCCCAGGATCCTCAGTGTTTTTTACTGAGCCGAATAGGAGCGACAGAGAAGTGAACAATGGAGAATTACTTACATTATAAAATAACGGACAACAATTAAGTTGACACATAACGTTACTGACAACTAAACAGTTGACACTATAACCGATAGAACTTGAAAGTTTAAACCAGTCGGTGAGAATGTGTTACCATAAGATCCCCTGAACTTACCACAAACCAGGTAAAACTGCTCTGGGTGGGCGTCCAGTGCCCCCTATGGATTCAAAGAAAAGGATTTACCTGGTAAGTACCAAAATCCTATTTTCTTTTTCATCCACTAGGGGTCACTGGAGTACTCTTAGGACGTACCAAAGCTTCCCCCGTGGGCGGGAGAGCTGTTTGGCACCTGTAACACTAGGCGGCCAAAGCTAGAAGCTGATGCCGCAACGTATCAAACTTGTAAAAGCGCACCAACGTGTGCACTGCTGACCATGTAGCCGCACGGCAAAACTGCGTCGTAGAAGCCCCACGACCAGCTGCCCATGAAGTTCCCACAGAACGTGTGGAATGAGCTGTTACTAATGGAAACAGCTGTAACCTAGCATGAAGGTAAGCTTGACGTATGGTCAGTTTAATCTATATGGATAAGATCTGCTTAGAAGCTGGCCAACCCATCTTTGGCCGCATCAACGTATTCGTCTTACGAAATGTAGACGTTCGGGATACATAAACGCGTAATGCGCGTACCACAACCAAAGTTTCAGAATTTCCTGTTAACACAGGACCTACTATTGGTTGATTGAACTACTATTGGTTAATTGATGTGAAAAGATGACACTACCTTTGGCAAGAAAGCGGGATTCGTCCGCAGATCCGCTCTGTCATCATGAAACATTAAATACGGTGGCTTGCATGACAAGGCACCCAAAGTTGAAACACGACTTGCCGAAGCTAGGGCTAGAAGAAAAATAGTTTTCCAAGTGAAAAACTTAATATTCACTTGTTGTAAGGGTTCAAAATATGAAGACTGTAAGAAATCTAAAACCAGCTTCAAGCCCCATGGCGCTGTAGGTGGAATGAATGGAGGCTGTACTCTGAGGACTCCTTGCAGAAAAGTGTGTACAGACGGCAATAGAGCCAAACGTTTTTGAAATTACATTGATAAGCAGATACCTGCACCTTTAGTGTAGATAAACGCAGTCCTCCATCTAACCCCGTCTGTAGAAATAACAAAAGACGGAATAACTTGAAAGATGATGTCGGAAACTTCCGAGCTTCACACCAACCTATATAGGCACGCCATATTCTGTAATAATGAGCTGCTGTAACCGGCTTCCTAGCTCGTAACATGGTTGGTATAAAAAAATTTTTTTGGAATGCCCTCTTTCCTTAAGAGTGCGGTCTCAATAGCCACCCCGTTAAACGCCGCCGTGCTAACTCGGGGTAAAGGAACGGACCCTGTTGTAACAGGTCCGGACGTAGTAGGAGCGGACAAGAATCGTCTGCGAGTAGCCCGCGGAGATCCGAGAACCAAGCTCTCAGAGACCAATGAGGCGCTACTAGTATGACTGTGGCGGACTTTCTTGTGATCCGTTTTAGCAACAAAGGGGAGGAGCGGAAACGGTGGAAATAGATACACGAGGCTGTACAGCCACGCGATTGTGAGCATCCGCCGCCACTGCCATTGGATCTTGCGTTCTGGACACATACTGGGCGTTTGGTGAATGTGGCGAGATGCCATCAGGTCCACTTGAGGGTAACCCCACCTCTGGAACAACATGTGAAACACCTTTGGATTTAATGCCCATTCTCCTGGATGAAAATCCCGACGGCTGAGATAATCCGCCTCCCAGTTGCCCACTGCCGGAATGAACACTGCCGACAATATCACTTGGTGATGCTCGGGCCAAATGAGGATTCGAGCTATCTTTCCGCATTGCCATGCGGCTTCTCGTTCCTCCTTGTTTGTTGTATGCGACCGCCGTCGCGTTGTCTGACTGCACCTGGACAGACTGAGACCGAAGCATGTCCACTGCTTGTCGGAGCGCATTGTAAATTGCCCGTAGTTTCAGGACATTTATAGACAGCAATCTTTCGTGATCCGCCCAGAGACTCTGGAGCTGATAATTTTGAACTACAGCTCCCCAACCTCTGAGTCTAGAGTCCGTCATTAGAACTATCCAATGACCGGCGCTGAATTGTTTTCCTGCGGTTAGATTGTGTACTTTGAGCCACCAGATTAGAGATACTCTGGCCCGTGGCGACAACCTCACCCTGTGGTGAATCTGCAGATGCGAGCCCAACCACTGTGCGAGCACCTCCAGTTGAAAAGGACGTGAGTGAAATCTTCCGAACTGAATCGCTTCGAAAGCCGTCACCCTTGTGCCTAAGAGGCGAATGCACAAATGTACCGAGACTGTGCGTGGCTTGAGCACGAATTGTATTAGATGACGAATACTCTGTACCTTATGTTTTGGTAGGTAATTTCTTTGATCTACCCTATCGAGAATCATTCCTAGGAATTGAAGTGATTGAGACGAATTCATAAGTGATTTCTTGAATCTGACAATTCCACCGTGTTGAACTAGTTCATTGTGAAGGAGTATTTGTTGAACTAGAGCTGTGATGAGAAGGTTATCTAAGCACAGAACCATTATCACCAGCCGGGATCTGAGACTAACTTATCCCAGACATCACCCCTGTGACAACCCGAGGCGCTGATGAGAAACCAAACAGGAGAGTTTGAATGATGGACTGCCAACGTCTAAGTATGCCAGATGTAGTGGCAAAATTTTGAACACGCAAAAACGCATTCTTGACTTCTAGGGATAATATGATTTCAGTGGTTGTAAACCTGCAATCACTGACCGCATGAATTCCACTGATTGAGCCACTTTTGGTATATAACAGTCGGCCGGGTGCGGTACTACAAAAAAAATTGTAATAACCTTGAATCTAGGAGACACTGAATTGCGGTCTACAGAACTGCCTTTTTGTCTTCTGACACAGGCCGGCTAGTTTTGGATCTAGCCTTGACAAACCACAGCCAAGGTGGTAGACAATGGAACTCTATGTGTGATTGAACACTAATTATGTAACCGCAGATCTGTCTGATTTCAGTAATAATGTCGAATGAGACATCCGAAGAATTGCTTGCACAAAAGAAGAAACAAGACAATTAAAAAACCTTGCCATGCCATTGGCTTGTCAGCAGCCGTTGTGTCTGAACGACGTTAAACCACCTTCTCGACCACGCGTAGTCGTGTCGTGTGTTGTAGAACAACTGGAAAAGACTGAGGTTTAAAAGATTTGAACCCTGGTGCAGTTTTATTTGTAAGAACTGGTGTGGCAATGGCTGTAAATAGACTCTCACGCCGGAGCGTGAGAACTGAAATTTTCTAATTTAGGAGTAAATAACACATTTTCGTGTAAGGCCACGTAAAGCGTCTGTCAACCACAAAGAGTGATGATGGACTACGAGAACTAACATGGCTGACAGCTATAGCAGACATGCGTAAATTCTCAGGCGATATACCAATGTGAGTAACAAGCCGTCTAAACTGTTCTGAGGCCAGAACTGGCTATTAACTACGTCTGCGACTATAATGTCGGTAACCCAAACCCCAACTACAGCATAAACATTGCCTTTAGCATAGGTGGAATGTCCACACTGACTAGTTATTAAGTGTAGGTGCAGGTGGGACCTGGACAGTTTTGACACCAATAAATGCTGTCATAGACTCTGGTATAGTGAATGCTTAATAATAGAATTAGAACTATGAACACACACATCCGCACAGGCGCTCGCTGCGTTCTATCCTATAGGAACGCTTGCATCTGAACTAGGTTTCTTAGTGGCATTAAAACTCAGAACCTTGCGTCTGGCATTGAATCTTTTTGTACCACACAGCCGATGTTAGCATGCGCCCTCTGATGGGTACTGTTTACTTATTATATATTATCAGTTATTCATATAGCGCACACATATTCCGCAGCGCTCTCACAGAGAATACATGACCCTCCAGATGAGCATGTGACTACATTATAAACAGTTAGATGTAGCCGCTCAAATAGGATTAGGATATATATCCGGATGCGGACTGGTATTCCCACTGTGCACGTGGACCCTTAGATAAGTAACGTGCACATAAACTAGAAAAGTATTGCTGCACACTTTCTTGTGACAGAAAATTCCTAACACCACCCCTGCTCCTCTAGTGGGGAAGTGTTGTAGAACAGCAGAAAAAAATCCTGGACAAAGAAACAGGAAATTGAGTTAAAATGGTGTCCAGCCATGTGCTTAGTGCCATGTGCTTTCACCATATGTTAAGCATAAGAACAAGAAACAATAGAAATCAATTTCCAATTTACAGTAATGTTAGTCACAACAGATCAGGCATACATTACATATTACCGCCTATATATACATATGTAATATACTCCCTACGTATATTTGACATACTACAATATGTGTAATAAATTACCATGCATACATTAGATATAACATATGCATATTATTCATAACATATGCCTGCAATCGGGATCTGGCATACCTGCGGATATAATCATCTCCCCCCTGTGTCCCGCGATCTCCCCCTGTGCAGCCGTAGTGCTCTCCCCTCTCCCACTGACATAGCTAGCGGAGGGGAGCCGGAGAGCAGCAGGGGACGGATGCTGAAACCCAGCGGCGGCAGCCTGTCTGTCCGCGGCTGGGCTGAATAGCGGGCAGCGGGAGCGCACTGTGATCAGAGTGCTCCCGCTGAGAATGACGTGCGGCCTGAGCGCCGGGCGGCAGTCAGGCAGGCATCGGGCGGCAAGCTAGTGATAGTGTAGGAGCTTCCGCAGTATAGTATATATATATATATATATTGATTCACGTTTTTCGCATTTATTAAGATATTTACTGTTAATCACAAAATGAGTTGATATGTCCTTAAGAAAAATGTGCAGAGCTGGTCAGAATACTATATTTGCTGAATAATCTTGTTTTAAGGCATGACTTGTACAAGACAAATGCAACATTAAATGTATTGGAAATGTATCCAAGACGGACAAAGCAACACCAGATATATCCAAGGCTAATTGAGAAGAATAAAGAAAGAAATCTTTTGAGTTTGTCCGAAAGACTGATAAACGAAATAATAACCATTTTCAAGGCTGTCCTAGTTGCCACTTCTAACATTGTATGACAATCGATGTATTCAAGACATACATGGTGTATTCTGATTGGCTAAAATGTATTGGCAAGCATAAACCCTTTGTGTTCAAGCTATAAATAATAAAGCCATGACGGCCCCCGAGCGGGTCACTTGTGATTTGCTTCGGTTACGCATAAATTTGTGTCATCTTATCATTCATTGACCTCCAACCGGTTGCTAAAGGGGAACAGCATTCTGACTGATGACTGAAGAGAGTTCATAATCAGACCTGAATAGGTTAATATACCCTATCATTTGGGAGCATCGTCCGGGGTATTCCAGCATTTCCTCCACTGGCAATAAATCCTCTGATCTTTCAGGAACCGCTGATAACAAAAAAAACCGGTAAGTGAGATTTATTGTGTAGATTTCTACCTGCTCACTTGAACTCAGCGCTTCCTGTGTAAATCAAGGGGAGAGTCCAGTCGGGAAGGTCAGAGGATATCTTAAAGAGCCCAGCGTCAGTCAGAAGAAATTTTTTTTTAAAGGTACCATACATGTATGTTATATTGTTGAATTGTGTTATATTGTTGAATTATGTTATATTGTTGAATTGTGGGTAAATAATTTCAGATAAATTGTCACAAGTGCACAGGGGGAATTAATCAAGTATGCAGAAAACTTTTAAATTGTGCAAGTACTAATGCATGTTTATTAAGAAAATAGAGCCGTTTTATAAAGGTGGCGCATGGCCAAGATATGTTCTAATGCTGATAACCAGTTTGAATTGATAAATAACCAAAGAGGTATATGCAAATCTTGTACCTGTGTTGTTGTGTTAAGAAAATACAAAGGGTCTGTAGCACCAAGATTGCTGGCAATTACAAGCACTGAAGTCTCATTTGGTTATGTGGAAAATGATGATGAATTTTATTGTACAAAAGGTTGTCATTTTAAAAAGAGAATTGTTGGAACATTACATTAAGAATGATTGATTTAACATCATAACCTATTGGCCTAGGAACCACATAATTCCAGGTCTAAGACCCATGTGCCGTGCAGTCTCAAACAGCTGCCGTGCACGCAGATAACAGATATAGGATTTACTGTCATCTTTGTTTTTGTATCCTTGCACTGTTATATGTACTCTGTCAATATGCTTTTGAAAAGGTGGGGGGGAGTCGGGTTGTCTGCTGAATAATGAAACTAGATTCTCCTACACACACTGATAGGTATTTCTCACATCCAAGCATTCCCGGTGTTAGCTGTTACTTTCTGAAGAGAAACAAGCATTAAACTACAACAGGGATACTGATACAAGCAGGAGTCCATATAGGCAGGGGGATAGACCCTTGGAGTAACTTAACAATAATATTAGGGACGCATCTCAGTGATCCAGAAGAAATAATCTATTATGCAGGTCTCACTTGGGGAGCAGTACTAACAAATTCTCCACCAACACAGGGAGGAAGGGGCAACACTACAACCCCAGTCATTTGTCCACAGACGGATTGAAGAAGCTCTTTTAGAGATTCTTTAACAGGAGATTTTAATTCCCTCATAAGGAGTTATTAAAATACCACATCAGGATGGGTTCAAACCCGTGGATATTGTTAATAACAAGGAGGGAAGCAAAGCTTTAAAAGGAGATTTTAAGTCCCTCATAAGGAGTTACTAAAATACCACATCAGGAGGGGTTCCGCGCACGTTCACCCAGGCATGGGAGCGCGGTCTGTAAAGATGTCAGGGCCCGACAAACCCGTGGATATTGTTAGTAACAGGGAGGGGAGGAAAGCTTTGAAAGGAATAAGTAAAATTTTTAAAAGAGCAGGTTTTCCGTCAGAAGGGACACCAGACTTAGAGCAATGGGAAAAATTTGCCTCCTGTAACAAGAGTTGGATAATTAAGCATAATAGTAGAGATCAAGCATCCATCTGGATCACTGTAGCAAAAGAATTAGGAGCAGAGAATAGAAGAAGAGATGAGGAAAATGATTTCCCCATTGTACCAGAGTACTCAATAGCACCACAACCAGCGTTAAACTCACTGCCTGTAATTGCAGCAACAGCACCTGCACACTATACCCCACCCCTATACCCAGACATGCATGCACACCAAGGTACCCCTAGTATGAACAGAATGCAATTACCTACAAGCTCACTAACAGTGAGATTACAAAGATACGAGCAAGGAAAAGAGTGACAAATAATCAGCCCTATCTTAGAAGGATTTGTGGTTGAAAATCCGAATGATTTACCTGAGCTATGTGTACAGAGTATGCCCCAGTGTCCTGATACTTCATCACAAGAAACCCCAACAAGGTTAAAGCAAAGAAATTTTCTACCTAATGCTTCCCTCATGTTTAAACGAGTGGTAGACACCTGCAATCAAGCTGAGTCCAGTAAACAATTGTCCACAATCAGGAACTATAGGCGAAAGGGTGCAAATCAGGTGAAGAGGAGAAGCAAGGGGTCAAGACACAGCCTCTACAGCTTTTCATGCCCAGGTGCATAATGTACAGAATAAACTGACATATTTTCCAGAAAGATTGTGTCCGGTATGTCAGTTTTGCGTTCCAGAAGGATATGAACATTGCCCAAATTGTGGAAACTGGATTTCACACCATGAACCACTGAAAGACGGTCATCATTGCCTGTTTCTCTGTATCCAGCACAAGTACAGGGAATACACAACCCAGATAATGCAGCCAGGACGAACGAACCATACATCGTACAGAGCCAACACCACAAACCATGGTATGGCAATGACCTCGCAAATATAGTTGCAGAGTCCCCAGATCCTAGAAAAGAAAAAAAAAAAAAAAACCAACAGCAGTTTATGCCTATATGGAAAGAATTCAAACCATATGGACACCGGCATGGGTCGACTACCACCAGTTGTGTGAGGCTATACTAAGACCAGCAACTGCCCAAACAGTAAGCACCATGTTAAAAGCAGATGCAGTAGATGATTGCCCAGCCATAACGGACGTTCCGACAGAGAAAAATAGAACAACGTTTGAAAGTGGAAAGATGTACATGACAAGACTTAAGAGATGGTGTCATGCACAGACACTCAGGGCACCAGCAGCCCCAGACTTGAAACAGGAAAAGACTGAGTCCATCAGAACTTACTATGATAAAGTCACTATACGACACACAAGATGATAGAATATGAAGGTGTGCAACTCCTGTGTCGACAACAGTGTACTCAGTCACCACTGGCAGTTCGATAAAAGTGACTTTACCCACAGGAGACCCAAGGGTTTCAAGAGCTGTTTTTTTTTTATGCACAACCAGATTCCTCTGCGTTTACTTACAGATCAAGCCATTGCAACGACTGGATTGGGAGGTTAAGCCCTACCCTTGCAAGAAAGCAAAGATGTAACCTGAAATACAAGCTGCTATACAAGACTATCTCTCACAGGAAAAGTAAGACAAAGAGGAACAACAACTCCCAGCATAAACATCATTATGTTAAACACCAGCCTGGGTGGACTTGGACTAAGGAAATGACATGCCAGCAGCAGTGAGAAAGAATATGCAAGTAAAGAAAGAACAAAGTATGAAGAATAATGAATGAATCATAAAGAGAGGTGATTGGAAAAAAAAAAAATGAAAAGTTGAGAAACAATATGAAGGTTGCATGAAAGTTTGGAGACTAAAGGAAGTCTGCTTTAAGAAGGACAAAGAAAGACATCTGACAAGTGGTCAGTACTACCTGGCAAGATTACAGAGATAATGCCATGATTTAAAGCAACAGAAGCTCCGGGGTTTAAAGCAAATAATAAGGAACAAGACAGAAAAAGTTCCAGAAGACAAATGAATGATGCTTCTTCTGCCAATATGAAGTACAAGCTTCTTTAGGTACTCCCCAGTGAACATAATGTCTCCAGAGGAAACAGCAGAAGGTATGATTACAGTCACCTTGCCCACTGGAGAAATACGTCTGTGCCTAATGAATACTGGAGCCAGCACACGCAGAAGACAGCAGAGGGAGATACCACAAGAACTGGTGATATCAGAAATTCTTAAAGGGACAGGAGATGAGAGAAATGCAGTCACCAATACCAGCCCAATTCTTGACCTTGGAGTACATGTCCAGTGACTTTGCTGAAGCACAATGTACTAAAGCTTATCCAAGGAGAATACAGTACACACCAGCAAAAGTTTAACTTTCCAGCAACTTATCAAAGGAAAGAACAAAAAGCCATCTAGAAGCAAGTTAAAACAGAAGTTCAGTATTGGCTCATTCCCGCAGTACCAGTTGTAGAAGAAAGTAAGCAATACTACTGGACCAGGATAGCCCTGTGGAGGGGCTATATCACCAAGTGATATATCCACAAAACACACAGCTAAATACAGGATGTGAATGAACTGTTGATTGCCACCACTACTAAAAGAAGTACCAAGAAGGGGCAGTGTCCTTAGTGAAGTTTCTGGAAGAACAAGACTGCAGAGCCTCAGAAGGAGAAATTGCAGCTAGTCAAGCAAGAGTTAATCTTCCTAGGACACTCAAGGTACCCGACATCTAACAAAAGTGAGAAGGAAAAGATTTATACTGCAAGCTAAGATGCCAACTAGTGTCAAGCAAGTCAGATGATCATTCCTGGGCCTAGTAGGACACTACAGAACATGGATACCTCTAGCACCAGTCTACATGCAAGCATTGTATGACAACACTGAAAGGGAGGAGGGTCCGCATCCTACATACAGCAACAGATGAATTAAGCTATTGAACACCTGGAAACAGCAGTTGCCTCATCTCAAGCCCTAGAACTACCTGACTATTAAAGAAGGAGGCCATACATAGAAGTCCTTATGCAAAATCATGGACTGAGGTGAAGACCAGTGGCCTACAACTTAAGCAAGCTTGACAGCGGTAATCAAAGAGCACCTACCGGCATCAGAGCAGTGATAGCAGCAACAGCCCTAAAATAGTATAAGAGCACAGACACAGTGATGAATCAGAAGTCCTAGAAGAGGACAAGAGCACAGGCATAGTGCTGAATCATGAACTTATCATCCAGGGTCCACATGCAGGTACAGAGAAGCTTCAACAAGCAAGAACCAAACACCTGTCAGTGGCAAGGCTGACCATGTATGAAGTAGCACTGCCAAAATGTGACAAGTAACCATCAGAAGATGTATTACCCTCAACGCAGCAACCCTTTTCCAACATTAATCAATAAAGGTGTTGAATCTCAAGATTCAAAAGGAGGGAAAATCAGATTATCTACTGATGAATGGGAAAGCCAGAAGTTTCTAATATTCACTCACGAAGGTAAACAATATGGTGGGACACAATTACCCCAAGGGGGAGCCACTAGTCCATCAGATTTCTCAGAGGCAATGGCATTAATCCTGCAGAAATGGAGACCACACTTTACAGACACCCAGTTAGTTCAATATGTCGATGATCTGCTTATTGCTGCACAGACAGAAGAGAAGTGCAAAAAGGAAACAGTATCACTACTCATCTTTTTGGCAGAAGAAGATTGCAGAGTGTCAAAAGACAAGCTTCAGCTAGTACAGAAAAAAGTTGTCTTCTTAGGACACTGCATATCTCAAGGAACAAGGCATCTTACTGATAAAAGAACAAAAGCAATAACTCAAGAAAAAACCCCAAGAACATTAAAAGAAATCAGAGCTTTCCTGGGCCTTATTGGTTATTGCAGAGAATGGATACCCTCAGCCTCATTACTGATGCAATCCCTATATGAATTAATAAAAAAGGAGGCGTCAGCAGAAAACAGGGACACCATTGAAGAAGCAGTAAGACAACTAAAGCAAACCATAATAACAGCCCCAGCATTGGGATTGCTTGATCATCCACTGTGTATACAAGTACCTCACGCTGTAACAAGAATATTAAGTCAAGCAAAAACTAAGCATCTTTCTGCAGCCAGACTTACCAAATATGAAGTAGCACTGTTCAGCGCCTCCCATGTCACCATCACAAGATGCACTGTACTAAACCCAGCCACACTCCTTCCCATCAACGATTCAAAAGAGGGGAGGACAGGGGAAGATGGTAATGATGGTGAATCGTCAGATGAAGAGGAAATTGCTGCTACAGACGCAGAGAATACAACACAATCATCTCCACACGATTGCTTAGCCCTCATGGAATTAGAGACTTTACCTCTCCCTAATGTCCAAGATACACCATTGGACAATCCAGACATGAACCTGTTCGTCGATGGATCAAGATATTATGATAATGGATCCCCAAAGACAGGATATGCAGTAACAACTGAAACTGAAGTCATAGACTCTGGAGCATTGCTACCAAGTATGTCAGCACAAGAAGCAGAACTCATAGCAATGACCAAAGCCTGCATACATGCTGAAAACATGACAGCTAACATCTAGTCCCAAGATTACGCTGTTATATGGAAAAGTAGGGACTTCAAAAGTGCAAACGGAAAACCCATCAAACATGCCAGTTTGATTATGGAACTCTTCAGAGCATTGGAACTACCTAAAAGAATTGGAATAATCAAGGTACAAGCACATACTAAGAGCCAAACCATGGAAGCTAAAGGAAATGCATTTGCAGATGCAGAAGCCAAGAGAATTGCCTTACAATCAAAAGAACTTGAGCAAGTCTTAGTAGCTCAAGACGTGAAGCAAATGCCTAGTGAACAGGAGCTGATCAAAATTCAACAACAAGCATCACAAGGAGAAAAGGAGAAATGGAGACGATTGGGGGCAGAAGAAGATGAACATGGACTTTGGAAGTCAAGAGAATTGAAGTACTGTCTACCAGCAGCTCTATTTCCACCTATGTTACAAGTAGCTCATGGACAAGTGCACCATTCAAAGGAAGCCATGGTGAATAGAGTACAAGAGCATTGGATAGCTCCAGGCTTCAATAAAGCTGCAACAAACTTTGTAGCAGGATGCTGGATCTGTGGAATCAGCAATCCAGGACAAAGAACCAAGACACCTCTAGGAACTATACCCAAAGCCTCTTACCCATTTGAAAGACTACAAATTGACTATATACAGTGGCGACGAAGCAGTCCATATGAATATGTACTAGTAGCAACGGACATGTTTAGTCACTGGGCCGAAGCCTGGCCAGTAAGCAAAGCCACAGCAAAAACCACTGCAAAGAAACTGATAGCAGAAGTAGTATGTAGATTTGGGATACCTGAGGTTATAGAATCAGATAGAGGTACACATTTCACGGGAGAAGTCATGCAGCATATAATGAAAGATTTGGGGGTACAGCAGGCCTTCCATGTGCCTTACCAGCCCCAGGCGAGTGGGAGGGGGGACATCTGAACTTTGACCTTAAACTAAAACTACAGAAAATGATGACATCTTCATAGAAGTGGCACCACAAATAGTCTGTATGATTACATATGACAAACAGATCAGTCAGCTATATCAGTTGCCAAACCCTTTTTCAGGATGCCTGTTTAATGTAACTCATTTAATATGGAAAAATCAGACTATTATTTTCTATAAGGATCAAACTGACTACCTAGATCAGGCTTTTAAGCCATTAACTCTTCCCCCCCATAACATAACTGTAAGCATACAGGATATCATTAACATAATCAACAATACAGAAAAATTGGAAGAGCATCTAAGGGAAGTTAATTACTCTACAAGACATGCGCAGATGCAAACAATAGTAGAAGCTGGGGAATTGAAACACATGGCCACACAGTTAAAGAATAACTTACAGCATCACTGGTGGGATATTTTCACAGGAAAATCCCCATCAGCTACAGGATTAATGAAAACTGTCCTACACCCACTACTGGCAATAGTCATAGTATTGATAGGACTGGTTGCTTGGAATTGTTATTTTCCTGCAGGTTCAGTAAACATGTGAACAAGATAAACGCAATCAGAAATGCCCAAGAGGTTCTTCTGTAGAATAGGGAGAAAAAGTGGAATCAAAAAGAGGGGAAATGATAGTGTAGGAGCTTCCGCAGTATAGTATATATATATATATTGATTCACGTTTTTCGCATTTATTAAGATATTTACTGTTAATCACAAAATGAGTTGATATGTCCTTAAGAAAAATGTGCAGAGCTGGTCAGAATACTATATTTGCTGAATAATCTTGTTTTAAGGCATGACTTGTACAAGACAAATGCAACATTAAATGTATTGGAAATGTATCCAAGACGGACAAAGCAACACCAGATATATCCAAGGCTAATTGAGAAGAATAAAGAAAGAAATCTTTTGAGTTTATGTCCGAAAGACTGATAAACGAAATAATAACCATTTTCAAGGCTGTCCTAGTTGCCACTTCTAACATTGTATGACAATCGATGTATTCAAGACATACATGGTGTATTCTGATTGGCTAAAATGTATTGGCAAGCATAAACCCTTTGTGTTCAAGCTATAAATAATAAAGCCATGACGGCCCCCGAGCGGGTCACTTATGATTTGCTTCGGTTACGCATAAATTTGTGTCATCTTATCATTCATTGACCTCCAACCGGTTGCTAAAGGGGAACAGCATTCTGACTGATGACTGAAGAGAGTTCATAATCAGACCTGAATAGGTTAATATACCCTATCAGTAGCGGCGGCCAGCGGGGGGGCCTGTAGCGGCGGCCAGCTGGGAACATGGAGCGGGCGGCCAGCAGGGTGTATGTAGTGGCGGCCAGCGGGGTATCTGTAGCGGCGGCCAGCGGGGAACATGGAGCGGGCGGCCAGCGGCGGAAGACCACGCTCCCAGCACCTGCTGTGTGTCTGGGAGCGTGCAGTACTGGGGGAGTGCACTAACCTTGCGGAAGCTGTGGAAGCTAACCGCATGCAGTCTCTCCTTTCATCTTGCGGCAGCAGCGCTGAAAGCGCCTGTTAGAAAAAATTATGACTCCTCTGAAATCTCCTCCACCCAGCGTGTACATGTGGAGGAGATGGCCACTCAGTCCCGGACCCTCACTTCTCTGTAAGTGGGGAAGGGACCGCATGCTGCCTGGCTGACACGGCCGTGCTTCTCCTGCAAGTGCCCACGTGTCAGCAGCGGCTGGAGGCAGTACAATTCCGGACCCACACTTCTTAGTAAGTGGGGAAGGTATTGTCTGTAAAATCAATCAAAAATGAAAGTTGTAAAAAGTAAAATCAAACGTGAGCTTTCAGCTCATGATGTGCTTCCTTGAGGCACATAAAAACACTGAGGATCCTGGGAGTATGCAGGAGGGAAGTGGAGGGTTGCTCATTTAAATATTTAAATGTGCCTTCCTTTGCTACGCACCGTCCATATCCCAAGAGTACTCCAGTGACCCCTAGTGGATGAAAAAGAAAGATGTTTATTCCTGGTGCATCTAATCTTGTTACTTATATGAAGTAAGAGGTGTGTTTACAGTAAACAGTTGGAGAGTGCAGATATTAGGTACCCAATTTGATTGTAGCATATGAGATTATAATTGAAGAGGATTATAATGTAAACAATAATAAACGTGAGCAGCCTTCCCCTTCCCAGAGTAGGAAACATACTTTATTTTCATAAATATAATCTTGTTTTTAAATCAGAATTGCAGCACTTTAACTTAATTAGCATAAATGAGTGTGAATTAGATGCATTTGGTGAATCAGACATGACCTGCAGCTGTCGTCATCATCATCGTCTCATAATATGCACCAGTGCCTAAGTATCACCAAGTCATATTCCTTCAAACAAGCATATATGCAACTTTTCGCTGTCCTGAAAGGCAGCAATTCGTGTCTAGGCACCAACAATACACCCCTACTGCACTTTGGCTGCAGAGAACCACAAGTACAAGTTACCTGGTGAAAAAAAGGCACACACTGCGAAAAGACACCCATGCGCACTACTAAAACATAGCTCATAAAATACTGATAACAAATAAACAACAACTAACTTTATCTTCACGGGCCATGTACAAGGCTTTTTTTCTGAGGCTAAAAATCCCATCTTCCACACTTCTCTGGCGATTTGTAAGGTATGACAAAAGAAAAATAAAGCTATAAATCGTTTTATCTACTAGGCTAAATCAGTGTCCACAACAACAGCCAGCAGATCACTAGAAGATGGAAAAAAATCTTTACCAAGTATATAGTAATTAGGCACTATCAGAACTGCTTTTCTACACACCTGTTACAATTGGAGATAGTCTCCAGACAAGAATACAGATAAAAAACACAGCATACATATGCTAGAAACATATTCATTACATACAGATACTGTATCACTAAAATATGTAATTTACTAAGAAATAAATAAAAAATAAAATCACTTATGTCACTTCATAGTGTGCAACAAATCAATCTCATATAAAATGAATAGACAGCCAATATAGAAATTCAGTCTTCGAATAAATTCCTCATAGTCCCAATTTGGGGGGACATGGGGGAATGGACAATGAAAGTGTAGGCAAGTAGCCTCGTAAGGACACTAGAAGATAATCACTGGTGACTGGTGAGAAACCCTCCAATAATACTTCATGGATATCTATCATCAGACCATATTCACAGCTGTGAGTTTAAACCATATAATCAGTGTGTAAAAATCACCTGTGTGAGATTACCCTAAGGATGGGCATGTGTGAATAGGACAAACCTAGAAGATTAAAGACCCATACACACTAGAAGATATTTTCCACAGATATGAGCGATAACGACGGTTAGGAACGATCAAATCGTGTACAAAGCAAACGATGTGCGCACCATTGGTTGTTGGAAGCAGGTTGTCAGTCGTCCATGCATGCAGCTCAATCTCCTCCATCCCAGCAGAACAGATCATTCGTCGTTCAGATTGTTTGTAAGAAAAATTGCTCATCTTCCACATTGTTTATCTTTCACATCCTTCAAGTTTTCTAGTGTGTATGGGCCTTAACATAGCACATTTCCTATAAATTATACGGAGAACATAAAAATGTACCTTAAAGGGGTACACACTAGGCGATTTTAGCCTAAAAAATAAACTGTAACGACATAAATGTCATTATCATTTATTTTTAGGCTTATATCGTCCTGTGGGTATGGGGGCAATATCGGTGACCGATAAACGAGGAGTGCTCCCGCACACCGTTCAGTGATCACCAATATTGAGCAGACATGCAGCTCAACCCGTCAATGTCGGGCTGAGCCGCAAGATCGGGAATGCCGGCGTTGACATCACTGAACATTGGGGGTCATTCCGAGTTGATCGTAGCTGTGCTAAATTTAGCACAGCTACGATCATGAACTCAGACATTCGGGGGACGCCCAGCACAGGGCTAGTCAGCCCCGCAGTGCCGCCCCCCCTCCCCAAATACAAAAGCATCACACAGCGGCGATGCTCTTGCATTTGTGGAGTAACTCCCGGCCAGCGCAGCTCCTGCGGCTGGCCAGGAGTTGTGTGTCGCTGCCGCTGGCCGCAGCGGCTGCTCGAGACGTAACGCAGCTGCCGCAGCACACTCCCCCACCGGTCTGGCCACGCCTACTAAATGGCGGCGACCCGATCGCTGCGACAAACTGCAGTGAGCGATCGAGTCGGAATAACCCCCATTATCATTGAGCAATAACGTTCAGCGTGTACGCACTTTATCGTTGAACGCTATATCATTCAACGATATAGTCGTCCATCGCTGGCAATTCCCCGTCGCCTAGTGTGTACCCGCCTTTCCTATAGGCTTCCAAGAGATGCAATAAACCAATAGATCATCTCAATTTAGAAGTAAAGCCAATTTTCATTGTAAATAATCTCAATGACGATTTTCATGATTACATATAAATAAAAAAGAAGCAGCAACAGTTACCTGGAGGTACATCTTGTATATCATAGTACCAATTAACTGGATGTCCTGATTTTGTTATTCCTTTCTTATAAACTGATGTCGTCTCATCATATTTTGTCTCAACACTCTTTCCTGTTAACGTAAGTGCTTGGATTTCACTTAGTTTAGGGCTCACTTCTACTAGGTGTATGGAGATATTGCAAGAATTCAGTAAATGCTGGAACTGAATAAAGACCTGTAACAAAATTATGAAATAATATCTGAGATAGCATTTCATTAATTGAGTTATTAAAACAAAGCATACATAATTTAAAATAAATATTACTCTTATAAAACAATAATTGTAATCTGTGTTCCAAAAGAGCAGCTTTGTCCACAATTGAGGACACAAACTCAAATTACGAAGAAACACAAATGGGTTTTAACGTTGAACTTTCAGAGCATCTTACATTGAGATATCAGGCCACCCTCTATGTCAGAGGTTCTCAAACTCGGTCCTCGGGGGCCCACACAGTGCATATTTTGCAGGTAACCCAGCAGGTGCACAGGTGTATTAATTACTCACTGACACATTTTAAAAGGTCCACAGGTGGAGCTAATTATTTCACTTGTGATTCTGTGAGGAGACCTGCAAAACATGCACTGTGTGGGCCCCCGAGGACCGAGTTTGAGAACCTCTGCTCTATGTTGTAGCAGAAAAGAGACACTTCCCTCATAAAGCACCCATAATATCAAGCGTAAACAGAAGCCTTTATACAGTATGCCTGATTATCAATTATTATAGGCGAGTGCAGGAATTTATACTAGGAGTTATCAGAATTACACCACCGCACTCCCTCTATATGTATTGATGCCAAGAGAAAGAGAAGAGCAGTCTCCACGGAGTACGTAGGAAAATAAGAATACACCGTTATCTACATTATATTGAATGAAGTCTTAATAGCCTACCCATTTGTTTCTTCAGACATTGCTTTTATGTTCACCTATTGTGCATGGTGCATGATATATCAAAGGGGCCCAGACCATGCACTAATGGTTAGCCTAGCCTCTAAGCATGGGCCCCTAAAACTGCATTTCCCCAGTGGACCCTTCATGTGCCAGTCTGACACTGGCCAGTATGCTCATATGAGGCTTTGGAAAAATATTTATACAATAGGTGAGCATAAAAGCAATGTCTGAAGAAACAAATGGGTAGGCTAGAAAGAGTCTTCTTTCAACAGGATCTGCGCGGAAACAGACAGGGTATTTTTATTTTATCTTAGGCAAGGTTTAAAACGTACTGGATACCAGATTCATTACATGGACTTCAGTATATAGGTACATAACCCCCAAGCAAATTATGGATTAAATCCAACAACTTCACAAATAGCACAAAGTCACATAATGTGTGTTTGAAAGTCATTTTGCTTACCCTTAAAATATCATCCATTAGAGTGCCCCTTCCAGGCCCAAGTTCCACTAACTTCAGAGATTTTGATTTTCCACCAGCTATCCATTCACTAATACACCATATCCCAATTAGCTGTATAAACAGAAACAATCAGGTTAACTAAATGTAAGACAAATCGACTCAACGGGAAAAATCCTAGAAGAGCTTAAAGGGGTTACACACTAAAGAGATGTGTGCTGAGTGATCTATCAGTGACCACTCAGCACACATACTGTATCTCCCCCCACTCAGCATAGAGCGATGTGTGCGAAGGTGGGGCGGGGGACAGGGGGCCGCTCACTTCACACAGCGCTGAAGTGAGCGACCTGCTAACTTGGCAGAAACTCCCTTTAACTGTTACAAGTCGTGTGAACCTTGTTAAAATGATCATCCAACCCAAATTTCTTTATATATTGCAGAATGCACCAGTTTATATCCCTGCCTCCCAGTTTTTGTTGATTTCCCGATATATTGCCTCTTATTTGGGGAGCTAAACGGGCTCGCATTGCATATAAAACACTTAGCAGACCCAGAGTGGAGGGCGGCCTCGCACTGCCGGATATTCGTCTTTATGACTTAGCTGCCCAGCTAGTACAACTTTGTGAGTGGGTTACCCCGGGGGATTATGGGAATCTCCCAGTGGCTCTTTTGGATAAAGCCGGCTTAATATTTTCTCCGTTGCAGTTTCTACTGGCACATACTTCATTGTCCTTTCTTCCCTCATTATCACAACAGGCTCGTAGAGTATGGCTGGCAACTGAGAAATTGTTGGGGGGTTACTCAATAGACCCCTGCTCTCCACTGTGGAACAATATGTAATTTTCTGAAACCTACGGTTTAGAGGGCAGCTCCGGCTGGACCTCTTTTGGGGTGTCTGCCATGGAGCAACTTTATCAGGATGGGGCGCTCCATAGTTTTGATTACTTATCTACTACATATGCCATTCCTAGATATTATTTTTTTCGGTACTTACAGCTCCGGCATGCACTGACAGCGCAGTGGTGGGGCTCTGCTCCACAATTATCTGAATCCCCTGTTCATACAATAATCCGTACGTTACCTTCTCGTGGAAGGGTCTCTGTTCTCTACTCCTCCCTCCTCTTCTGGATCGGATGGGCTGAGATAAATGGGTACAAGATCTTAGTACAATTGATGAAGACTGGGACCATATCCTGGCTTCCCCGCATGGGGCTACAGCGAGTGCTAGATTCCAGCAAATACAGCTGTACATCCTACATAGGGTCTGCTGGACTCCTTGTGGTCTGTTTAAGTTTGGAGGCTCAGCTTCTGATAACTGTCCGAAATGCTCTGCTCCAGCTGCTGGGTTCTGGCACGTGCTTTGGCAGTGCCCTCGGGTGTATGCCTTCTGGGAAGATGTTGCGGCCTCTGTGCGTCACACGGGCATACAGATTCCGTTGTATATTTGGTTTTGATTTGCGGGAAGTCCTCCTGTCCCATTCTTGTCTTTATGTCAATAACACTTTAGCATTGGCCCGAGTGTGTATAGCCCGTCACTGGATGGCTCGTGCCCCTCCGTCATCTGCTGAATGGGTTGCCCTGGTGAATACTACTCTCTCCCATGAGCGCTTTGTGTACACTAAACGTAACTGCCTAATAAAATTTGATAAGGTATGGGGCTCTTGGAAGAACTCTCGGCACTTTATTGATCCTTAGCCTTACATATTACGCTGAGCTGCTCCCGGTGCGGACCAGCCTACCCTTCCCCACACATCCAAGCACGTAGCCGGACTTTCTTTTTCTTTTTTTGTATTACTCTGATGATCGATATTGACGTATCATTTCAATTTATCGATGTTATAATATCAATTTTATACTGTCGATGGCTGTTATAGTTTAAAGCCCTTACTACTCTTGGTCTATATTTTGTGGTACTATCTGATGGCTATGCGCCTGATGTGTAGCTATGTCTCTTTAATATACAGCCTAGTTAATTTTTGAAGTTGTCACATGAAAAGCACAAATTTGGATTTGTTACTGTTTATTTCTATGTCTTGTCTTATTTTCACTTTCTGTTAAGTTATTTTTGAAAAACAATAAAAAAAAATACGTGATTAAAAATAAAAATAAAAAAGTGAGCGACCTGCTAGATTGAGACTGCATGCAGGCGACAGCGATGCGCCCATCGCTGGGGGCATACACACGAGAGATCTGTGCTAAAGTTCTAAGCAATCTAGTCAGATTACTTAAGGGGGTTACTCACGGGAGAGATGTGTGCTGAGCGATCTTAACACAGACCGCTCAGCACACATCTCTCTCCCCGCTCAGCACAGCGCGATGTGCTGAGCGAGGGGGAAAGCCGACGGGGGGCCGCTCACTTCACACAACGGTGAAGTGAGCGACCCGCTAGATTGAGCCTGCATGCAGGCTCAATCTAGCACCGGCGATAGCAATGCGCGGGGCCGCGCATCGCTATCGCTGGAGGGCATACACACGGCAGATCCGTGCTTAAAATCTAAGCAATCTAGCAAGATTGCTTAGATTTTAAGCACGGATCTCTCCGTGTGTACCCCCCTTTAGATTTTAAGCACAGATCTCTCCGTGTGTATGCCCCTTAAGGTATCATTCAGATAGAAGCTTTAAGTGTTTTCTTGTGCTACTTATTTATAAAAATAAGAGATAAGAAAAGCATTCTGAGCTTACAGACAGCACAGATTGTAAAAATTCCAGTTGGATACTTATTTGTGATCCAACATAGGGGGTAATTCCAAGTTGATCACAGCAGGAATTATTTTTAGCACAGAGAGTTAGATTTGGGTGTGGTGAGTTCAATCTTCAATCTAAATTGCAGTGTAAAAATAAAGCAGCCAGTATTTACCCTGCACAGAAACAAAATAACCCACCCAAATCTAACTCTCTCTGCACATGTTATATCTGCTTCCCCTGCAGTGCACATGGTTTTGCCCAACTGCTAACAAAGTTCCTGCTGCGATCAACTCGGAATTACCCACATAGGCCCCACATTAGGATGTTAAGTGATGTTCTTAAATATAAGAAATGGTATGCTTGTTTCAAAGTGCACTTCCCTGCTAAACACAGTGGTTAGACAAATGATTCAGGCAAGTGCATTAATGATGGGTTTTCCCTTCACAAATACTATTTCACCCACCTCAAAATATAGAGCATTTTGCTCAGTTTAACATTAGACGTTTTCGGAAGCACATTGTAATAATGTTTTTGCATTGTGTTAATTTGCAAAACTTACAGAGTGCATTATAAAGACTTGCTATGATGATTTAACCCTGCAAACAAGAGATCATAATAAGTTGAAATACATGAGATTTCAAATACCTCTCCAAATATTTGACTTATTTCAGGTGATGTAACAAAATCTCCATGTTCTCCCAGCATGTCATGGTGCATATAATAACCCTGCATTCATTAGATGAGAAAAATAGATAACATATAATCAACTTAAATTTTCCAATATATTCAAAGGAATGACCTAATCATCAGCTCTTTAGATTACATAGTTGTATTTGAGCATCGCTAACATGCATAATTAATTAATGTGTGTGTGTGTGTGTGTGTGTTGGTGGAGGGGGGGTGGGGGTGGGGTGGGGGCGTATTATGCAGTGGTTAGTGTGCAGTGGTATTGTGACAATATGTAATAGTAATATATCACCAGCACAATATTATAATATACAATACTAGTATTAAGAACCTTTTATTCACCGAGTCGCATAGATGGGCTTTTTTCCCCTTCTAACCTTACAATCTCCTTTCCATCACTCTCCACTATCTGCCACACTGAAAGTGGAGCAGATATAACATGTGCGGAGAGAGTTAGATTTGGGTGGGGTGTGTTCAAACCGAAATCTAAAATGAAGTGTAAAAATAAAGCAGCCAGTATTTACCCTGCACAGAAACAATATAACCCACCCAAATCTAACTCTCTCTGCAAATGTAACATCTGCTCCACCTGCAGTGCAACATGCGCAATTGCTAACTTTTTTGGTTTGCTAACAACGCTGAATAACCCCCATATTATTACTGCGATTTGATTTAACAAATGACATGGTCTAAGGATACAAGTGGCCATTTCCATGAGTAAAAATAGTACCCTGGAAGAGGCCAAGAGAACCAGTTACAGTAATTAGTTAGGAGGCACAAGGAGGAGAAGATGGATTATCAATGAGGATGTTGTAGATACTCATGATGAAAGTAGCAATGCCAGAGGATAAGAAATGTATTCAAGACATTGTTGGTGTAGTCTGGGGGGGGAGGCAGGGGGGGCGATAGAGTATAGAAATATACAGATTAAATGGGTTGAATTTTCTGTTATGTACTTTAACAGATGTGAATTTTAGTGATGGAACATTTGGTAGAACTGTGCATGCACAATATTGGGAAACCCCACATCCTTTACTGCTTCTAGGCCTGGAGGTGTGGGTGAAATGAAGACCTCCATGTGAAAGGGTTGCAGGTTAGGCAAGTGTGTGAGCCATGTTTCGGTTATTGCCAGAAGGTTGAGGTTTTATGAGAGGAGGTGGTCATAGATGGAGGTCAGCTTGTTAAACAGTGCATGTATTCTATAGGGGACATTTAAAGGAGGGTGATGGGAGATAGGCGATATATTTAAGGTTTGCTGGACACAATACATACAAATAGATGTTATGGGAAAGGTTGTGTGATGCAGAGAGGGTGAAGGAATTTATAACACTAGAGAAAATGACAAGAACCAATGTGGTAATGATGCAGCCACATAGGCAGTGTGTATGCTAGCACTTTTCACGCTAAAAATCCACTGGAATCTAATGCACCAAATCGTTACAATTGTGACAATATGGAATGGAGATAACACTCCTCCCCATCACACAATTAAGCTTAGAAACAAGGGTAGTTTAATAAGTAAGGATACAAGACCTCTCACGTGTGCACTGTTCTCTATTGCATTCTAATTTTCCTCCAGGCCAGGACAGGTAGACCCCTGCTTCTCCTCACAGCCATTACACTGCACCTTATATCAGTAAGGGCTAACTGAAACATGGTCAAACATTGAGGTGCGTAGTGTGATCAGATTTCTTCATCTAAAGGGCACATCAGCAGCTGAAATTCATCGCCAATTTGTCAAGGTGTACGGTGATAACAGAATGTGAAGGAGAAAATTACCAGCGCTGGCTGATCATGCTTATGCAATATAAAAAACAATATAATTTCCAAAAGGCTTATAATTAAAAAGACATATTTATTTCACATGTATATCCTATAAAATAATGAATAAAAGGTGAACAAGACGGTACTCAATAAATTTTGCCACAATATCTGAATTACTTATATATCCACATTTGGCTATTAGTAGTACTCAAGGGGACTGGAATCACTTGGAGATGTCCATCACTAATCGGTTATTTTTGCATAAATCCGATAATTTGCAGATGTGAGGTATTTACCAGTGATCCTGAGAGCAGGTAATGTCCACCTGATGTGTGGCTGGATCAAATTATCCTCTTTGGCATGGAGGATTGGGTCCAGAAGGTGGATGCTGCTATTAGAATGTCCCAAATGGTGTGCACCAGAGTATCCGTAAAGCCAGTGGAGATGGTGGTATTGAGTATCCAGATATGTTTAAAAGCTCAACGCGTTTCGCTGGTTAGGATATTCCAGCTTCCTGAGGAAGCTGGAATATCCTAACCAGCGAAACGCGTTGAGCTTTTAAACATATCTGGATACTCAATACCACCATCTCCACTGGCTTTACGGATACTCTGGTGCACACCATTTGGGACATTCTAATAGCAGCATCCACCTTCTGGACCCAATCCTCCATGCCAAAGAGGATAATTTGATCCAGCCACACATCAGGTGGACATTACCTGCTCTCAGGATCACTGGTAAATACCTCACATCTGCAAATTATCGGATTTATGCAAAAATAACCGATTAGTGATGGACATCTCCAAGTGATTCCAGTCCCCTTGAGTACTACTAATAGCCAAATGTGGATATATAAGTAATTCAGATATTGTGGCAAAATTTATTGAGTACCGTCTTGTTCACCTTTTATTCATTATTTTATAGGATATACATGTGAAATAAATATGTCTTTTTAATTATAAGCCTTTTGGAAATTATATTGTTTTTTATATTGCATAAGCATGATCAGCCAGCGCTGGTAATTTTCTCCTTCACATTCTGTTTGCACTACCTCTGGGGATTTACCATCCCCCTACCGGCTGCTATTGATAGCGCACCCCCCCCCCTTCCCGTCTTCTTTTTGTACGGTGATAACATCATGTCACAGAAACAGGTTTGGGTTTGATACACTGCCTGTGGTGGAATTGCTTGGCCGGCTGGATCATTGCTCACCTTGAACGTCTGTCCTGTCATTATCAAAGGCAAGGCACCAAACCCGTGTCCATGACATGATGTTATCACCGTACACCCCGGAGAAGTTGGCAGTGAATTTCCGCTGCTGATGTGCTCTTTAGACACAGAAATCTTATCACACAACGCATCTCAATGTTTGACCATGTTTCCCCCAGAACTGATGTTCAGGCAGTATGATTGACATGAGGCGCAGTTTAATAACTGTGAGGGGAAGCAGTGGTATACTTGCTCTTGCAGGAAATTAGACTGAAATAGAGAACATTAGACACGTGAGAGGTCTTGTTACCTTACTTATTGAAACGCCCTCATATTTACATGCATTCAGTTTCTTCAAAGCGTATTCATTACCATATGAAAGGATTGAATATACTCATTATACGACAGTCATGGAGATTAGTTGAAAGTACCAATATAGCACAATATAGTGTACAGTGTACCCAGATTTACAGAATCGTATCTCCATATTATTCTGAATTGAAATAAAGATATTCCCAGTAAAATAAATCATGTCATTACTGAAAGCATTATACCTTTAGGGGGTTTGTTAAAACTTCCTTCATGTATTCGGCAACCGTAATAGGCCCGGTTGATTTTATTTTCATAGTAAGGTGTTTGAGTAATGAGGTGCTGGTAAGAGATTCTTCAGTTCTGTTACTTTGGTATCTGCAAACAGGGCTTGAAGCAAACGCTAGAATACAGAGTAAAAACAGACCATAACATTTTTTCATAGATACCCATCATTGAACAGGTGAAATTGCTAGGACTAACATGACTAAAAGACATCTTTGGCCTATCTACGTAGAAGTATATTCATTTTGACTATAGAAAAAACAATCCTGTGTACATATTTTTCTACTTCCATTAGTACATCACACAAAGAATTAGTTCTAAATAAATATGCATCATAGTATTTACTTTGGCAGAACACTTAAATAAATTAACCATACTGATAAATTTAGTATAGTTCATGTGACTATTGTAACAAAGTCATACTGCTCTGGACTGAAGAAATAGGTATTGTCCTGCCAGGACTGTCACGGTGCACATGCTTGTCAGACATTGGCTTTGATGCTCTAAATCCTTGACTTGTGTTGGGACTCAAAACAATTAAAACAGCTTTTGCCAAAGTTCTGTTAGTGGACTGTCAAGTGTCAACGGTAAATTGCCTATTCCAATGATGATTGGAGTAATGATATATAAGGATGGATGCTCATGATGATCAATTGCAGTTTGTTCTTTGCCACAAGGAGGCTCTGTGACCCAGACATAGTGGCGTATCAGTAGCTAGTGACAGAAAGGATAAGTATCACAGTAGTGAGGAACAAGGGGGGAGAATTATCAAGAAGAGAAAACTGACCAGGCGCTAATTAATTTATAAGAATTAGAATATAGAGTTTATAAGAATTAGAATATAAATACAGAGACATAAAACCTCAGCAGCAAAAACTCTACATAAATGCTTGTGCACATACATACATACATACATTCGCAAGATAGATAATGTACGAAAAAGACAAATAGGATAGGTTTTGCGCTAGATTTTATCATAGAGTCTGATATGGAGGGAAAAAATAGGATTTTAATACCTACCGGTAAATCCTTTTCTCATAGTCCATAAGGGATATTGGGGAGAACTAGTACGATGGGGAATAGACAGGGTCCAAAGGAGCCAGTGCATTTTAAATTTTTTCAACTGGGTGTGCTGGCTCCTCCCCTCTATGCTTCCTCCCATAGGCAGTTATAGGTAAAAACATGCCCGAAGAAGAAAGGACATATATGAGAGAAGGAAAAAGATAACAAAAGCTGGTGAGATATACACACCAACGAAACGAGAACCACGCAACAACCAGCAACGGCTGGTAACAATAACAGCAACAGCTGAACAGGTAACTACAGAACAAGAACCTGCAGAAAAGTCAACGCACTGAGGCGGGCACCCAATATCCCTTATGGACTACGAGAAAAGGATTTACCGGTAGGTATTAAAATCCTATTTTCTCTAACATCCATAAGGGATATTGGGGAGAACTAGTACGATTTGGACGTCCCAAAGCTTCCAGAACAGGGACGGAATATGCGGAGACTGCTGCAGCACCGCCTGCCCAAACCGAGTATCCTCTTCGGCCAGGGTATCAAATTTGTAGAATTTCACAAAAGTGTTCTTCCCTGACCAGGTAGCAGCTCGACATAGTTGCAAGGCCGAGACTCCACGGCCAGCCGCCCAGGAAGCGCCCACTGATCTTGTAGAATGGGCCTTTAGAGACTGTGAAACAGGTAAGGCTGCCGACACATAGGCCTGTTGGATAGTAAGCCAAATCCAACGAGCAATAGACAGCTTTGAAGCAGGACAACCCTTTTTCTGCGCATCATAGAGCACAAACAAAGGATCCGTCTTTCTGACCCGAGCTGTGCGCCTGACATAGATCTTCAAAGCACGCACAACATCCGAAGTTTCCGGAGGAGCAGAAGCGTCTGAACAGGACGGGACCACAATAGGTTGATTCAAGTGGAACCCAGAGACAATCTTCGGCAGGAACTGCTGTCTAGTCCGGAGCTCTGCTCTGTCCTCATAAAAGACCAAGTAGGGACTTTTACATGATAAGGCCCCCAATTTCGAGACATGTCAAGCAGAAGCCAGTAACATCACCATCTTCCATGTGAGGTACTTGTCTTCTACCATCATCAGATGTTCAAACCAGGAGGGCTGTAGAAAGTTCAACACCACATCCAAATCTGTAGGTGTGCTGTAGGTGGCACAAAAGGTGGTTGTATGTGGAGTACCCCTTGCAAGAAGGTCTGAACTTCTGGCAATGCTGCCAATTTCTTCTGAAGAAAATGGAGAGGGCTGCAATCTGGACCTTAATAGAACCCAGACGTAAGCCCTTATCAACACCAGCCTGCAGGAAACATCCCAAGAGAAATTCAGCAGGCGGATACATGCATTCCTCGCACCAAGAGACATATTGCCTCCAGATATGATGATAATGTTTTGATGTCACAGGATTCCTGGCCTGAACCATGGTTGCAACAACCTTCTTAGAAAGGCTTTTGAGAGCTAGGATGTTCCGCTCAACCTCCATGCCGTCAAACGAAGACTCCATAAGTCTGGGTAGACGAACGGTCCTTGTTGAAGAAGATCTCTTCTTAGTGGTAGAGGCCAGGGGTCTTGGACGGACATGTCCAGAAGATCCGCGTACCACGCCCACCGAAGCCAAGTAGAGGGCGTGATATGGGAAAGTAGAATTACCTGGACACCTTGATTCCTGATCTGCTTTAGCACTCGTGGGAGCAATGGGATCAGAGGAAACTGGTAAACCAGCTGGTATTGCCAAGGCGACGACAGCGCGTCCACTGCCCTCGCCTGAGGGTCCCTGGTCCGCGAGAAATACCAGGGAAGTTTCTTGTTGAGATGAGAAGCCATCATGTCTATTTGTGGGCAACCCCACCGATCGATGATCTGCTGGAACACCAGATGGTGGAGCCCCCACTCCCCCGGGTGGAGATCGTGACGACTCAGCAAGTCCGCCTCCCAGTTGTCCACACCCAGAATGAAGATTGCTGACATGGCTCTTGCATTTCTTTCTGCCCAGAGAAGTATCTTTGACACCTCTCACATGCTTCTTGTCCCTCCTTGCCGACTGATGTACGCCACTGCCGTGGCGTTGTCCGACTGCATCTGGATTGCGAGATCCTTGAGCAGAGGAGAGGCTTGAAGTAGAGCATTGTAGATCGCCCGAAGTTCCAGAATGTTGATTGGAAAGAGGCTTTCGTGGGCTGACCACCTGCCCTGGAACTGTACCCCTTGGGTGACAGCTCCCCATCCTCTCAGACTTGCATCCGTCGTGAGGAGGATCCAATCTTGAATCACGAAACTCCTGCCCTCCAGGAGATTGGAGGACTGTAGCCACCACAGGAGGGAAATCCTGGCCTGAGGTGACAGCCGAATCTTCCGGTACATCTGCAGATGTGATCTGGACAACTTGCACAGGAGATCCAACTGAAACGTTCTGGCATGGAACCTCCCATATTGGATCACCTCGTAGGAGGCGACCATCTTTCCCAACAATCTTATGGAACAACACAGGACAGAGAAAGATTGTCTCTTTGTTGGCGCACTTAGAAGAGGAAAGAAAAAGTATGTTGTATTAAAATATAACTTTTATTATTACTATCTTAAAAGGTTGCAATTGAGAAACAAAATGTGAAATAATGTGTACAATTCGTGTAAATTCTGTGAATAAATTCAATGGTGCAGACTAATAAAAGTTGATTCACTGTGCCTTAATTTTCTGCTTAATTAATTGTATCATAAATATACAGTTGAAGAGTTATGGATATTGTATGATAACTGTATGTAGACTTCTCACATAGACGACAAAAAATAAGATTTTACTTACCGGTAAATCTATTTCTCGTAGTCCGTAGTGGATGTTGGGGACTCCGTAAGGACCATGGGGAATAGACGGGCGCCGCAGGAGACATGGGCACTTTAAGAAAGAATTTAGATTCTGTTGTGCTCTGGCTCCTCCCTTTATGTCCCTCCTCCAGACCTCAGTCAGAGAAACTGTGCCTGGAAGAGCTGACAGTACAAGGAAAGGATTTTGGAAATCCAGGGCAAGACTCATACCAGCCACACCAATCACACCGTATAACTTGTGATAAACTTACCCAGTCAACAGTATAAACAACAACAACAACAGAGCATCAGTTCAACCCTGATGCAACAATAACATAGCCCTTATTGCAGCAATAACTATATACAAGTATTGCAGAAAATGTCCGCACTTGGGACGGGCGCCCAGCATCCACTACGGAACACGAGAAAATAAGAATTTACTCACCGGTAATTCTATTTCTCGTAGTCCGTAGTGGATGCTGGGGACTCCGTAAGGACCATGGGGAATAGACGGCTCCGCAGGAGACTGGGCACATCTAAGAAAGATTTAGGACTATCTGGTGTGCACTGGCTCCTCCCCCTATGACCCTCCTCCAAGCCTCAGTTAGGAACAGTGCCCGGAAGAGCTGACACAATAAGGAAGGATTTTTGAATCCCGGGTAAGACTCATACCAGCCACACCAATCACACCATATAACACGTGATAGGAACCCCGGTTAACAGTATGATAACAAATGGAGCCTCTGAAGAGATGGCTCACAACAAAACCCGATTTTTGTAACAATAACTATGTACAGGTATTGCAGACAATCCGCACTTGGGATGGGCGCCCAGCATCCACTACGGACTACGAGAAATAGAATTACCGGTGAGTAAATTCTTATTTTCTCTGACGTCCTAGTGGATGCTGGGGACTCCATAAGGACCATGGGGATTATACCAAAGCTCCCAAACGGGCGGGAGAGTGCGGATGACTCTGCAGCACCGAATGAGAGAATTCCAGGTCCTCCTCAGCCAGGGTATCAAATTTGTAGAATTTTGCAAACGTGTTTGCCCCCGACCAAGTAGCTGCTCGGCAAAGTTGTAAAGCCGAGACCCCTCGGGCAGCCGCCCAAGATGAGCCCACCTTCCGTGTGGAATGGGCTTTTACAGATTTAGGCTGCGGTAAGCCTACCGCAGAATGCGCCAGCTGAATAGTGCTACAAATCCAGCACGCAATAGACTGCTTAGAAGCAGGAGCACCCAGCTTAGCGGGTGCATACAGGATAAACAGCGAGTCAGTCTTTCTGACTCCAGCCGTCCTGGAAATATAACTTTTTAGGGCCCTGACTACGTCCAGCAACTTGGAATCCTCCAAGTCCCTAGTAGCTGCAGGCACCACAATAGGTTGGTTCAAGTGAAAAGCTGAGACCACCTTTGGGAGAAACTGAGGACGAGTCCTCAATTCTGCCCTATCCATATGGAAAATCAGATAAGGGCTTTTACAAGACAAAGCCGCCAATTCTGAAACCCGCATGGCCGACGCCAAGGCCAACAGCATGACCACTTTCCACGCGAGATATTTTAAATCCACAGTCTTAAGTGGTTCGAACCAATGTGATTTCAGGAATGCCAAAACCACATTGAGATCCCAAGTTCAGGATCCGGTGTTCAACCGCCATGCCGTCAAACGCAGCCGCGGTAAGTCTTGGAACAGACAGGGTCCCTGCTGCAGCAGGTCTTGTCTGAGCGGCAGAGGCCAAGGGTCCTCTGTAAGCATCTCTTGAAGTTCCGGGTACCAAGCTCTTCTTGGCCAATCCGGAACCACGAGTATGGTTTTCACTCCTCGCCTTCTTATTATTCTCAGTACCTTGGGTATGAGAGGTAGAGGAGGAAACACATAAACCGACTGGTACACCCATGGTGTCACTAGAGCGTCCACCGCTATCGCCTGAGGGTCTCTTGACCGGGCGCAATATCTTTTCAACTTCTTGTTGAGGCGGGACTCCATCCTGTCTACCTGTGGTTTTTCCCACCGGTTGACCAGCATTTGGAAGACTTCTGGATGAAGTCCCCATTCTCCCGGGTGGAGGTCGTGCCTGCTGAGGAAGTCTGCTTCCCAGTTGTCCACTCCCGGAATGAACACTGCCGTCAGTGCTAACACATGATTCTCTGCCCATCTGAGAATCCTTGTGGCTTCTGCCATCGCCATCCTGCTTCTCGTGCCGCCCTGTCTGTTTTCATGGGCGACCGCCGTGATGTTGTCTGACTGGATCAGTTCCGGCTGGTTTTGAAGCAGGGGTCTTGCCTGGCTTAGGGCATTGTAAATGGCCCTTAGCTCCAGGATATTTATGTGAAGAGAAATCTCCTGATTTGACCACAGTCCTTGGAAATTTCTTCCCTTTGTGACTGCCCCCCAGCCCCGAAGGCTGGCATCCGTGGTCACCAGGACCCAGTCCTGTATTCCGAATCTGCGGCCCTCTAGTAGATGAGCCCTCTGCAGCCACCACAGCAGCGACACCCTGGTTCTGGCCGATAGGGTTATCCGCTGTTGCATCTGGAGATGGGACCCGGACCATTTGTCCAACAGGTCCCACTGGAACATCCTTGCGTGGAACTTTCCGAATGGAATTGCTTCGTACGAAGCTACCATTTTTCCCAGGACTCGTGTGCATTGATGTACCGACACTTTTCCTGGTTTTAGGATGTCTCTGACCAGAGATGACAATTCCTCGGCTTTTTCCAGTGGAAGAAACACTCTTTTCTGGTCTGTGTCCAGAATCATTCCCAGGAACAGAAGACGTGTCGTCGGGGACCAGCTGTGACTTTGGAATGTTTAGAATCCAGCCGTGCTGTTGTAGCACTTCCTGAGAAAGTGCCACCCCCACTATCAACTGTTCTTTGGACCTCGCCTTTATCAGGAGATCGTCCAAGTACGGGATAATTAAAACTCCCTTCTTGCGAAGGAGTATCATCATTTCGGCCATTACCTTGGTAAAGACCCTCGGTGCCGTGGATAACCCGAACGGCAGCGTCTGGAACTGATAGTGACAGTCCTGTACCACAAATCTGAGGTACTCCTGGTGCGGAGGGTAAATGGGGACATGCAGGTACGCATCCTTGATGTCCAGGGATATCATGTAATCCCCCTCCTCCAGGCTCGCAATAACCGCCCTGAGCGATTCCATCTTGAACTTGAACCTTTTGATATAAGTGTTCAAGGTTTTTAAATTTAAGATGGGTCTCACCGAACCGTCCGGTTTCGGTACCACAAACATTGTGGAGTAGTAACCCTTTCCTTGCTGAAGGAGGGGTACCTTGACGATCACTTTCTGTGAATACAGTTTTTGAATAGCCACCAACACTGCCTCCCTGGCAGAGGGAGTTGCCGGCAAGGCAGATTTTAGGAAACGGCGGGGGGGAGACGTCTCGAATTCCAGCCTGTACCCCTGAGATACTACTTGAAGGACCCAGGGATCCACTTGTGAGAGAGCCCACTGTGCGCTGAAAAAACCTGAGACGTGCCCCCACCGTTCCCGATACCGCCTGAGCAGCCCCA